>NC_084668.1:24314242-24685492 GCF_028389875.1 Rhea pennata
TACAGCCATCAAAATGGAAGATCTGACCTTGCCAGGATCATGCATACAGAAAGCTGAGCAACTCATGGAGTGAGCTGCTGCAAAGGAAAACAGCCTGGGAAACAGGGTCTCGGACATCCAGCCCCATGTCCGTCTACTGGGAAACTGGCAGAAGAAACAGAGTATCCACAAAAACACTTTCAGTATTTTCTTTAAGTATTCTCATTGAACACGTCGCTTTCAGATCTGTGTTACTTACTCTCTTCCATAATATTTGGGTCTGTTCTCTACCTATTTAAAGAAACAAATGGAAATTGAGATGTTACATTTCAGTAAGTATATCAACATAGCAAGCATACTGTCTACGATACAGTAAAACAGAAAGGGATATAAATGCGCTTCTGAACATATAGATAAAAATCATTTACCATCCTAAGATTTTCCCTGGGGAAACTGTGGTCTGAAAATATACTGTGAAAATGAACACAGCACTTCAGGAAATGACTTCTGGAAGCCTCAGAACAGAGTGCGAAGGAATGAACTGCCCCATCACGCATCATCCCACATCATCATCACTGCCCCATCATCCCTAGGGCTTTGCTCAAACAGAGAGCATCTAAATGTTGCTTGTACAAATTGCCAAAAAATGAAACATCATTTCACAGGTGTAAATGTATTATATTGTTAAGTGCAGTAGTACAGTGAAACATCTAAGAAATTCTTAGATTTACAAGATAACTCCTATCATAAAGTTACTGCTGTCACTGCTGGGAAAAAGTAAGTGGCTACCACACCCCACCAGAGTGGGGGCAAGTGGAAGGTTAAGTTAGGAAGTCACTAATTCTTTAAATACTTGACCTCACTGTGTGATCCGCAGTATCACCTAAAAGAGCTATGTGTGTATGCATACAAGACAGTCCAAGCTCTAAGAGTGCAGACCACGTAAATCAACACAGCAAGCAACAGGTGTCCGAAGAGGTCGATTTGCCTAAGAATTTCAAACGAAGGATGCTAATAGCAGAGTAAGGAACAGCAAATCTCCCACAAGTCAGCTCAGTAATCCAAACCACCAGATTATCCTCCCTTGCTTAGTTTAATGCAAGGGAAATCCTTGGGGAATAAAATTCAACAGTTATGCAACCTGAACTGTAAGAGTTTAAAATGATTCAGCTATAAAAAATGCAAAACATTCACAGTAAATTATCACCTCAGTTTCATTTTCCTGTCTTTTCAGAAAAATGCCTTATAAATTAAAAGTAGCTCTTTTCTACAGTTGTCTCAATGGAATATAAATAAAGTTTTCAGCCATCCAAAATATTGAAAAATATATCCTGATGTACAGTCAAATAACAATTCTTCCATAATCCCAGAAATAAAAAGCTGTTGTGACGGTTCATCACTTTAGAAAAATCATTCCATCACTAGAAAGACTAATAATGATCTAAAATACTTCTTTTTCTTACATAAGAACAAAGAAGGGCTGACCAGTATGGACCAGTACCGTTTTCAAAGATTCTGAAGAGATTGGATCATTTCAAAAAAAGGAAAAAGCTTTTGAGGTTACCAGAAAAATTTATCTATTCCCTATTTCTTGAAATGGCTCAACAAGCCTAAAGATAAGCGAATGCACAAGTCGTTGAAAATCTTGTAATTTTCTTGTTAAAAGTAAGCTATTTACTCCATAGAAAGAGAAAAATATGAACATAGAAAGGTGAAAATATTTTATTATATATTTCTGTATTTTTTGTGTCCATTTGGACTTCACAAAATTCCTGCCACCCACTATTTCCATAAACTAACTCGAGGACACTGGTATCCTCCAGTTACACATGATCACTAAAAGCTGAAACAATTCCACTCAGAGACTTCTAATGAATTTTCTTTAGCCTAATACTCATACTGCTCAGCTATAAGGAAATAAAAATCCTTATACAATCCTTAAACATCAGCTGGATTGGACGTAAAATCCATCTAAGAAAAGAAAAGTATTTTTAAACAGAAACAGAAAAGTAACTAAGGTTGTTAGCTGAAAATACAATCCAATTGTTCTCTGCAGAGCTTCTTTCTCCTTTGACAGTATTTTTGGGTTGCAGTATTGTCCAGCATGAGTAAAGGTAGCCTTAGCTAGGTGTGAAGCCAGTGAAACCAAGTCTATGAATAGATAAATGATGTAGACTTGGCAAGTGTCTTACAATAACCAGTCCTTTGGAAAAGAGTTTGCTTACTTTAAAACTTGGAAAGTTGTTCTAGGTGAGTATCATATATATAAAGCCATCTTTGAGAACAGCTGTAACAGAGGTTTGCATCATATACTCCCAGCCTGTGCTACACTTGTTGAATATTCACAGAGGTCACTGTGACAAGACTATATAGGGACCCTGTTTAACAGGCTTGTTAACTATTAGCTTAAAGTTAACTATTAGCTTGGATTAGGATGAAGGAAAGAAAATGGCAGTGATCTTAATTATCTCCATCATTTGACAGGCTTGATATCTTTTCATATATAATTATTTAGTATTTATCTGAAGTATCACATGACATTCAAGGAGTTTTTAAATATGCACACACTCATGTATATGTATAAAAGATTATTCACACAAAACAAACAAGTTCCAGGAAGGTAATACAATATTAATTGGAAAAACTTGTGTGTGACCCTAATGCAGAAATTAAACATCCTTAAAATGTTATGGTATCATCAACTTTGAAATTTATAAATGAATGTCATGCAGTGTTAAAAGCCTCAGCTCTGCTGCACCTTCACATTAAAAAAAATCCCAGATGGATACAATGCTGTTTTTACCTGAATGTAACTCCACCGATCTGAGTGCTATTCTGATATGAAACTAGAGTACCAGAGTGGAAACTTGAGTTATCTGTGTTTGAGAAGCATTTTCATGTTAAGTAGGTCATTCTGTTAGCTGTATCTCTGAGAATTAGCAATGGTACGACATGTGCCTTTACACCTTAAATAAAACGTTGGGTTTTTATGGTGTAATTTCCAATTGTTCTTTAACAAGTGCTTTTCTCTCTAATCATCAGTCTTGCTTATTTCAACAAGTGGAATAATTTATGTGCTAATAGATTACCGAATTACATGTTATTCCCTCGCACTGACCTCTGATGTTCTCTGGACCAAAATTTTCTTCCTAATATTTACGAATTTGTTTATACAGTTGAACAATTCAACCACTTAGGAAAAGATTCTGCTCCCCACTGACTCATGGATGGCTGCTAATAGAAACCCAGCTGAGAAAGAGTAGATCATAAAGCTCAACACTAGCAGGAGAGGCTGAGACCACAGAGAAAGGTTAAACACGTTGCTACTCAATGTATTTTCACTCCAGATTTGGCTCAGCTGCACAAAATGTTCAATACTTAAAATGAAAAACAGTTAGCTGCATTATAATAAAATTAACATAGAAGCAGGAAAAGGCACAATGATAACGTATTATTTCAATTTTACCTTTATTAGTTAAACATAAGCTTCAAAGAGCTGCATGTTTTGATAAATAGATTCTTTAAGAAAAAGTGCTTTCAGTATGTTCTGTTCTAAAGCTAAATATCTGCAACTAATTGATTCTTACGCAGCTCTGTTTTATTTCGCTCAATTCTTATTAACTTCTTTCTCAGTCTGTGCAATAGTGTTTGTGGTGCAGATGCAGGTTTACTCTGCAATTCAAAGGCTGGGATGAAACTATATTAAAATCAAAATGTCTTTTTTCTTTCTTCAGTCCCCCTTGCATAGAGACAGTTTTACGCTTAGTTAAGAGTTTGTCATATGCTAGAATTTCATTTAGAATAAATTCACAGAAATTTTATATTACATTGCATTTCTGTCCTCAGTGATGACAGGACTCAGAGAAGCATTTTGACTGCTTGTGGCACTTTGTACAGTTCCTCCAGTCACCCACACTGATTCTAACAGACTTCATGATTATAGAATTAGGTCAAGAGGACCTCTCTAGTACGAATGCAGTAACCTCAGATACCCTCTGAGGAGCTTAGATCATTAGTTCATGCAGGACACTCACTCAGCCATCAAACTTTCCACTTCAAAGCAGTCTAACATTTCAATTTGCCACCTACATAATAGCTAACAAAATTTTATCAATAATAGTATTAAAATTCAGTTAGAGTGGTCAGGATAAGCTGTATCTGAAGAACCTTCATATAGATGCTTTTATATTTTCTGGCATGAATAGGTATCTTGTTTGATTCTGAAAATAAAGCAAGCTAGGTCTGCTCTGAAGGATTTCCGTCACCCCAGAAACAGGAGATCTTTCTAATATTCAGATACTGCATATGTATTTATATGTCTGCTTATTCAACTTGATAGGCTAACATTATTCTGAGAAACATTATGAAGGAGAACTTGGTACAAATTCTGCTTCTGACTTCTCATCACTTAGGGTGTAAAGACGCCAAAAAATCTCTCTGCAGTCAAACTAGTATGAGATATAATGTTGACATTATATATACTGACATATATTGAGTATTAAGGACTTTTTCAGTCATTATACAGTTTCACCCTGAACAGGTTGGACATATGCACTGTCATGTCTACATGCACAAGTCTTATAATCATTACTTTATCTGCTGCAAGACTTCCTTAACTGTACTTAACAGTTCTTACATTTCTTTAGCTTTTTTTCTTAAGAAAATGAACAGTGTGCAGAAAAATGAAGCTTCTAATCCTGTTATAATTAAAACCTTTAAACTTGAGACTACCAAAACTTCTAATTGAGGAAAGGCTCATCACCACCGCAGCCAGGCGACTTTATGAACATATAATATAAGAAGGTCTGCCATTGCACGAGTAAATAATAGCAGGGCTCTGTGAGACAAGACTCATCAAATAAAAAACTGCACTGATTACACCAACAAAGCATCAGGACCTCACAGTGAACATGTCAAAAGGTTACCAAAAATTCTTTAAGTGTTCTACAGTATGCATACAGATACATACCTACACGAACACCAGCACTTCTACTTGTAAAACATCTTTGGAGACGGAGAAAAAAACCCATCTATTTAACAGCACTTACAGTAAACACAATTCATTGGAGGAAGAGAGTAAAAACAAACAAACCAACCAACCCATCCTATCTAGGTAAGCATACGTGTAACTTTGAATGCGAAGGTAGGTTCCGTGGAGCCACACAGGAGACTCTCAGTTCCTAATTGCTTTATGTGCCTGTTTTGTGTCTCACCCAAATTGCTCCAACGAGCTTGCGAACCGCAGCAGAGAGGTGTGTGTACGTGGACAGACAGAACACGAGGAACCAGTGAGAAAGCCAGTGGTCTCAGCACTCTATTTTCTGTCAAGGTTTTTGTAATAATTTTCCTTTCAGAGATCCTTCTACTTCCTGAAGAAACAGCCCAAGAAGAAAAAGTGGGAGAGGAAGGACACTACAGCAGTACGATAAGTTAAAAAGAAGGAAAGAGAAATACCAAGAAAAAATGAGGTTCCAGATGGTACGGTGTCCACACCCATTCTGCACGACTGTTAGATAAGGCGTGATCAGATCGACCAAAGCACTTCAACAGATTGTTTGTTAAGTAAATAATCACACTGAAGTCTATGAGAATAACTCTGCATGCCAGGAAGGCTGGGTTATTATTCTCGAACTGGAAATAATCTTACTGCTTGCAGTGGGCATTCATACTCTTTAGAGTTATGAACATGCATTAGAAAACCAACATCCTACAAGACTTCAGGTATTTTGTATAATAAGGTAATGAAAAAACCTAGCACAGAGAACACACAAAATGGTAAAGAATTCTGCTAGTAACGTTGCAATGTGTAACAAAACCAGAAAAGCTTGGGTTTTTTTCATAGTTCAGGTCTTATCTTCTATAAATCTCTTCAAATTTCTGTCCCACCTTACTGGATGCACATAAGGTCTCTGCACAACAACCTGCTAAAGAACCCTCTGCATGGGCGCTTAGTAGCAGTGGCAATGCTGTTAAAAGGAATCCTTTATCAAGCTGTTCTTGTATAACCAGTGTATTGTTCTTTCATACAGCTACATCCTGCTCAACTGCAATGAACTATAGTTGTATCTTTTATAAAAATAAAAATCTATCAAATTAACAAAAGAAGACATGAGTGTTTCCACTAAATGAATATTTCACTTTCATTAAATCTCTACTTTTTATCTTAGAAGTTGACAGACTACTTGGTAGAATCACATTTGGGCATTAGAAAAGAAGACAGTAAAATGCCTGTTTAATTCTGTAATCTTCTTCATAATCTAAACTGTAAGCTATTAATGTTCCTGACAGTACTATGTCCCCCTGTACTAAGTACTATGTCAAAATGACTAACACATTTCAAAGATTAATTTCCTTTCTGTTAGCACATGATAAAAATGCTTATGTTTTATTGCAACAATCCAGTAACTTGCAGTGGTTATTCAGTATGAGCTGGGTTTTGTAATACTGTTTAACAGGTCAAACCTAACATTTCAGCAATTTTGAAACTGAAATTGATGCTTCCCAAGTTCCTGACTGAACCTGTAAGACAGACGCAGGTATGAGCACAAGCTTGTGGTGGCACGGAGCTGTGGTGTCAGTTATCAGCCACCCCAGTTCTGAAGAGGTGCTAGGCTTCTGCAATGCTGCCAAAGGCACACGAGCAATTCAGTGCCTGTCCCAACAACCGACCCCACGGGTAGATCTCAGCCTTCGTATCACTACCTATCAACAGGATGCCATTGCTATCGCTTATGATCCTAAAAGCTGTGGCTCTGCATAGTTTAGCTATGAGGATTAATAAACCCAACTACTCTGGCTCAAATAACAATGAGAAGAGGTTTCAGTCTTCTGTCTGCTGACTTACTGCATGCATTTAGCAGCAGTAAATGCAAGAACAGATGCATACTTTCTCTGTATAGTTCTGCTCTTGCTTCTGTGAATTTCTAACCCCAAAAGAAGCAGAAAAATCTTGTTTCTATTTAATTAAAGAATCAAAAACAGTAAATGATTCTCAGATATACATATCATATTCAAAATGCTTTTTATTTCTATTTTTAGACAAAATGGATTTCCAGGTACCAGTGCTCCTAAGGTTACTTATTCTAATCACAGTGCCAATCTCCTATGTAACATTTGTTTGGGTTGTAAAACATTAAGTGGACTTCATAAAATGTTGAATCTTTATAATACCCACCTCACGAGTGCAGGTTATCCTTCTAGGATGAGGAGCTTCCTGTTGCAACTGATACACTGAGAAAAGATAGAAGTTAAATTCTGATTAATACAGAATCACTAGGCATTTTAACATTTACTTTTGCCCTTAAAAAAAAAGGGGGGGGGGAAGAAGATTTCTTGCAAGATTTTATGAAGAGTCATATATACCGATGTCTCCAACATTATTTGCAACTGGTTTGAAGACTGAGTTGCTAGCCAAACCAATTGATAGAGTACCAGAGAGTCACTGGGTAAGATGAGGCAAGGTTCGCTCATGCAGATCAGAAAAGAAACTGGATAAACAGAAAATTAAATTTTATCATTTGTCAAATCATGCATCTGTCACACTTTCTTCAGTAAGCAGCTGGTGTCCCATTCTACTAGGCTGGGCACACTTTCAGTCACTAAAGGTCTGCTGAAACTTTACAGGAATCACTCAGATTTGCAGAATCAAACCCTCTGCTTTTGCCACTACTCAATACTGATCTTTCTGCGCAAAGTAAAGAACAGGATTTGCATTTGCAGATGTAAAGACATTAGGAGTTGAGTAGCAGAGTCAAACATATAAGGACTCAACTGTGGGGCCTTACCTTCCAAGCCTCCTCCCCTATTCATTTATTTATTTAGGTAACCTCACCAAACAAAAATGAATCTCAGAAGCCAGCTGTAAATATAATGGCACTAATGTGCTGACGTAATAATGCACCACCAAAGGACTGACTCAACTTCTTTCTCAAAAGGAGTTTGGTTTGGTAATTCACCTTCAAAACGAGGCTGTCAACATTAATTTAATATTTGAATAGTATTCTGGAAGTCATCTTTCAGTCATTAGCATTAACATCAAGGTCTGTTAACAAATGATGTCATCTTCTTCATAAGAAGAAAATACGTTAATTTACTCAGTAAGATCTGATTTTATTATGTTTGTCATTTGATCACAAGTCTTTTCCACAGACAAATACTGTATTAACATTCTAAGTTTACATGAAAATGGAAAAAGTTGCAAGATGCCTGATGATATGGCAAAAATAAGATTGGTTGGAAAAATTCACTCCCTTTTGCTCCAGACAAAAACATCAACATTTTATGTTGATGCTACTAAAAACCGATTGGTATCATGGGGTGTTGATATTACAAGAATGTTTTTTGTAAGTGACGAAAAACAGCACATTACTATACTATCCAGCAAGCTTCATTTCAAACATAGCAAGACCATTTATTTGCCAAGCACACAGATTCTCCAGCTTCCCTTAAAGTTGTATTTGATGGCACTAGCCCTTGTCCATATCCAATTCTGAGAGCTGCAGCTCAAAGTTTTTTTTTTTTTTTTAAAGTCACAAAGTGAATATGGATGTCTCTGAATGTCACAGTCACAATCAGCATGCTCTGCAGAGACTGGGCTAAAGATCGGGAATCATTTCTCACCTTATTTTAAGCAAGGCTGAAAAGATTTTATGGAAGAAACGCTTCGAAAGACAGTACCTTTTCTCTTCTTCCACTCAGAAGCACACCAGGTTGACTAGTTAAATTACAAAATGGGCTCCCTATCCTCCTCCCATAATTGATGTATGCAGCTCAAACTGTTCAGCAGCAGCTTACTTGCAGTTACTGTTGCCAGGGCAGTCAAATAAGACATTCCTCTTCATCCATCATGAGACAGAAACATAATCAAACTCCATGATTGTGCACTTAATTCTAAATTATGAAAAAGGCTCACCATGGTGAACCATGATGCTGTAGGAGACTGGGTGCACAACACATTTCCACATACCCGTGCTTTCAGCTCCTGATAAGCTGCCAATGGGGCATAAAGAGCACATAAAGATTATATATTATGGCATAGAATAAACTGAACAAAGAGGCAGTGCTCCCTGAGTTCACAAAGCACTATGGTTCATTATTAATGCTTACAGCTGAAAGTAAAATATACAGAAGTCAGCAACAAGTACACAAACGTGCTGCAGTCACGATTAATGATTTTTAATACCAAGGAGTTAAAGTATATCAGTTTTATCTTATACTTATCCTCTGTAAGACAAAAGCTTATTTGAATCATTTTGTGTGCAACTGCTTTAATATTAAGCGACTGAGACGACATATGACAAGCTACTGATAAAATAAGTTATGATTCAAAAGGCACAGGTAGACTTCACCACTAAATTTACAGATTAAGGTCCCAATCAACTTAGCAATTGTATATATTGGCAATTGTTAAAAGTCATTCACAGTCTAAACAAAATACTGAAGATGGATAAATTAAGCCTTTGTTTTGAATTTACTATCTTTATTTTTTTCAGTTAATATAAAACAGAGGAATTTAAGATATTCCTCTGCTACTCCTAGACTTTTGAGATCTATGAAGTTTTGTCGACTCCTACAATCTTTATTATAAACTTCACCGTACTTGGCTATTTACTTACAGCATCATCTCCATGAAATTTCCCATGAGACACACACTCATTTATGAAAGTATTCTAATCTTCAAAGATGCATAGAAGATTGTGAAATACTTAATTCTTTGCTTTAACAAATCAAAAATCAGAAACCAGAGTTAAAACCAAAATCAAGGCCTCTTCATGCTTGTTAAGGCCTAACTGTGAGTGATGAACATGTGAGCCATTAACAGAAGGGTGATATAGGTGGTGAAAAAGCTCTTTAGCTTTTAGCTCTTTAGCTCATTTTAATTTTACAATATATTTTTAGCTGGTTAAAAAAAAAAAAATCTCATCTGCTCTCTTACACTTACTCTGCTTTTAACACTGGTTTTCACTAAGCTGTTAACACTAAATGAAAATCTCTGATTGGAAAGACCCTCCCATACCAGGGTAAAATCCTTTCTGAAATAACTGAATGCTACTCTCAGAAGTTACCTCTACCCAGCCTTTAGTAAACAGTATTTTCACCACATAAAACGTTGCTTGAGCAAATATCTAGTCACCCTCAGGACACCAAGCCTCCAGAATATATACAAAAGAAAATGTAAGTGTAGGTTTGATATTCCTGAAGTGATGCGTGTTAAACAAATGAACATTCTGCTTGCAAAATCTGCTTTTAACAGAAGACTTCTTTCTTGCTTTTTTGAAACCCCAAGACATTTAGCACTTGCCCCTACCTTTTCTATTTATGGACAAAGAAAGAGAATTTATGGGGAAGACACTGTAGGAAACTACAATACTTTATTATGGTGCCTTTTTTTTCCCCCATGCATTTTCTTCAGTCTCCTCGAACGTCCACCAGCACTGTCAAAGAACAAGTTATCCCACTACATGGGAAATGTTTGTACTTCAAATTTATTTATTTATTTTAATTAGGAATGAAAAGCAAAAAAAAGTGAAATTCTCAATGGAAAGGAATTGAGCTCTGATCTCAGAGCAGCATGTCTGGGCTGCTGCCTCGTGTATGTGATAGAGGAAACCTGCAAGTCCAGCTCCCACAGAGCTAGGGCAGGCACCCAGGAGAGCTGCAAAGCCGACGTAGGCAGGGTGGTAGGAAACCAAGCCCCTCTGCGGGGACTTCAGAAAAGCATCTTGTGATTTCACCGGCACTCCACATCAAAAAATGCTCTTATATCAGCAAATTCTGAGAAAAAAATACTTATTTTGAATTTCCATAATCAACTCTAGTCTCAACTCTAGTGACACATATTACCAAATTGAATGAGCTGTTTCCAAGTGACAGTAACTTTAAGGTGAAAATGGAGTTTGTGCAAGCCCCAGTCTACACAGCCAAACTAACATAAGGCAGCCTCACACAAGAGGGACCACTCACACTAGCAAGGTGCATAGAGTCTAGCCCTCAGAAAAAATCTGTATCCGTTTGGCCTCAAGGATAAGTGATTGCAACTGTCTCTAGATAATAATGAACCCTTTTACTTTCGATATTTCTTTAACTGATATTCAAATGAAAGAAAAATCATGATTACTTTGAAACACTGAAATGAAACATTTTCAACTCAGACTTGGAAAAAAAATCTGCTGAGATACTTACAGTAAGATTTCCAAACAGGTGGCCTGTATTCATCAGTATCTGAAAGAACAATGATAAATCTCAATGTTGTATTTTAAAACAGAATTAAGCCTGCAGAAGCACTTGCAGATTTATGAAGATAAATACTGCACCTACACTCTAAAGTTACCTTTACTAGTGGAGCAGAGAACAACTTGTTAAAAGTTTCCTCCTCTTTACATAAAATGAAAACAAAAAAGGTATTTTTTTAAAGAATGATAGAATAAAAGCCATGTAAAACCATTTGCAAGATGACAAACACACAGATCAGAAGTCAAAATACTAAAGATATAGAAGGGAGGGAAGTGTATTTTATTATCTATATATTTGAAAGTTCACTTTTAAATTACACTCAAATGACTTTTTGTCTCAGTTTTTACTCTAATAAATCAGTTTTCACCCAACTCATTCCTGCCCTATCTTCTTCCTCTTCCGTACAGCAATTCAGTAACAACTCTTAAAATAGTATCATAGCATGTAAGTACTTCTGAAACATTTTGCAAAAGAAAAGCGTTTCTTTCACATCTAATACAAACTCTTCTTTGAATCAGTCAATGGGTACTATAAGCATAGGTATAATCAAATTTTAATTCTCAAATAGAAAATTTTGAGTGTTTTTTTTTTTTTTTTTTTTTTTAAATTCTGTCTCACTCGTGATCTGCTGACAACAGATCTGACATTTTGAGCTCAGGGCCCTGTCACTAACTTCATCTCCCATCCACTATTTCACCTCTCCGATCACACAATCCCAGCTTCGGTTCTGATCCTGCAAGGTACTGAGGCTTTCTGCAAGATGCTGTCCTTATCTGGCAGGAAACTGCTGGGAATTATTCAGTACTTGTGATGTCAGAAGGTCCAGAGTTGAGACAACATGGTCTCTTCTCACTGAAGTATTCATTTCTCAGCACCATTTGCGCATGTCTGCTCACACTGGTACTATATGCTGCACCCAACACAACCCGCTTTCTACTTGTCCATATGAGGTTACATTAAAGGACCATCTAGGAAGCTGCTCCTTGAGTTTTGGCCTGTCAAGCATCTCTACTCTAGATTTCTTAAGCCCTCCAAAATCAAGTCTTAAGCTGGCCAAGTTTTTTTTGTTTTGCCTCCTCTTAGTATAAGCAACTTTTCTTTGAATATTTGCTTTAGTCCATCTCTCCTATCTACAGTCATGTCAAAACATCTCTAAGTCAGAGTTTAGCAGAATTTGATGCTTTCTAGTTTAATTGGCAAACGTTTGCACTGAAGCTTCCCAGATCCACCACAGCATGCTTTCTACCCTGGCTGAACTACCATTTTGCTTGACTTCTTACCTTACATTTTGCTGTTACATAAAAAAGGGTGCAATCCTTACTGACTGCCTTGGTGTTAGTGGATTTTATAAACACATTTTTTCATTATTATTAAGGTAGCACTTAGGTCAATCTGCCATTGCCCAGAATATTACTTTTTCGATCCTTGGAAGGCCCTGCAGATGTGCGCCAGTGTCCTGGGAATTTGACAGAATACCTCACAACCGTACAGAGCTCTTCAGCTGCCCACACTCTACCATGTCAGTGAAAGAAAATCACCAGCAACAGATGCATCAATGGTTATTCATTCCTACTTTTACAGTTTTTAATTAAAGCAGTACAAGTAGATTCATTCCAAAAACATTGTAACACGGAAAACCTGTAAGTAAAAATAATAGGTTTAGTCCTAGAAGACTGTTTTTACCCCATGAACTTATTTTTTGTTTGTTTGTTTGTTATAGCCTATTTATACGCAACATATCAGTTTGAATTACAAATAAATGATTTAAGTAAAGGACAATATGCACTGTATTTGTAAAACATGAGCTAACTGTTACAAAAATACAAATATTTTGACAGTCTAACATACCTTCACTTGCACTCAAGCTGTGCAAGCGTTATGGCTAAGGGCAGCATGATTATAAAACCGAAAAGCAACTATATTTGTGCCAAACAAAAAACCCCAAACCTTGTCAAAGCCAGATAAGAACAGTGGTTAACTTTCATATAACAAACATCTAACACTCAGAACTTGGAAGGAATGATTTAGGTAGCTGTGGATAAGCACTCTGTTAGAAAATCTGCCTGTAAGCTTTACTGCCTTAACACTGCAAGAACCCCCTTAGGCCATCCCCCATGAGGCAACGAAAAACAAAAGGTCATTTCTATTGCAAATTTTAAAAAAGTTATCTGATATAAAATACTATCAGCAAGTACAGTGCAGTAACAACAGTGAGCAATAGGTCCGTATTTTTTTGTTCACATAAAGAACTATTATTCAAATCACTCTGCTATGCAAAGATAGAATGACTACTGGTGTCAGATCGGTCTGATGGCAGTTATCTGTTCTTAAAAATTAATTGTTGTGGTCTGATTTAGCAGGCCATCAGTATTATGAAACTGAAAAGTATGAAGCATAAGTAGGAAAAGGGCTTGATTTTCATATAATGCACTTTCAACATATGGCATCTCTGATTAGGCATCCAAAATACACAAAAACCACTTTAAGGCATGATAAAAGAGTAAAGAAAATGCTGAACCCAAAATACATTTTCTCACTAACACTGCACCACCTTCTAATTAACGCAAACTATTCTGTCAGTTCTGTTTTTTCTACAGCTCCGTGCAATGTGGTATCTAAGCTCTGCTAAATGTTTATGTGATAGGATCAAATCATCTTCCACAAGCTGTGCATTATGTTTTATCTTAACTTTACTTTCTACCTTAAGTGAGACTCAGTTCAACTTAAAGCTGATCTTCTCCAAAAGTCTGGAGTACCAAAGAAAACATAAATGCATAAAATGATGCTACAAACTGTCCAGATGTGATCCTACCAACAGTGGTGAGACTGTTGCTAGCATGAAGGCCACGCTCATTGGCAAATATATTTTTAGATCAAGCACACTGTATGCAAACTGCAATTTCAAATCGAGCCTGGATAAGCTGATAGGTTCTGAATAATCTTCCTAACCTTTAAAAATGAAAATGTTTGATTATTTCCTGCTATTCCAGACAGTGATAGCTTTTGAATTCTTCATAACTTTGCTCTGATTAGAATAGAACACATGTAAGATTTTATTTTATATAATATAATGGAATTTCTTCAAATTCTCTACCCTAAAAACACTAATATCTAAAAATTTTCCAAGCTGGCACAGATCAGAAAGAAACAACTGTGTGTCTAAAACCTGCACTGACAGTTAAGCTTCTAAACAGACCTGTCATATTATAAATATATATGTATCTGTAAAGAGAGCGAGAGAGAGAGAGAGAAAAAAAGAATATCTTAAACCAATACATCACTTTAAATCCTCCTGAGACCCAAACCAATTTACAAGGTAAGGAGGTGTGGGGAAAGAATGCTGCAGGATACAAGAAAACATATTCACACGCCTTTTACCCTGAAAGAACAATTTTTACTCTTGAACCAATACCAAAATCAAGCTAGTGTTGAAAACAAGCATCTTATCACAGACCTGTAAGAGCTGGTTTGTCATGAAAGCACAGTCACTGCAGTGCTTCCAGTTGGACCTACGTGGACCTGCATTTCTTAGGTAACTTACATGGCAGGTTACCCATCTCTCACCTTCTTCACCAGCACGGGTTTGCCAACCTGCCTCTCTCTCCATTGCACAAGGACAGCCAGAGCGCCTTCATTATTTCTTAAACAATTCTCAACACTTTCTTGCCCTCATCTTCTTTCCTCCCAAATACATCTCCTCCTTTCTATTCCAGGACTTGGCCTTCTTCTGGCCTTAGCAGCTCACACAAGACCTGTGGTCTGGTCCCAGAGCGTGGCTGGTTCCTTGCCCAGCACAGCCCTGCAAAGACTCATCACCCAGCCCACGTAACTGCTCTGCACCTCCATCCCCAATCACCTTGCCTCTGCTCAAGGAAGCCTTAAAATTTGCCTAAATTCGGGTATTTTCTCTCCTTATGTCTCTGTGTAGGGAGAAAGCAGAAGCACAAGAACCTGTAATAGCTCAGTCAATAGACCCTTTCCAGGCAGAAATGCCACAGCAGGGAGGAACATGCTTTGGGGGCCCAGCATGGCCTCCTCCAAGCACACAATTAATGAGACAAAAAGTAAACTACCCATCTTATGAGTGAGCTGTCTGCAGTGAAGGAAGAAGTGAAAAGCAGAGCGTCGCTGTCAGAAATGCATGCCAGCACCTGAAAAGGGCTTCTGCTGACAGGAAAATTTTAGAGCCATTTAGGAGGATACAAATACTATGAGAGCATCTCAAGATTTTTCCATAAACCCTGACTTGACTAATTATGACATTACAATGTAGTATTTCCCTTCATTATTTTTGGTCTTTCTTATCCACTTCCATTTTATCCCTTATATAAATCTGGACAACTTTAGCGCTTCCAGAATGAGCATTTTAACTGCAGATAGGAAAACCATTACTGTTGCCTCAAACTGTTTAGACTGCTCGTCTCTGTGTATTCCTTTTATAGAAAGAATAAAAATGTTTACCTCTGTTTAAAATGGTACTTTCCATTTGCCCATTGAAGATCAAGCAGCTCCAGGGTACAGCAGCAGTGGCTTTGCCACACATGGTAACCTTATAAAATAGTTTAGGGCTAACTGTGACGTTCCCTCTGGAAAATTCAGCTTTATCTCTCTGTAACTGTATGTCATTCCAGTGGTCTGTAAGACCATACTGGGGGTTAGTGCTGACTGAAAGGAAATAATCAGCTTTCTGCTGAGCCTGCAGCTCTTGCTCCAAACTTTATTTGGCAAGATCCCATCAAACACAGGTGAGGCCTCAAGTAGCTTACCTTGTGGAAGAGGCCAATTCTTAGCCTTGGTGGAATGAGAGTAGTCAGAAGAAGAAAATCTAATTTACTGTTTTCTGAACAAATCCAGGACAACAAAATGGTTTAACTCATAAGTAAGAAAAGACGCAAGAAAGTAGAAAACATTCCTCTCTATGCTAAGGCCTGGGCCCTAACCAGCTAACGTTAGCATGTGTCTTGGGATGCCGTATCTCGCTTCATATGGCAGCAACATGTGTCAAAATATAACTCCTGGAGGGGCATCTGACGAGCAGACGGTGCCCATCTGCTGACTTGCACATCAGGATTCCTCTGTGTGCCCAGAAAGACCTAGAAAATTCCTCCTCAGTCTCAAAGTCTTGCTTATTAGCACCCTTCAAACGCCCTAAGGATGCACATAAGATGACCCGACCTACAGAAATAAAGCCAGAATTTATTTGCTGAGGGGGTTCTTGACTCACAAAAACAGCCAAGAAAATGCTGTTCCCTCTGTTTTCAGAGCACAAGTGCCAAGAGCACAGCAGAAACGAAGCTCCAGACATCACAAAATGTTTTAAGCAGCAGCCAAACAGGCCCCAGCAGTTAGAGCTTTTGCGCACTCCAACTAAAATAAAACTTAAATAGCAGTAAGGTAATTAAAATACGAATATAGCCACCACCTTAGCCAGCAAGAGTAAACCAGAAGGGCCACAACACCATGGTTTCAGGGTAATGTCTGGCTGCAAGCACTTGGTGCTGATGAAGCCGTACAGGCAGAGCTTGCAGAGGGAACCCCCGCCTCCTCCAACGGAGGGAGGAGGAGGAGGGAGAATAAACGCAGAGGCTGCTCCGCGGAGGGCGAGCGGGCAGCAGGGATGCAAATACTGCACTTATTAACTGGGAAGGAAATGCACCAAGGCCCTTGGTCACTCCTGGATGAGACACTGGGATCCATCATTTTTTCTCCCCAAATTACCCGCTACACCTCTGCTATCAGCAGGTATGAGTCAGATGATGGTATGCAGTGGGGTGAGGCAGCAGCAGGGTTTTGACTCCAAACAGGCTGCTGGCCTGTTGCATGTTGCTTTCTCTTAAAAACTGCTACGTGGCTGTGTTACAAAAAAATTCTAATTTTATTTGAGTTTAAAATTGACTCAATACAAACATGTTAATTCAAAGTAACCTTAATCTATTAGTCCCTAAAAACAAAGACAATTATAGAACCCTATGGTACACGTGACCCAGAGCCATCTGGAAAACACAAAGGATTTCATTACTACAGCGATTACATCATCACAGAATTTCCTTTTTTGACAGGAAGATATCTGAAGAGCTGAGGATATTTCAAGCAGTAAACACTATTTTTTCATAATTCTAGTATATACAATATACTGTATTGCACTCAGCAATGATGACTTATGCTTCCAGATTTCTTTCAGTACCGAGTCTTTGATGCTGCTTTAATACTGTCCTTGACACGTTAGTTCCTTTGAATTAAGGGAAAAAAACTTAGAAAATTTTTAGACATGGTAACACCCTTTCTCAAGCAGCAAACCCCATCACATACTGAGGTACTCGAGTGCAAACACTTTCAAATAAACCACAAGCTTTTACCCCACTTGCCTATACATCTAAGCAGTCAGACTGGCATTCACATTAATATTGAAGTAGATGTTAACAGCTCAACCTACTTCCCAGATGTGCTCCTCCCTGCGGCGGGTCTCCTGTTCGGGGCACCCTGTCCCAACCGAACGAGCCACTTTGCAGGGAACAAGCCTTACACGCAGACTGATACCCAGGCTCAGGGCAGGGACCAGCAGCACCGCTGGGCAGGCCAGCACCGCTTGCCTCCCTGAGGGGACGGCACCCCCCGAACCACGTCTGCTGCGCTGAACCACAGCCAGGGCAGCCCTGGAGAAAGTGGCAGGCACGCAGGGCACTTCACCAAGGAAATACCCAGTCCCATGGCCACAGCGGTGGGCAGCGCGCATGGCCACAAATGACAACTCGCCTTCTGCAAACGCTCTTCTCCTTTGCCTTGATCTTTGGCCCAGGTTATCTACTGTCCTCAGTATTACCCAATGCATGTGGGCAGGTTTGGACATTTAAACATAAACGATGTTTGAATTATTTGAGCAAGAAAGCAAAAACACCTGAATGTATTCTCTCCACATTTTCCAAAAAAATTACCATCTGGGAGGAGCAGAAAAATACAATTTGAAGGTAAGTTATAAACCAGTGAAAACAGGAACTTGGAATAAAAGCATCCTTTCAGCTGCAGCATGCCAAAAAAATCACACAGACTATGTAGCAGGAATTTTTTAATGGGACAAAACTTAGATATTTTTCTTTGCTCTTCACAAGTTTTTCACAAGCACTGTTCCAAACAAATATAACTTGGCTTCAGAGGTGTGACACTGGAATAAAAATGGTTAAGGGAAAGCAGCTGTGAGCTATACCCATGAGAGCTGGAAGGGCCACTTCCACTCCTCAGCTGAGCTGAGTGATTGCTTTGCTCGGGGGAGCCAAGAAGGCGCTCGTAGCCAAAGCGACGGGCTGCAAGAAGGCCATGCGCTGAATAATTCAGTCGGCCTTCGGGGAGGGAGGGGAGCACACCAGCATCCTAGGTTCTGTGAACGTCTGATCTGCAGACAATAAATTCAGTGGAAATGCTTCTAATGGGGTTGAATAAGACTCCCGCTGACAACGGCTAGAGCTCAGCGCCTTTTACTGGCAGGTTTACTCTTACTGCCTCCCTACGAATAACAGGGAATACTTTAATGAGTAATCTTCTGCTTACCACAGTCATTGCTGCTGTTAAATAAACTCATCTTTTAAGCTATTAGACCAGGTTGCACAAGATCTGTTCTCGGATTTTCATTCAATTGAAGCAAGGGAAGTGCTTGCTTTTCCTCCCCTTTGCCAGTGACATCTGACTACAAGGTTATTCTATCCACTATGATTAAAAAAAATAGTATTTAATTTTATTTTGGGACTCGTAACAGTCAGTTTTCATGTGTGCAATGATAACAAGCAAAAGACTCCAACTCTGGCCTCTTTCTCTCAACTCAAGTTTAAAAGGGAGGAAAATCCACTCCCCATGAAAGCACATAGTTAACTGGCTGTTTAAGAAAAGTTTCAAAACCTCTAAAATTACTTCTAGGGTTAAGTATAAAAAACATACTTCAAACAGAGAGGTAAGAAGTGCCACCTTGTGGACATTTAACAAATAGAATTTAATTTTACTTTCAGTTTACAACAATCTCCCTCAAACCTTTGGGACACCACCCACCAATTTCCAGCATTTCTGGGAACACCATTTTCTCCTCTCAAATAAAAAACATACCGTGGGAATCACTACCTAACACAGCTCTGTGGATTAAGTTGTGAATATTGACGACAGTCAGACTGTCTACAGGCCTCTGCTTTGCATCACTATAGCACCTACGTTAACTCTACAGACCCATAGGTATTCCAAAATGCCTGGTTTACATTCTTTTTTAACTGAAAGTGTTGCAAAAATTAAAAATATCTTTTAAATTTATCTATTTCAGAGAAAAAGTCTTTCAAAAAAATTTTTTTACAAAGTACAGTAAATCTGAATGTAGCTGCTGCTCTAAACTGTTGAAACAATATGGGTTGGGGACACTTCCCTGTACTTCTTAAGTGGTATTTAAAAGATCTTTTGCAAATAAGTTCTTGAAGTACAACAAAAATACGCCATTATTGGATGATCCACACTCTTCAGATTTGACAGATAATTTGTCCAAGTATCTTGTATATAGAAATAGTAGAGTCTTAGAGCAATTCAGAGCAATACAAGGTAAAACAAACCTGAACACTGTAATCAAACTTCCCAACCTAACTAAAATCCAGGCCAGTTTTCAATGGAGACACTGACAGACTCCTTTTCATCACAGTTAAAGAAGTTTCCTTGGAAAAAAATAGAAACATTTATCAAAGCTATTTTTCTTAAGCTGCTTTGCTTCCAGCAATGATAGCCAGGATGTATTAAGGCAAAGGATAAATATTTACCCTTCTGCATTTTTTTTTGGAAAAATACTTCATCTCTTATTTTTAAAATCTTCCTATCCAGATACCTAGTTCATTCTCCATTGCTCTTGTTTTTGTCCTTCCAAATATTAATAAAACTAGCAAAAGCACATCAGTTTTACTACAACTTCCAGCCAGCAACAACTTCTGCAGCCAGAGCCTGAAGGCATTTGCAAAAATAATATTTCTGTCTTGATTTCTCTAACATATCCAACAGGGAAGTTTGAGCAGAGCTTGATCATTCAAATATTCTCAACAGTCACACTAATAACGATAAAGGAACAATATGATATGTTATAAAAGTCTTCTAACTGTAAATTAATCCCTTCTCCTGACTAAGACTTCTGTCCAGTCAAGTTCCAGTGGAGGAAACCTTAAATAAAGAGCAAGCTTTCAAGCATCTCTGAAATATACATAATATACATAATATTACATAATACCCTAATTCACAGAATGGGGAGGCATATTTTATCACTGGTAGCCTGGTTGCTTTTTTTTTTTTTTTTTTTTTAATGTACAGCACTGAAATAATGAACACACATTCACTTTCCTGCTCTAAAATCCACTTTTAAATACAGTGTTGTGGTTAATAAAAGATGAGTCATAACAAAGAACATAGTGTTGATGCCGCCTCTCTATCCATTGGTAAAATCTATTGGGAGCTTGTCACTCCTTGTATTTTAGACCAAGATAGCTGCTGTGCATTCTTCATCTCATTGTAGGAAAAAGAAAACAAAACCACCCTTTCATCCGCCCTTCAGGCAAAAGAAGTTACTCAGAGAAAAATAAGAGCAGATCCTGATGGACTCACATGCTCTCAAACATGTCTCTCTCTCTTCCAACTATGTCAGATGGCCTAATAGATGCTATTGCCTCTCATTCCCCAAACTTGACCCATTTATATTCTTGGACCATCCAGGTTACAGAAAACCTATTGCTATCATTATTAGAAAGAGACTTGTATTTACAGTCTTATTTCCAGAACAGCTGCAATACATCAACACTCATGGAAGAAAGGAGGAGGGCAGAAAACCAAGTAAAGTATCCTTGCCTGAAACCATGATCATTTTATACCCTCATGAAGAAAACTCCTAAAAAGCATTGTCAGGGTCAAATAAAGCGAAATGGACAAAGTGTGGTTGGATACCTTTTTTTGAACTGGAACGGCATTTTTATTCCAAATGTCATTCTCCATTTGCCATGAGTTTTTCCTCAATTTGAAAGCTAGTGTCATTCCTTACCTCTTTCTGTTTTCATGTATAACCTCCAAGAGGTACCTGATGATGTGAAGTATGATGTTCTAGCTAAGAAAGCTGAAAAATTCACTGTAGTCAAAGAACTACAGCAATAACTAACTAACTAAATAATCTACTCATCAGCCTCTCCCATTTATTGCATTTAGCCTATCTTTTTTCATAAATCTTGTCCTCCTTTGCAGATGCACCCACCACGCTAGGCAAAAACTAGAGAAAGGAGAGGCAGAGCGTATGTGAGCAAGCATCCGGCAGCAGGGAAACAGCTCCGGGCGCAGAGCCGGCATCGCCCAGCGTGCAGTCAGGCTGCGGCCGCAGACAAAGGACCCTCGCCAAGGCGGTGCCGCAGCTCTGGAAGCGCTGCACAGAGCGAGCGGCTCGCTGCACAGGTCCCCGCGCGCCCCCGGCTCTCCCCCGGCTTGCGAGGATGGAAGCAGAGCTCTGCAGCCGGGGAAGACAGGAAGAGTCTGCTGGAAGAAGAGCCGCAGACAAAGCTCTGCCGTTGCCCAGTGGGAATAGGAGAGCTGTCTGGAAAACTCAGTGTGATCAATGCTCGAAGAAAACCTACAAGTCCTTTTCTGGGTAACTCCCATTTTGTTTTCTTTATTGCCTCCTTTTTTCAAGTATTTATTTCACATGATTTTCTTGTCTCTGTTCTGAAGTTGTTTCTCCTTTTTCCACTAATCAAAAGACAGAAAAATTGATCCGTAAATAATGGAAGCCTGGGTTTAATACCTCTCATGTTTTATGAATAAAATAAACAAGATACAGAGAAAATTATCATGGTACTGTGTTAAGAAATAGTTTTTGAACAATTATTACATGTATTTTTGGACTATCAATGTATCCTTACTGGAAAAGAGACCCTATGGGAATGGGCACAAGCAAAAAGCAGACTTTGTCCTACCAAACTTGCTGTATAAATAGAAAATACAAACAGTGGCTGGCAAGAGAAGCAGAGGCACAGAAAGAGGAAATCACCCTGCACGGCAGAGACCAGCATCTCTATTCCCAAATCTGGCCAACCTAATAATCCCTTAGGTAGCACTGTTTCTCTAGAGAGCAGCTCTTTTGGTGTACTGAGATGCACACTGACTTTATAAAGAACCCTTCTATCACTGCATTTGGCAGCATGGGAAAAAAACATAAAATACAGACACAAGGAGAGCTGTAGCACATGATAGATCAAAAATCCAGTCTGAAGTCAGACAAGAGTTCTGGCTTATCTACGTGGCTGGATGGGGACTGCTAGGAGGCAGAATGCTGCAAAAAAAATGTCAAAGAAGATTGCTAATATAGCTTCGAGGCATGGCAAGTCCTGCCTGTACCTTCTGTGGTTGCATTTGCACAGAAATGGGAGAAGGAAGAAATCTTCCTAAAAAGGCAGAGTGAAATTCTTTTGCATTTAAGAACAATTATTATCAACAGAACCAACCTGTCAACAAAACCTTAAAAAAAAAAAAGAAGAAGAAAAGGTCTTTCAGCTTCTCACAAACCTTTCTAGTAGGTGAAAAAAAGGCCAACAAACTGAGGAGCTTAATTAGCTTGTGTGAGCTCCCTTCAGACAGGGAAGCAGCAGTATGTAACCTACTTAACTCAGAGGTTGCTTGGACACATCCACCTAAGCTACAGTCACAGGAGAGGAGCATCTTTTGCTGCTCTCCCCAGCGCTTGCCATGCCTCAGGTACAGCAGCGGAACTGCGGCCAGATTTCACCCACTGTAAATTCTGAACCTGCAGAAGAGCAAGTCTGGACAAAATAATCTTCTTGATTTGGTCTAATCCATACTCTGGGGCGGACGGAGGGAGGAGGTCTTTATATACTGCTGTTTCAATGAAAACCAAGGAATAAGAGATGCTCCACTAACTTATTGATTAGTTATTGATTAGCTTACTGCTCTGCCATTGGGGGAGAGCTGGGAGGGGGCTGTGACCACAGTAAAAGTAGGCAGAACTGCAGAAAGTACTTATCAACCACAATAAAACAACAGCACAGCCAAACTCACATGATCTCATGATTAAAATAGTCAAGACTCCCCCTCCTCACCCGTTTGCTTTTTTGGGTTGGTAATTTGCCTTTGCATACTTACTTACTTGCTGTTATTTACTACATTATACATATTATACCACTGATGAATAAACAAGGACCTAACCTAATTTCTTTGCCATATAAATTCTGGCATGGAAATAACATTCAACACAAAGTTTTCAAATGTTTTTTCATCAAGAAGAATAATCACTATTTTACTTAAAATATTCCTCTGCTTCCACTAAAACAGTGAAGATTTTTTTTTCAATACCTTCAAGCCATATTTATAAATATACTCTTTGGAAAACCCAAAAAGGAAATCAGTAAAATTAATTGGTATGTCAAAAACATGCTTCCTCTACAGTGTGCATGTTTAGTCAGTATGCCAGAGGTGAGGAAGGGCTATATCCTGTTTTTTTTTTTTTTTTTTGTTTTTTTTTTTTAATAAAAAATGATCCAACATTGTACTGAAGCATTGTGTCCAGATTCATATGGAAGCCATAAAATGCACATGGAAAAATATGGAAGATTAGATTTGGCTCCACCAAATAATTATCATTAGCTTTTATAGTTTGCTCTGGATTATACACTTACCAGATACTAATTCCGCACTGAGAAGACTAACTTGTACCCTACCAATCTGAGAGCCAGGAACTGTTTGGTACTGTGCTAAAATGTGAGGTTAATTTTTCAGAATTGTACTATTACTTCATTTTGCAAGTCCCCCATTTACCCTGCATTAGGAATAATCTCCTAATCCTTCTTCCACTGTTGCAGCAGTGCTCAAAGACTTTGCTATATGATGCTATATAATTTAAATGATTGTAACCGGGGAGGTAGTCCAACACATCTGACTACAGATGCATGCTACTACACACAACCCAATGTGCAAGGAAACAATTCCTATTTACGAAATGGTGTTACCTTTGCTCTAGGAGTGGAAATTTCCCACCAGCAAGCTACCCCAGAACGTCCACTTTCTGATCAAGGTCAGAAATCATGTTTTTATTTCGGCTTCCTGAAGAACAAAGTTACCTATAAGCAGTTGCTCTTGCAAAGAAGGAAGCAGGAAGGAGCAGGAGACGGGGAACAGGAGTGCAGCGGAAAGGCAGCCAGCTCCTCCCTTCAGTATCAGGAAAACACATCCCCAATCACGCAACATATTCAACACAGCCACATCCCAAAGCTGACTATGCCAGTGAGCTTCCCCACAGAGATGCTGAGACCAGGAGCACATCTCCTCCTGCAAGCAGTGAGGTCTAGCTTGCAACTTAAGAGTGTGGCCCATGACCAGAAGATGCAGTTTTCTTATGCATTCTCCCAGGGAACTAAGATTTGTTCATATGAAAAGCCAGAGCACATTCTCACATCCTATCAACAACAAATAATAGAAAAAAAAAAAGCTCTAAGTAGCCCTGACTGCTGTAGCAGCCTCAGGACTCTCCACAAAGCTTGTCAGGGAACTGCTGGAAGAGAAACAGAAACAGCTTTGAGGAACGACGTGTCAGAATATATCACAGAAGTCACACTCTCATGGAAATAGATAGGATTTTATAAGCATGTTTTCCAGATATTATGAAATCACTTTTCATTCAGATATAGGATGAAGGAATTTTGAATGCTGGAAATGTCAAACGTCAGTTAGGTCTTTCACATTCACAGAGGCTGTCACACATAAACCGAGTACTTTATGCTTTCCAGTTGGATGTGATCAATCCTCCTTGCATTGGCTAGAATTGGGACATTGGACCACAACACCACCATAACATCTAAACAGTTGGGAACAGTGTGGAGATCTGCAGGAACTCTTCCCAGCATCTTCTAGCAGCTGGCCAGCTAACATTCAATTACAAGGTCCTAATAATACTATCAAATGTTTTAGAAGACAAAATATTTCAGTGACTTTAAAATGCCTTTTCCTTGTTTCAAAGACAGACTTGAAAATGCAGAATCTAGGGTTTTAATTTTCAGCTATCGTTTATGAAGACGTACAAGGCAGACAACCTACCTCACTGATACGACAGATTCTCAGTGCCTTTGAAATTCTCCTATTTTCTCATACGAGACCTTTGATTTTTGATGAGTTACCAAGACCAGTTTTTGATTTTATGAGGGAGCATGGAGCATCTTATGTTCTTCTAATAATTACAGAATTGCCCTTCGGCCAGGCCTTAGGCTTGTTTTGTTTCAGCCGAAGAGTCAATATGATCTCTGTCCACAAGGTGGAGCAGCTAAATAGCTTTAGATGAACATGCAAAGCTCTAAGTTTAGAAAAAAAAAAGCAACAATGCATTTTTGGAGAAGTTACATATGCTCATGCTCTTGAAGGATTGTAGTTAATGTGCTTTTCTGTTAATATGCTTTTCTTTGGGAAAAATAATGTAGTCTCCCAAAAGCCTTGCACTATGTTTACACTTTAAATACTATTTTATTCAGTAAAGTCAAGTCATAACTGAAGAACTACCATTGTATGTTAACACATACTTTTCTTGACATCAGTACATACTTATTATCACATGGACTCTGCAATCTTTTAGCACATCTCAAGCAACAGTTAAGAACTCCTAGGAGAGAGACAGTAATAAAATGAATCCCCCAAACTCAGCAAGGTAGAAGGATCAGCTGAGTCCAAAACAAACAGAACAAAGAGGAAAATCCTGACTTACACTGAAATAGCAGTCCTTGGCTCCTCATCTGTACATCAAAGTGTGGAAACTCTTCTTCAATCTTTGGATCCAGAGCATATTTTACTTTGACCCTGTCTGCTGAGATGCTATACCGTGCAGATTGTTTCCACTTACTAGCTGGTCATTTGATGCCAAGGAGGAAATTTGTTCAATGTTCATTTGTTCAGTGCTGTACCTAAACTGACCACATTGCAAGAGAATTTCTATGAGATGTATGTCTGACTGGAGAGAATTGCAAAGAGGGGCTGCATTCAAAGGGCTTGTGGCAAGTGTTGTTGACAGAAACTAAAATCTTGCCATGATGTGTTTTAGTTATTTACGACCACTTTCCTATTTACTTCCCTTTATTTAAGAGAAAACAGTTCAATTATCAGATACAATTCTGCCTTCTGGTGTCTGGGCTGGTGTACTGATACACTCTGATAAGACTAGCCAGTAGTCCCGGAAAGCACAGAGCATACCAATAACATGTTCTACACCAATCTCTATTTGGAGCAAATTCCAAAATCTCTTTTAAATTATTCACTTCCTCACATACTAGGACCTGACCTTTCTAGTTTCAGCAAAAACACATCCAATTTCCTCTTTTAAGATTCTTCTGTAGTATTCACAATTAAAATAAAATGCTATTTCATGCTAGCCACTCTATCAAGCTCACTTCTAAGTGCTAATTTGAGAAGCCATGACTGAAATTTTTCATCCCCATTTGTAAGTGTTAGTGTCACTTCCCTAATATTTTGATCAACTGATACCAATTTCCAGGTAATAGATCAATCTTCTTTTCCCAGTTCCTAAGCAGTTTTTCCTTTCAACTTTTTTTCCTGACATTGCACTGCAAAACTTTTTCAAGGTTGCTGTCCTTATTTGCTTCATGAGGTTCTGTAAGTTAGATAAGGTAAGCACAGCACGTAGGAGAAAATCATCTTCTGATTCTCTGCACTTGAGCATTTTCCTTCCCAGATCTCTAAATGGGAGTCTGGAGATCAACAGTTTACCTCCAAGGTAGTTTCCATTCATGCTTAACAAATCACCTTCATTTGTAAATCTTGTTAAAAAAAACCAAAACACCAGCCTCATTTATGTCAGAAACATTTTACTAGCCTCTCTAAGTTGTTTTAATTGTCTCATTAAACGATTCCAAGTTTCCAGTGTGACTAGATATTGACTTGTTTGAATCCCTCTTAAAATTAGTCTGCATCAATTAGCAGCGAATGAAGTCAAACTCATTTAAGCAAGGGCTAAGCACTTTAAGATATCTGCTTTATCCAGTTTAAGTAGCTCAGTCTGAATTCACTGCTTTACTGATGAAACAATTCTAGTCTAGGCAGTGCAACATGCTTGCAACATGCAACATGCAACAGTACTCACTTTTGAAAAAGCACTTCAAGATCATAAAATGAGTGGTAAAGTTCTCTATGCATTTTTTTTTCTTTTGGCACAGCAGCATCAGTGATGGGCACTACTCCTCTAACACGCCACATTTATATTCTCTATAGCAACAAAAGCACTATTATAAATGCACTAATTCTGTGAAAAGCTTCCATGACCTATTCCAAATAAGGAACAGATTCAGAAAACACCTTCTAATACAAACTGTCTCTTCAGCTAACAAGCTCTGTCAATATGCTTCTACTATCACAGCTAGCCACAAATTTTAATAGTAGTTCAGGGTCATGTATAAATTGCAAATGAGAACAACCCCAATTGTACATGATCTATTTACATCCTCCTCTTAGAAGGCTCTTTTCATAAGGAAAGAAATAGGTAGATTCATTTCTGTGCATCTTCCTGTCCTGCGGCAAGTCCTCAGGTATCACCTGTTGGTGAGCCACTTTTTAGAGGAACACTCACTTTCTGTGTTCCTTTGACTAAACTAACCAAGTTTGGTAAAACCTAAAAGCCTTCCCAAGCAGGCAAGACATGTACTTAGAGAACAATGAATTGATTTTATTTCTATACAATATCTTTACTTTAAGACAGTCACGTAAGAAAGTGTGTGCTTATACCAATATACACATACTCTACCTTTCAAAGCAGCAGTGAGACAGTATCTGTTTTGCATGGAGAACAGTAACCACAGATGAACAGAACTGAAAATAGCCATTTATTAATTAACATTTCAGATATGGAAGAACTTATTTCAAAGGGTTTGCCTCATGCCAACAGTAGCAGATAGATTAATAAAAAAGTATTTTTATTCAGTATGGCCCCAGAGCTCATAGCCGTGAAAAGGAATTCTGTTAAGTGGGCAAATTAATACCTGGATGCTCTTTCAACTACATATGGACATCTGAAATGAAAATATAATTGTGCCCTGTCTGTAGTAGTGTATTGCTTACTTTTTTTAATCTGATAATTTTTCTTACAAATTTCTCTAAAAACTGTCCTTGTTCATCATCCCCTTGAATAACCATAGCTAGCATTTTGACTACAACTCTCTCTCTAATCCCATTCATCTGTATCCACTCAGAGTACAAGCATTTCAAAGATGACAAGAAAATTGTTTCATTCCTTATTTCTTAACCACCAATATTTAGGAAGATGGGTGTTTTTTTTAATCCATTGGAGTTCTCTAAGCAAGAAAGCATGTAAGCAGGAAAGCATGAATAAGTTGTTATAAGTTCATGAAGAGCTCTCCTGATCATTCTGAAGTGTCTTCCTATGTCTGCACAAAAGAGTTGATGAGCAAACAAGTGAACAAAAAGCAAATTCATAAAACATAAGGACAATTCGTAAGCACAAAACATAACAAAAATATTCTTTCAAAGAACAATGCCGACTTCCTTTAAATGCTTATTGGGATATCCAACGAGGGACACGTGTGCACAGCTACAGCAATGGGGTAGGTTAACACTTTCCCCCGTGCATTGTTTGTTTTCTTTCCCATCGTTGAGTTGGTAAAGGGGAAGGGTAGTGCACACCTCAGTCTTGTCACTGCAAGACCCCATAGCTTGAGGATTAACATGGGAGCTCTAGTAAGCCCAGCTATAGAAATACAACCACTTGTTCTCCCTCTGAGAACAACTAATTGTCCCCCATGGAGATCCAGCAGGGCAGAAGCTTTAGCAAACCCAACAAGTAGCTTCAGCCTACCTCCACAAAGGCCACACAGCCATTGCATGCTGTGCTGAAACGGCAGGGACGGACACGGGCAGGTGCCCCACTCCAGCTACTGCCAGCAGGAACAACCTTCACAACCACCACAACCTTTTGATAAGTGAATATGTATCTGCAGTAGGAGCAAAGATGCCACTAGAATTGGACATGACTCAAGCCCTCACACGAGTGTGAAAGCCTTCCCTGTTTTATGGGCAAATAAGTTTCTAAAATCCCTGTCAGTTCTTGGTAGGTAATTCACAAACATTGGTTATCAATGCCATTGCATCTATCATTTCCAGAAAAAACAGGCTCAGCTAGCAGTTTTCCCTCCTTTCAAATACACTGACTGCTTTTCAGTGTATTTTTACTGACATGGTCCTAGTGCAAGATCTACTTTCTTTTGTTTGATCAGATCTGCACTAGGAGTACGTTGCCACTACAGCAACACAAATTCAACATGCTAGTGAAATGCTACTTTCCACTGGTATTGTAAAAAGCTATACTGCATAGCAGAAACTACCTCTGCTCACAGCAGCATTTTTGCCACCCTAAGTTTGCATAACTATGATTTGCATTGGGATGACATTCTTGACCAGGACTGTAATATGTAGTAGAAGTATGTTTTCAGCCAACAACTACCATTCTCCCCAGGCTGACTGATACCCACAGGCTCTTCCTTCCACTCACGGGGAACAAGCTGCCTCCTCTCTTTCATGACATACACTCTAGAAGCGTCAGCTGTATCACTACATTTTGGGGACACAAACAGATCTCTACAGTCTTCTACGCAGACAACAGTGAACATAGAGCACATTGGAAGGTCATGACTGGTAAGACAGGACAAGAGAAAGAAGAGAATTGTACAATATCAAGAGGAAAGAGAAAGCATGTTATAGCATATTACTTCTAAATACTACCTTCCCAGCCCTTTCTTCTCTCTTTCTGTGCTCACACGTACACACACATCAAATAAAAAGGAATTAGCAAACTTGGTGGATCTTCTTCCTCAGACTGACATGGAAATTGATCACAAACTTTACTTTGTACCTCATACTATTAGAAGGAGCCCTAAAATGTGTGAAATGTGATTCAGTGTGATATACCATTATGTATTCAAAAAAAAAAAAAAAAAAAAGAAAAGCAGTACTGAGCTTAGAATTTATGTGAATGTGCAGAACCAAAGCAAACATCTCCCCTGACATTTGTACGCTCAGGATAATTTTACTGGTATAAGCTAAGTGCAAATTTAAAATAGTACAATTATAGCTGCTTAATCCCTCAGATACATTTATTCAGGCGCATTTATTCTACCTTTCCTCAGATTTGCTGATGCTGCTCTGGTAGGGGCTTACGTTGAAACAAATAAAATATTCTTTCAATGAGTTACCATGGGTCAGCTGTGGTACGCCAACTGAAAATGTAAATACCAACAGGCAGCCAAAATTCAAGCTAAAGGTTGAAGGCTTTACTTGAAACCTAAAGCAAGCATGTCTTAGTCCGTCTTTGTTAAAGCTACTACAGCTCAGAGGACACACGGCAACACATTAGATTGGAGGCAAAGTTGTGATTAAGTTACAATTGAGTTATCACAAAAAACACTGCACGCATTTTCTTTATCCAACTCTCGCTCTTGCACTCACAGTTCAAGAGGCACTCTAGGGCTTTTCTATTTCCAAGGAGTCACATTTGTTTATTAATATTTATTAGTCTCACTCCTGATATTAAGTTATAAGGTTTGACCTGTACCTGCAACTGAAAACGTCCAGGACTCCTGTACCTGTACTGACCCCTCCAGAAGCCCTGGGGCTCGCAGGCTCTCAGTAACAAGATCAGAGACCTATAAAGGCTGAGATTGTTTGCTCCATTGTGAACTATGATTTATCATCTTTTGCATCCTGAAAAATTTAGGCAGGAAATACAAATTTAAATCACTGCACTGTAGCTAAATCCAATTCCAAATAGATTTTATCTGCACAGAAAACTGTTTGCAACATGTCACTGTTTTTAGATAAGGCTTAATAGGCTACAATAGCATAACAGGTATCAAGAAAAACTCATGACTCTGTTTTTATTCTATTAAGAAACCGCACCAGCCCAAAAAGCATGTGATAAAAGAAAGCAAATTATTTACACAGAAGTAAATCTGTTCTCTAAACAATACAAACGCACTTCACACAAATGGTATTTACGTAAAGCTATTTACTAGAAATCACTTCTGATACAAGAGCTTTCGAGCTGCTTGTGAGAATAACTATACAGAGTCTGCTCATTTCATATTGATATTAATCACGTTTTTGTTTTGCCTTGCATTGTTGCTTCTAGCATAATTAGGCAAATTGAGTTTGTAGCATCTTTCTAATGCAAAGTTAAGATAACACACAACGAAGCTTACTATCCTTGGTCAGAAGAAGCCATATGCTCAACAGTTAGAACTGCAGTTTTCACGTTTTGTTTCCACTGTGCCATCCCAGGCTACGAGGAAGACCGAAGCCAACATTCGCCACCTCCTGGAACCGCCCTTTCGCGAATTTGCGTTACTACCCGCAACTACAGAAACGCGCCGACTCGGGCTGAGCCCGAGGCGCCCCGCTGCGCGCCGCGGCTCCCTCCCGAGCCGGCCCACCGCCCCGCCGGCGGCCCGCGCGCTCTTCAGCGCGGCGCAACTTTTATCCGCGCTGGGGCCGGCGGCGGGCGCGGCGCCGGCGCGCACCGGCCGCCTACAAAGAGCGGCGCCGCGGGCGGCCGCCCCCGCGCCCCGGGCCGCGGCGCCGCGCGGGCAGCGCGCGTCCCCCCGCGGGCCGCCGCGCCGCGCCGCGCCGCGCCGCGCCCCGCCTGGCCGCGGAACAATGGAGCCGGCCGCCGCCCCTCCGCGCCGCGCCGCGCCCGCCCCTCCGCGCCCCCGCGTACTCACCCAGCAAGGTGAGGGCCATGGTGAGGGCGCTGCGAGCCGCGCACCGCGGCCGGGCCGGCCCTGGCGCGCCCGCTCTCACGCCGGCGGCGCGCCGGGCTGCGGGCACCCACCGCCTGCAATAAAAGTTACACGCGACGCCGTCAGCGCCCCCGCGGAACGGCCGCGCCGCGGCCCCCGGCGGCCGGGCAGCCGCCGCCCGCGCCGCCCCCCGCGGCAGCCCCCCCGCCGCCGCCGCCGCCGCCGCGGGGCCGGGCGCGCCGCGCCGCGCCGCCGCCGCCCGCGCTCACACTGCAGCCCGCCGCCTCGGGGAGCCATCTTGCGCCGCCACATGACCGGCCTGCCCGCCCGGCCTGCCCGCCGCAGCCGCGCGGTTCCCATGGCAACGGCCCGCGCGGGCGGCGCGGGCCGGGCCGGGAGGGGCCCCGCCGCAGGCGGCCGGGGGCGGCGGCCGGCGGGGCGCGGCCGCCCCTGCCCAGGAGGGCGGCGGGGGGGCTGCCGGCCTCTGCTCCTCCCGCCGCTCCGAGAATCCTCGCCGAGCACCGGGCAGGAGTAACACGCATCGCCCCTGCGAGCGGGGATGGGCTTTGGGCTGTTAGAAGAGGGGAGAGGAGGGCGAAAGCGGCAGTCCGGGTGTCGCTAATAAGGTCGTGGCAGAGCCTTCCCAGACGGGCGAGGTGCCGCGCACCACGCGAGGCCCAGCCGCGGCTGCTGGGCGGCCGCCCCCGGGGCCAGGTTCGGCCGCCCCCCGGGGCCAGGTTCGGCCCACGGCCGTGCGCACCCCGCCTGAGCGCTGCTGGAGGCGGACGCTTCCTCCACCTGGGTTTTCACCGCTCTGCATTGGTGCGAAACCCATTACAGAGCTGCTCTCTGCCCTGTCTAGAAGCGGGAAACATTTTGAATGAACCGTGGCTGTACCTGAGCTCTCTAAAGTTTGTTTCTTTTGCTTTAAGTTTCTTCTTTCCCGATAGGCTTGGAGCAATACAATAAAATGCTATAAATTTACAAACATTTTCTGAAAAGCAGTCTTGTGCAAGGGACATGCTTAGGGAAAAATCAGTAAAACTTTCAACTATAAAAAGACCAAGCAAGCAAATGAATTTCTTCACTAGTTAGTAGTAACCTTGCAGTTATTCAAATACTTAAATATTTACAGTAGTTGCACTCTGCACCATTGGGCCTGTCATTAAAATCCCCGTGCAGCAGTCTCATGACAGTTAGATGTGATCAATAATACCTGCTTGCCATGGCCGTGGCGTTCAAGAATTTGATAGGTTTGGAAAATACAATGAATGCTCATATCCTATTGTTTCTAGGTCAGTTGGGCTTCAAGTCATTTTTCTCACCTGTGGAACACCTACTGAAGAAGGTTTCCATGAAAACTAACCCGGAAAGGGCAGGCTCGCTGTAGCCAGGAGAGCGCGCGGGGTCTCCTGGTGCCTGCAGGCTTCCGTGCCAGAATCCGTTCTAGAGAGCCCTTGTGAATGCTCCCTCAAGGCTCGTGAAAGTCATAATGAGTTGGCGTGCGTTTCCTTAATCGTCTCAGAGTTGCATGTACCTGGTGCAAAAGAAGAAAGAACGTTCTTGTGAAAAGCATTACTTTTTAAAGCACGACGAAAGGTCAATGAAAAATTCCATTAAAATGTCAGCAAGCATGCATTCACTGTGAGGAGAACAAAACGGAATTTCCTTCAAAATCTGTAGGTGCATGGAATTTCAGCCAATCCAACTCTCAATATGTGTCACTGTCCAGGACCATAAGTTTGGGGACTAAAATTGTTTAACTGAATAGACAGCATCATGCCTGAGTAACCAGCATAGTGTAACTCATTTATACATTTTGCATTTTTAACCCCAAACCAGATATGCAACAGTGGCCAGTTGGTACTCAGCAGATCTTCCCCAGGCATACTTAGAATTACATCTGCTTAATTTGGTGACAAAACAGTTTCTCGCTTGTTAGTACAGCTTTGCCACTCAGCTAGAGCTCTGTGTGCTGAGAATGCAAAGCCAGCCTGAGCACGATCAACAAAATTGTTTACTCAAATCCAGTCCATCACAGCTGTGCAAATTCAGTACAGCATTCGGTGCAGGCTTTGGTGACATCAGTCAGGGCAGTCGGATTACACTGGTGCTTTTACGAGCTTGATAGAGCTTGCAGGCCCTTCTCTTGGGGCAGTTTGGAGGCTACAGTTTACAGGTAGCAGGAGGCAGGCGTTCGAGACGACGTTTTTACCTTAGGGCAATCTGAAGGAGAAAGAGCAGATACATAGGCTGGATCTACAACCACTTTAATTAATGGCACCGTTTACATTAATATAGCTTGGGCTCAGCAAATATACACAATAGATTTTCTCCAAGGTCTCTAAAGGTCTGTTAGAAAAATGAATGTTCTATATAGTAAGTTTCCACGTGACTTTTCATATTCTTCTATCCAGTCTTTTTGTAGAGAACAAAAGGGAAAGATTTTTGTGGGAAAGATTTCAATGTCTAGTTTAATACAATAAAAAAAATTTAAAAAGGTCTTTGAGTGTCGTTAAAATATTTAAAGCAAGTGTTCAGTTTCGCGAAAGTATAGCTTTTTCTTATGACATATTTTGCTTATTCAATGCAAAGTTAAAAGCATTTTATCCCAGAGTAATTTTTTCCATCGTTACATTTCTTCCCAAATGAATCCTAGCATCACTGACCTGATTTCACAAAACATCTTCATTTTCCAAGTATAAAGTGCCAAAGTTTATTGAGCAGCTGGACTACTGAGAAATAATATTTTAATTGGAGGACTGAAAGGAGATTAAAATAGGTGAAAAAAAGTTTGGAAAATCCACACGCAAAAACATCTTTGCCATTCTGCCTACATAATTTGATCTTTCTGTGCAAAGAGTGTTTTGCTTTGCTTTTTGAAAGTGAGCGGGAGCCTAGCAGTGATTTTTTTCTTACATTTCCTGGAATTAAATACCAACCTTTCACTCCAATTTCCTTGAATTAAACAGCCAGCTTTTACTCTTCCACTACTCCGGAATCTTTACTGCTGTCTAATTAACTGCTTGTTTACCTTAGAAATGCTCTCCTATTCAGGAAAAGTGATACTAGTTTTCATAACAAGCATTATTAAAACTACAGTTGTTCAAATCAATCTGAATAATATGATTTGTCATATTAATCATCTAATAACGTCTTTACTGTTAATGCTGATGTGGCTAAAATTGCAGGAAGCGTGTTGGTCGTTTCACAGTAACTAGTTTCTGCTTCCGCAGTTAGTAGTTTCACTGCTTCTCTGGGAAGACGGACCATTATATGCTGGCCGTACGGAGTATATACCACCCTGAGCAAGGGCCACTCAGGCTTTTACTAAGGCTGATAGTCTTGACAGAAGGAAGAAATCAAAGGCACAAACTAGGAAAAAAAAATAAACAAACAAACAAAAAAAAACCCCCAAACCAAAAAAAGAACAAAGCTTGCTCAGCAAAGATCCCTTCCCCTCCACACCCTGGTTTTTGAAAGGACCTGAAATCACGGCAATTTCTGTTTAACAACATTATCTTGAAATTACATAATGCCTTATCAAGCCGGCACATCTTAGCCGGCTTAACAATGATCTAAGAACAGCTCCGGGGATTTCGTTACTGGGGCGTAAGGAGCACTGACCGGCGGGCGCTGGCGCTGGCGCTGGCGCTGGCGCTGGCGCTGGCGGGGAGGAGACGCGGGCGCTCGGGAGCCGCTGGCCGAGCCTCGGGGCCTGACGCTGTCCAGCCGCGGCAGCGCTCGCCCCGGGGAGACCCCAGCCGGACGCGTGCCCCGCGCAAGCGAGGGCGCAGAAGAGCGCCCCGACTCGCACCGCCGAGCTGGTTTGCCGCTGGTTTGAAGGGAAGCTCATGAAGATGAGCTTGGTATTTCGTCAGTTTAGTTTTTTCACCCTTGAAAAGCCCTGCTTCTGAAGGTTGGTCTGTTGACGTCACTTTCTGTACAAAAAGCATTGCTATACTTCCGACCAGATAGGAACGTTCTGAGGCACTTCAATATTTACAAGGTGAAAGCATAATAACAAAGTCTCCAGAAGACGAATATATATGTGATATGCTATTCTCGGGCCTGCTCTTGGGCCTTCGTTCACTTTCTTGTCTCCCAAGTTTCAGGGCTTCTTAATGTTACACTCAGTTACTGCTGCTCCGTTCTTCACTCAGAATCCCACTGCAGGAATTTGGAGTTGATTTTCACTGTTTGTTTTTCATTCTGACCCTTCTCCTTTTGTCCCCTCGCTTTTGACCTTGAGCACCGAGGCAGCCGTGGCCCAGCTTCCACAGCGCTCTGTCTTCGATCCGTCACCTTGTCGAAGGGTCTGCTGCAAAATTGTTTCTAATTACCAGACATTTATTCTTCAAACCTTAACTAATTTGCTAATCATATATTGATAAATGAGATTTTTAAAGTTAATCACTGACATTTATGAAGATTTATACACAATTGTAAATAAATATTTCTAGCTAGAAAATATGATATTGTTTGAGGAAAAAATCAAATTAAAGCTGTCTTTTATTTATGGGAAATAATAAAAGCGAAAACGTGATGAGATGGCACCTGATCAATAGGGGTAGCATCTTATCACTGTTACTATCATCATGGAATGGACTCTCTTGACAGCAGGAAAACAGCTCTGTAGAAACCTTGTCATGTGCAGAATTTAATTTAGCTTAAAATGTGCAATTGCTGGGAGTTTCTGGAGCCACAACCAGTGGGTGCATTACTGAGCACAAAGTTCATGTTATTTGCAGTGGAACATTTACTCATTGCAAAACAGCAATGCAGATTTCTACCACTTGTTCAGTAAGATAAATTCAGTTATGCTATCTAATTTAAAAATCAACAATAAGAAGTTTGAAGACTCACTACCAACCTTTCTAAAGTTTTCTAGTAAAAATTAATATTTTTATAAATAACAGCGATTTCAACATAACATCCATCAAGCCTACCACCAAATACAAAACTGTCATTGCACACTGCCAGTATTTTGGATAATGTTTTTGGCTCTAATGAGAGAATTGGTGTTTGGTCTTATGTTTTGGACACTGCTGTTGTTCATTATTAACGGCAAAGTTATTTAAACACAATAATATCCAATACTGTTCACGCATAGGAGGAGACAGAATCTCCGCCTCAAGTACTGCAGCTATGAGCAGCCTTTGCAAACCAAATGTGACAGTGGTTTTTTTCAGATCTACACTAGTCTTCAGATTTCTGTGGTAATAAAACCTTTTTTCTTAGCTGTCAAGATTTTTTTCTTTTATTAACAGGATGCAGATAAGCAAAGTAAGAGTTTTTAGGAAGAACTTGCTTGTTGAATTGATGCTTTTTGCCCAGGAATGCAAGATATGCCTAAGTTTCCACCAATTTCTTCTGTTCTAAATCATAAATACCATGTTATAAAATCACATTTGTTATCATATACAATCAATAGGAATTGCAGCATGTCTCATGACAGCTTAGAGCAGTTGGATGTACAGTAAGTGATGCACATCAATGAAATGAAAAATAGGCCTAACATGCCAGCTTTTGGCTCTCTTGGTCATGAAAAAGATGTTTAACAGACTAACTGACATCAACCTTTAGAACTTGATTTTTTCTGTTTATATTAAAAGTGAATACCACAAAGCCTAAGCTGGAGCAATGTGGGAGTAGGCTTTTAATTTTTAAGCTAAACTAGAGCTAGTTGCTTTGTGTCTAAACTATTTGCTGTATTTAGATTGATGTTATGGGACATTATGTTGTTTTTAAATGATGTTGCATCAAAGGGAAAAAAGGCCCTTTTTTTCTATGTTTCCTTAGCAAAGCCCTTTCCAAAGCAATTCTCAAGAATTTTACAGTATGACTCCCACTTAATCGGATTTCCAAGACAGTTGCACAATGTGATAATTATGGACAGAATAGAATAGATGCTATCTATGTAGCTTGTGAGTCATATATGATCCTAATCTTTGATGTAATTTCCATCGAAAAGAAAATTTGCACCTGAATTTCTTTTCGTAGCCACCTTTTTCCACATAACACATTAGAGCAGCAGCATTTTACAAAAATACCCACCTTTGCCCCCTCAGCAACATCTCTGCTCTGAAACTGCTGACGTAAGTAAACTGGTGAGCTGAAAATATTGGGCTAGATAAGTCTTTTATCTAAAGTACACCTTCTCTTGCTCTGAATTTGGTACCTACGTTTAGGTCCTCAAATAGATATCCTTCCTTGTCTTCCAGGGCAGACGTCGCTTGCAAGTTAGAAAGTACCTCATTCCTGTGTTTTCACCTTTACACGAGAGAAATCCCTTTGGTTTTACAGCAGTGCTGTAAGATTGAAATAGAAGATTATCATCACTCATAAGAATGCGTGAGATGGAATCCTAGGATGAGCTAACATTTTAGGCCACTTTATTAAACAAATATTGCCAAGCTCCTCTAATACTTTTAGACACAAATTTAAAAGTGCTTCCAATGCCGTATTTTTCAAGAGGGAAGATGTTCTTCAGAATTTCTTCCTAATTTTCTGCATTTCTAAGAACGAAAGCTGGAAAAGGAATAGAAAATGAGATGTGCTCAACATGATGGTTTGAGCCAGGACCGACTTACGCTGACACTCAGAACTTTCCTATTACATCAGTTTCCAGGTGCTATTTAGAGCAAGCAATACCAAAACGAGCAAATGACTCTATTGATAACAGCGAAAGAGCGGTTTTATTTGCAGCTGGTCTGACTATACTTTTTAACATCGTACTTTTTTGTAAGCTTGCTTATTGCTTGTGTGTACAGGTACCAGCATATCTCTCTAATGCAAAATCAGTTACTAATAAAACTATTAAAATATTGAGCTGTTTCAAAATTGCTTACACTTTTGCTGATATGTAAGAGGAACTTACTCCAAGTTACATTTTCAAGTCCTGCACATGAAACACATGTGCTTATGTTTTTGATTGCTTGTTTTATTAAGTGAAATGAACAGGCTAATTAAAGAAATTCCAGGAAGTTTCTGCTTTCTGTCTCCTAGGGACAAGCCTCAAGTGTCAAAGGAGATAATACCGATGGCTGTAAAACACCCAAGTGTGTTTATATTGGCTCTAAAATACAGCTTATAGCTTCTATTTAACTTACATATTTCCTTTCTTATACCGTGTTTAGAAGTACATATAAAGGCATTAATTGAAATAGGGCTTGTATATATTTTTAAAAAGGTGGCAATTACAAGTTAAAAGCAGATCACTAGCCATTTGCAAAACAGTCTTAGGAATAAGCTGGTACGAGTATAATTTTATCCATGAGCACTAAAAACTAAGAACAAACTATCCCGCAAAAAAATCTGCAAGATGCTCCTAGTCCTGACTTTCAAAACGTCTTTGACTCCTAACAGATCTCATACAGCCGTAGATTATGCCAGAGAGCTGCTGGTTATTGTTCTTCGTGCAATAAACTGAGACTTCTAGACCTATTGGATGGCTTTGAAAAGTTGCTAAAGAAATTAAACCTTTTTGTTAGCACACCAAAGCCTGCAGTTCTGAAGTGCTATGTAGAACATCAACAAGGGAGGGTTTTTTGTATTAAATCTCCTTGATTTTTTTAAAAGATGAAAAGTTGTTTACTGTATGTAACAGCTCTAAGATAACATTTTTAAAAATTCTTCTTTCTCAGTGCAATTACTTGATTTTGTAATATCAGAGCTGTCAAAATTTCTCAATTCTTATGGAAACCAGTATACTTATTACTAAAGCCATTCAAAAATAATTTTTTTTAAATAAGGAAATTAGTTATCTGGCAATACTCATGCAATTTCCTTTCAGACAGAGTTGCATCTTCCAGGATACTAAGGCTTCCTTGGAAGGCTGCTCAAGTTTAAGAACACAAAATAAATTCAAAGGTACTGTTTTAAATTTGAACAGCTTCCTTTATATGAACAAAGGTGTTTTTGCTCAAGTAAGGCAAAATTCAACTCCGAATCTGATGCAGTTTACATGATAGTTCAGAAAATAGAATATATGAATAGATAAAACTTGAACTTTGGAAATTTCCACAAATTTCCTAATGCATGAATATATGCAATCTAATCAAATGGAAATGCATGTAATTGCCTGTGTAGCAAAGAATGAACTTCAGTGATCTGAAGATTTTTAAGTCCAAATCAAACTGTTGAGATAGCAAAAGCATTTGATAACTACTTTCTAATTCATCCAAGATGTTTTCCTCCACCAGGAAGACTACTGAAGAGAATATAAAACCTCCCAAATTGAGGAAGAAAGCATATGTACTACTGTTACCCTTCAGCTTTACTGCACTGATCAGCCAACTCTGCAAGCAATCAGGTAACAGCAGCAGAGAACAAAAGGCAGCGTAGAATCACATTTGAAATAACTTTCAGGTGCAGCATCGGCTCTTCAGCATTGCAGAGAGATGAAGTTAACCAAAGCAGCTTCAAAGAACTGAAGTAAATATAAATTTTTCTCTTAACGATTTTAAAGTGTTATTGAAGGGATTAATAGCTTTTCCTGCTAAAGCAAACATACTGTTCAAACAAAGTTTTCCTGGAGAGAAGACAAACCAACCTTAGAAGTAATGGTAGGATTTAATTAGGATTTGAGATTTTTCACTATTCATTAGTTGATTTGTCAGTCTCAAAATAGTTTTAATGAACTCTAAGTACACAGCAGTAAGATTCTTTACCAAAAAGACAGAGTAATCTGGTACCCCTCAGAGCCTGAAAAAGCACAATTTCTTACATGGCATCCACAGAGAAATTTTCTTTTCTGAACTTGATATTACTGAGTTTTTTGTTTTTTGTTTTTTTTTAACCTTTTCTTTATTAAAAAAGTAGTTATACTCCTTGACTGTAAGGATTTTGCTTGGTGTCAGCTGAGACATGCAGAAAGCCCCTTACAAAACAAAACCATATTAATGGTAGATAACCAGGTCCTCAATTGGCAGTACCGGAGACAATTATTAAGACTTACCGTGCTATTGCTTCTCTTTATAGGACCATAAACTTCATTGGTTACTTAGACTCCACAGCTTACGAAAAGCAAGGCAGTAAGACCTAGATAAATCTATGACTATCTATGTCTTATCATATTGCAAAAGAATGTGCGAGTTTAGTTTCCAAACTGTCAAAACAATACATTATGCTACAGCATAACCAGCACCCATCCCTTTAGACTGATCCTCCTCGTTCTTTCATAGGATATCAAGCTGTGTTACCAGTCTGATCCTTATCTTCAAAGTATGGTAACCTAGGACCAACAAATGTGATCGCAGCAAGCCCCTGAGATGGCAGCAGAGTCAGCAGCTCTGCCGCCGAAGCTGACTGGAATTTTGTGCTGCGATAGCAAAGTTCCTGCGGATGGAGGATGTGGTACAGCGCAGAGGCACAAGCTCTGCTGGGACTGAGGACTTTGGCTTTCCCCGGCTGTTACTTCCAAGCACCAAGCAAACGCCATTTCCCTGCTTTCCCTGACGTACGACATTGTATACTCCCAAGTCTTAATCAAAGCTCTGCTGTTCTCTGCCTGACGGGCAACCTGTCGCTGTTTGCCCACTCAAGCACAGAACAGGGAGGGGAAAAATAGGAAAAGCAGGATAGAACCTTTCTTATACCGAAATACTGGCTCTTCCTCCACTCCATTACCTATAAAACGACCTATCACTGCCCACACGAGCTGAGTCCTCAATTATCTCCAGCCCCCGTTAGTAACTAGACAGCGCTCCTCCCTTGCCTGTGAATGACCTGAACTCCCTTTATTTCAGTCCAAAAATTCTGATCACGTACCTCTGTCGTAGTCACGCGGTTTGGCGGGAGGAGCGTGTAAAACATGGAACAGGTGGTGAAACGTTTGTTTGCGGCCTCGTCTCTCACCGTATCATGTGGCTCTTGCACTGCTGGAGGTGTTTTCCGTTCTGAAATCATGTTTGAATTCATGTCGCTCCTGAGGTGGACTGAGGTTTTCTTTGAACTCTGCAGCCATTCAGTGTATTTCTGGACTGTGATGCTGAGATTTAACAGGTGAAGACAGTGGCATGGTTGCACATGTCTACGGGCTCTTTGCAAGGGTAACCTTTGCTATCCCAGTCACACAGTCTTGCTCCTTTATTAGAGAAGTACATAAATTGCAGCTAAGTTACTTTGTAATTCAAGACAAATTTCCTTTCTGAGAGAGAGAAAAAGAGAGAAGAGATGGTGGGCGGCTCCTTTTTGCAATTGTGTATGCAGCTGTTTTGTTTGAAACAAAATCAGATAGGATTCCACAACTTTCATTATAGGGCACACCATCACTGCACCTAACTCAAATCTGTAGCTACGCCCAGGACCTACTCATAAAATAATTTTCTGGCAAAGTAAAGATGATGTTAGGAGAACCCTGAAATAGGGCAGATAATGTGAAACTGAGATACCGTGACTATTTGTAAGTCCTGAGGGTTCATTTCTCTTTCTACAGTCATTCCTTGGCAAATTCAGTTCAAATTCTCCGCAAGGTTGGGACATAACTAGTGAAGGCCAGTGACAAGCCTCTAGGTAAGAAGTACACAGCTAGAGGATTAGATACACGCAGCCTGACATGTGGGCAGACTTTTTTTTTTTTTTTTTTTTTTTTTTTTAACGGTAGACTTCAGAATTTTAGTTAAGAAAAGGTTTGGAAACTCCCCTGCCTTGAGCAAGAGATTTTGAGCACTTAGTGCCACTGCCAATCCAGTCGCGTAGGAGTTTAACCTCACGTATTCAGTTGTACACTTACGCTATCCCCAGTCAAATAGACACGTAGGAAACTAGGAAGCTTGTATTTTCAGTCCTTCCAAAATTCAGTTCCTAATGTTTTTCTACGTACTGTGGAGATGTATCATACCAATGCTTTCAGCCCATGCAGATAAAATGACTTCAGAATTTAGAGTTTATCTGCAGCACTGAGTCATTGGAAGCAATAACAGGAGTAATGTTTATCTCAGTTGGTTAGAGCATGGTGCTGCTAATGCCAAGGTCGCGGGTTCAGTCCCCGTATTGGCTACGCTGGGGGCTGGACTAGATGATCTCCAGAGGTCCCTTCCAACCTTGCCATTCTATGATTCTAATTTCCAGAGAGTAGTGTTTTTTCTTTCTCTTTTTTTTTCTCTCAACCCTAGTACAAGCAGCAAATGTTCATTGAAAAGACACAGTCAAAACCCTAATGCAATCACTGTGTAGTACTACATGAGGAGAGGGGGCTCAGACACCTCACCATTTCAGCATCAGCTAAAAGCTTCATCTCTAATTTGCCACCTGTTCTTAGGCAACAGTTCTTTGCTCCACCAAGGGAAACTGCTCTGCCTTCCACTCCCAGACGGGCATATTTTTGAGAACACGCCATCTCAAAAACTATTTCAAAAGCACATGGGACAAAGGAACTTGATTAACGTATTCTGAGAGTGTCAAAAAGAAAAGCATTAGTCTAGATTATCATGTAATATCATAACGTTATCATGTTATACGTCATTGAAATTAGCTTCTATTTTGTACTATGTATTACTCACATAACAAAAGAGAAAAAGTAAGATTACCTATGCTCTCTCCAGTATCTGAAGAAATGAAAAGCATTGTGTAGGCTCTTTGTACTGATTCACTTGTATTTGTATATAGTTTGCTATCTTCAGAAAACACATGCAAAGTTCAGAGAAATCATTGAGACGCAACTGTTTTCACTATTCTTTCCCTTTTGTATCAAGTTTTGATCCCATGACCATTTGCCCTTAAGGTTCCCCCCCCCTTTCCTCCTGTGCTGAGACAGAGGCAAGGTACTCTGCTGTATGAGAAGCCATACCCTCTGTAACGCATCTTGCTGCTCAGAAAACTTGAGAACGAAGTGTTAATGCAGCCACAAGGCCTGCAGGCTCAAAGTTTTCACTCAGTTTTTAAGAGAGCATCCCAGATCTATGCATTTCAGGGTCTATTTGCCAATGCTACCCCAAACTCTTCCTGTTCTGTTTGCTTAAATGTGGTTCCTTGGTGATTTACTCCCATCTAAACAGTGCTGCTCTAGACCTGTTCCTGGTTACATGCTCCCACCTCCTTCTCTGCAACTGCAGTTGTCTGATCCCATGGTACAGGGAAATAAACAGCAGAAGAAAACTCATCAGGAAGGTCTTAACAGCTTTAGCTCCCTGACCTGGCTTCCTGGAGGATTAGAGCACCCGTGCTGGGATCAGGGAAAGGGCTATGAGTCTGCAGCAGCATAAACTATCAAATTACACTCTTTGATGAACTGTGCTGTGAGTGCAGTTGTTACTCAGACTTTTTAGTCTTCTGCAGTTAGAACATCATGGCCAAAAAAAAAAAAAAAAAAGAATCAGAATGGGAGATTTATCCTTCCACTGGCTCCTTCACAGCCATTCAAACCAATGTCACACTGTCTTCACTAAGCTCTATAAAAAGGCCAGCAGAGCAGACCAGATCTCTTCATCAGTCAGTAGAATACCTTTTGGAAACCTCCAATCTAATCACAGCCCTAGTGACCACTGCAGTGAGCACCTTGCGATGGAACAAGATAACATGAATCAGTAGGCAGAGAAATTCAAGGAATGTGAGGGAAAAAAAGCTCTGTAAACAAACAAACAAAATTATCTCCATCAGGATGACCTGCTGAACTACAGCAAAATGAAACACTGCAGATCTGTCTTCAGTCAGCTCTGTTTATGAAGTGGTGGGTGTCCCCACCAGTGGCTCAAATCACATGCATGGCATGACTACTGTGCCATATCCCCAATTTACATTAATGAATGCATTTAAATATGGTATTTTTCTCAATATTTATATTCTTCTCTAGGGAGCTGAGTAATCAAATAGTGCTGTGAAGAGGCTTGTACAATTCCCTGGTAGTTCATCAGAAGAACAGAGGGAATGTTTTCTCCTTATCTCCTTTGAGAATGAGGAATCAGAGGGAAAAGCCTCCAGCTAGAACAGGGACAGCTGAACTTACAGTCAAGGAAGCCAAAGCAGCTTTCAGCTTCTCTCCATACAGCATTGACCTCATCAGTATTTTTTGTGTTTTATATTGGGTAACAAAAACACACAATCTGCCAAGCATGTTTGAGAGTTTATTCAGTTCTTAGCAGGAGAAGACTCACTACCTGCACTGCTAGAAGCACAGGAAGGAAGAGAGTTTTCAAGAAATCTTGGGCTAGATAATGTGGTACCACCATGATTGCAGACTCGGACTTGTGGACGCTGTACTTTTTACTGATCTCTATCTTCCTCACAAAGAAGCCATCAGAGTTCCTGATCTCCCAGCTCGGTGTTTTTTAGTGCTATTATCTTTGCTTAAGAGGTCTCAGAAAAGAGTGCACGCTTCTCCCACTTGGTAAGAATGATGTTACATTGGAAGACACCTTAAGACCTTGCTGTACTCCAGTTAGCACCATCTGAGAAAGCCCAGGTGATGGAACACTCTGTGCAGGCTCTCAAACAAGCCTGTGTACATAAAGGCCTAAAATCTTTCACTTGTACTGTTATTTCTGTCCATATATTGTTTTTAATCAAACAGCTTATGTTCAAATAATATTTTATGAGTATTTTAATATGCAAATTTCTTGATATGACAGAAAAATGTAAGTTGCTGTAAAATATAGTAAGAATACTAGGAAAATACATAAAAGATTATTGCAACTTAATGGAAAAATGTATTTGCTCAAAATATTTAGCAGTTACCACTAGATGGCATTTTGCTCCTGAGAAACCAAAAATTTCTAGGTTTTGAAATACTTGTTACAGACAGCAGGAAATAGTAGGAAATGGAATTACTTACCTCATTCGGTTAGCAATTTATTTTCCATTCTCCTGTATAAGCAAGACACTACTAACACACGGTATTTTATCTGTAAATTTACAGTCCTCTCTATTTAACAGTAGAGTGTGACTCTTCAACCTTCTCCTCAATAGGTAGAGGGTTGAGCTGTGGTCAGCACTTATCAAAAATATTTTTCACATTTTAAAATGCAAGACAAATATAGGCCAGTTCAAAGATTTTGAATGTGCTACAAAAATTTGCTAGAATGTCTTGTTCCAGTGATTGCACATTGGAATTCCTGTTATTCTTGGATTAACCCTCAATATAGAGTGCAGCATAGAAAAAGAATTCCTGATCAAGAATAGAGCTGTTACAAGCCCTGATTATGAATATTATACTTTGTGTCAGGTCATTTTAATTTCAATTTGTACAAGTAAGCTGGAATTCACAAGGTAAAATTTCCATTCCTGATCTTCGTATGGTACAATATATTACGCTAACTGCTCATTCAGAGATGCAATGCATTTCTACTAGGCACACCCTAGAGTGACATATAGGTAGCTTTTTTAGGGTCCCTACGCCTAACAGATTAAAAAAAAATTCTTTACTCTGCAGCAAAATAGGAGAGTGAAAAGTGAACTGTTAACTTTTAAAGAGAAACTCTACACCACTGCCAACTCTTATGGAAAACATAAAAGCCTCCAAAGAACAATCTTCATATAATTTTGTATGCATGAAAATATAAAGATAATTTTATGAGGAAAAGTTTCTTCTCATTTGACCCTCGTAACGGGCTGCTGTGAGCATATCCTCACAACAAAATTCAGCAGTCAGAATAATGACATGATGTCCAGCACTTTTATGAGAAACTGAGCATCATTCATTGATGCAGGACAAAAATATCGCATTTCCATTTTTGAAGAGAATTGCAGGACGAAAGTGGAATTCCACAATGCTAGGGTGACCTTGTTAAGCACCTTTGCATATAAGCATACACTTGTTATACTCGTGACTAAATGCAGAATAGACCGTGGAATTGTCCACCTGGAGAAGATGTTCCAAGATAGTTTCGCACCATTTTTAGAGATGACATGAGACTAGAAAATGCATTTTTCATCCTGTTTAGGCTTATTTCTGGCTTACTGCTCTCTCCCAGCTTTGTACATTTTTGAAATAACTATGCAGTTTCTAGATCACTTGCACAGTGCTTAGCTTGAGGAGTAAAAGAATTTTAGTTGGTGCACATTGCGAGATTGGTGAAACTGAAATTGCAGACTTTTTGTTAAAATAAAGTAATTTAAGTTATTGTCATCCTGAGCACCTTAATCCTGATGGCTGCCAAAACAAACAAGGTTCCAGATATATTGGCCAATAAACCAAAAGCTTTTGGAAGCTTAGAAAGCTTTAGAAAGATTGTCAGGTAGTAGTCACCCCTACCTTTGCAGTGCATTATATACACTGCTGGAGGAGAACCACCCTCTGGCCTGCAAAAGACAGAAATGTGGCACGGGATAGTAATGGCAGGACTGCATGTTGGAAGTCCAGAACAAACTATGCTGGAGTTACCAAGCAAAATTGTGTGTGTGGAGAGGTGGTTGCGGTTCTGGATCTAAAGCATTTTATGTTAAAAAAAAAAAATTAAATTTCCAACTCAAACTCTCTATATGTTAATGAAAATATACAGTAAAGAGCAAAAGCCTAGGTCCTCCACGATACAAAAATTGCTTAGGCAGTTCCTTATGCTCATATGAACTGTCCGCAGCAAGGCTGTGCATAAGCAAAGGCATTTGCTCCATAAAATTGATTACTGGGAAGCAAAGCTCTTAATCCTGTTATTGCAGTTAATGTCATTTTGCTCTGAAATTCTGAAAGAAAAAACAAAACAAAACAGGACCCAAAAGATAGCCCATTGCTCCCTGGAAAACAATTATTGTGTAATAGAAAACCTCATACCAACATGGTTCAGAAATGCTTAACTGTCAACCATTAAAATAGATATTGGAAGTATCTAAAATACCCAGGTCTCTTGCTGCTGTTAGCAGCTCTTCAGCTCCTCTGGTAACAAAAATGGTAACTGCTGCTGGCTGCAGACAAGGATCGGAATGGCTGTGGGTAAATTAGGCAAATGATCAAAACGTTTTGGAGCAGATTCTTATGGTAGCATTCAAATAAGCCATGAAGACTGCTTTGTTTACTAACACCATAGTTTTCTAGTACTTGAAGAGCTTGAGAAAATATTCAGGAAAAGTCTTCCTTGCTTAGCTTAAACTATCAATAAACTCCTAGATACAACAGTGACATCTGAGTAATAGCGTTCAGCCTTAAAGTTAGCGGGGGGGAGAGGGGGGAGAGGGAAGGAGATACAATTAGTCAATGGATACATAGGAAAAGTCATTCACTCTCTAATTTTCTTTAAATAATTTTTTTTGTTTGCCAACAAGTCAGAAGCATAGATAGTGATTAAGAGCTGGCTAAATCAGATTCCTGCTCTCATGCTTGCTTGGGAGAACCCTGATCTAACTTTACTAGGATAAAATTAATCTTCACCTCATTTGGTAACAGACCTAAGTATCTGAACTTGCCATTCTAGAAAAGGCTTTTTGGTTTACGTTAAACATTAAAAAAATTGGTGTATGGCAAAATTTTAAGCAACTTTGTACTTGTTTAGTACACACACACGTGTATATACATATATGTGAGATATGTGTGTGTGTGTGTACACACACGTGTATGTTTAAGCTTGAGCTTAATACTATTTCCAAATGACATGAACTGGACTGAAACAAATCAACAACCTTGACAAACAAAAGTTTGCATCCTTTTAAGGTTTACATTTATACCAATTTAATTAAGCTAAAGTAGCAACATTTTCTTACGTAGACAACACCCACAAGTATTTTATGCACCCTCATGAACATTCCTTGGTGCATGGTATGTTATAAAGGTCAAATATTTTAAAGCCCAATTACATTAATAGGTGTGTGTAGCTTTATCTGATAGATGAAAACACCAGAAAAATCTAAACTAGACATGAAACTAGATGGTGCATTTCTTTCTTGAAATGAAATGACATTGCCAGGCCTTTGGAACAAGGAAAAAGCCAAGAGTTTATAACAAACTTGTACTTACAATTTAAAGAGAATGTAGTAGGGAAGCATCGAAGTCAATATAACATGCTTCCTTTCCAAGAAAACCAAAGCTGTGACATCTGATAGGCAGAAATGACAAATACAACTATGTTGACAATTCAGAATTCCAGTTGTGTAGTAACTGGAAACAGAGCTCTAAGATCTACAGATAATAACCTTTTATACAGCATCCAAGAGTGCCGTATAATTTATGGCAGGAGAAGAGGAGGAGGGGAAGGGTTAAGTCCTGTTAGGACTAGGGCTCTAAAACGTTTGTGCAAACTGCTGGAGACAGCATAATTAAATTTTTGTGTGTTCACATATATGTAAAAGTCAGATTGCAAACTTGCTAGCTTGAGATTCATTACACGTTCAACAAAATGATCGAGTGAAAAAACATTCCTATCATTCAGCGAGATACAAGGCATCTGTTCTTCATTTACAAGGATTATCTATTTTTTCAGCAAAAATGATTAGCCCCTTAAAACAGTTCCACTGAAAGACTATACTGTTAGGGAAGCAGAAAACAAGAAAACCAAAATATTAGCCTTTCATTTGTTTTGAAATCATAACCATGCTGACTATAAAGTTTAAATTTTATAGACAACCAGAATGACCGTACTGTACATTAAGCTTTTCAGATTATCTTTCTGAACACAGTTACGAAGAAGGAGATATTATACTACTTACTTCAAGTGAAATCAAAACACTTATAATGTATTTGTAAACATTTCCTTAGAAACAGGTCATCACAGAATGCATCTTAATGTCAGAAACAGTATCAGAGAAAGGGGCTGGATATAATTGAGAAGTGAAGCATAGCACTTTTTTGCTCAGAGGAAACAGTTAGCAAATGGTGTGGACATTTTTTTCATTTCATTTTCTCCATTTATTCAGACAGGCAATTTATTTGTTTGTTGCTATGCAGAGAACTCATTCTCTTTACTTGTCTCCCTTTTCTCCTGATTAGCATCCTAGATATATGACTTGGATGTAATTTTTCATTTTATTTTTAAATATAATAAATTAATATGCTTTTTGAAATCATTCAGTTTCTAAAATGGATCAGTCCAGTGATTTAATCAAAGACAGCTTTTTGCCTTCACTAATGATCTAGAACAAGCGAGTCAGATAAAGACAGAGGGAAATACTTTTTATGTACCACGTCAGTACTAGCATATTAGAAAATTAAAGGATGAACTTCATTAGTCATTAAAAAAAAAAAAAAAAAAAAAAAAAAAAAAAAAGAAGAAGAAGAAGAAGAAGAAGATTTGACGTTTGTCCGTACAGGTAGCTGAACCCACCTATTAGACTTGCATTTAATGTATTTAATCCACCTGGGGACAGACTGTATTAAATGAAATGTTTTTAGTTTACGTTTGTACTTTGATATATTAAGGTAGCCGTAGGCAAGAATTACACAAAGAAAACTTGCTTACCTGTAATGCTATTTCTCTGAAGCTATCTATATGACAGAGTTCTCATCCTTGGAGCTCATCTCAGTCTAACATTGACAGAACTCCCAAACCTGCCAAGTATTATCCCTTAAGGTCATTAATTGTAAGCTGCAGTATCAAGCAGGCCCTGCTGTCCAAAGCAGTTATAAATACCACTGACTCCACACTTCAGTTTGTTATTGGCATAAGAGTTCCCAGAAGCATGACTGCTTTTCTTTGCTTTAAGCTGTTTTGTAACTTCTATGCTTGTTACCTGTTTCCAATCAATCTGTGTGGCCTAAATTACTGGCTATTTACCTAGAGATTGAAAATAATAAATATACTTGCATAAATACTTTACAATACTTTTCTGAATCAACTTTCATTTCAAAATTAAAATCACTTATATGTACTTTATTTAATAATTTAATAACTTTCCTTCTCTTTCTTCTGTCCAAAAAAACGAGTAGGAAATAAGTGCCTGGAACAATATACAACATCATTATAAAAATGATAATGGAAGAGGGATAAAGAATTTCAGCAAGGTCTAAAAGTAAAATAGTTACACAAATTGCATCAAGTTTATCTATGTCTTATTATTCTATTAAAAATGGATACTCATGTAACTAGATCACAAATAATTCCACACCTAGGAAGTTAGAAAGTCTCTTAAAGATGAATTTGCACTTTTCACACTTAAGAAGCGCTGAGTGACCTGTGCTCACTAGCAGTGTTTCTGATTTCTGCTGCACATAGTAATGAAATCTTCTGCAACACTGAGAACTCCATACTAGTAGACATTCAGGATATCCTTCCAGACCTAAATATGTACCTCATAATACATCTTGTTCTAGGAAGATGTCAATGCTTTTATAAGCTTCCTATATAGATAGTTCAGCTGAAGAAGAATCAGGTTATACAAAATGCAGAAATTCCTTCTTTGATTACTAACTTCTTGAAATAAAAATTTGCAACAGTTACTGTAACTCATTGTGCAAGCAATGTTCAAAAAGAAGAAATTCTACACTGAACATAAACACTTTCATGGGTTCATGACATGGATATAAAAATATTTTGGAAGGGAAGAAGGTTAAGGACAAGGAAGGGTCATGATCTTAAAATTCAGAAAAAAATGAGGAGTCACATTAAAATCTAAAATTAAAACAAAAAGCACAATAAATCATCTATTAAAGATATAAAAACTTTGGAAATCTGAATTATTTAATGATTGTGTCATCTAGACCATCCCTACATAGGATATGAGACACACTGGTTAAATAAATCACACCCAGTATGTTACTTTTGACACAGTGGTTAAAAATATACTTTAAGGAGATACTACTATAGGCCTATCTTGCCATTACTGTTTTCCAATGTAAATTAGTTTAGTCTGAATTATTTCTCTGCTATAGGAGACGATAAGCAGCACATAAATACAACCAACCTTCATTAGACACATTGTCATGAATATATCAATCATGTCAAGAAGCATTTTCTGAAGTTTCCTTCAGTGCAATTTAACCTACCTTACTTTCAATTAATTTCAACATTTACTCATTTACGATGACCAATTAAAATGTTTTTGTCCGTCTGTAAAGCAAACTATTTTGCAATTCTGATAGCTGTAGTCACCATTTATCTAATGCTTCCATCATCTAGTTCCATCAGTGTAGTATTTACAGTTGCCCAGCCTCTACTAGGATTTGAAAGAGAGGAGATTACTTGGGTTGAATAATTAGATATAAAACCAAGTCTTTTCATGGTGGAGACAAACTGCCAAACAGTTGTCCTGCGTTATACAAATTCCTCATTCTTGAAGTGACAAATATAACTCTCATGATTAGAAAAGAACATAACGAAGCAACAGAGGCCTACAGGCTCCTATAAAGATGTGTGCAGTTTGATTTCCACTAGTCAACATACGCATTAATCGCAACTGCATAGTAACTTTATCTTTTTTTTTTTAAACCCTTCATGTCAGAGGTCTGTCAGGAGCGTTTCAGTTGACAATATAACATGACTGCATAAATATGTTCCCAACATTCATAAATAAAACCAAATAATTTTTAATATTCTAAAGCAAAAAAAGGCAAGGCATGATTTCTTTTAAAACTTTCAGGACAAAACTGTGAGCAGGTGGTCTGTCTGTATCTGTTATTTTCTAGCTTCATATAGATTAAGATGTGATTAAGGTATTTGAAAGTTAGCTGGTAACTGTGTATACGCACAGATGATTACACACATTTTTGCTGTGGAACTCACTGCAACAAGAAACAGCCACACGACATCTGTGATCATCGAGTTATGTTTAAGAACTCCTTTTTTTCAGAGAATTACCTTAGGCTCCTGGAACTAATGAGCTAAGGCTAATTCCTCAGACTTTGCTGCAACCCAACCGCAGAGCGATGAAATTCGGCTTATTTTCTAAAGAAACATATGTGCCATTATTCACACAATATTGGCTTGACATTATAATAATGAGTTCCACAAAGATGCTTATAATTGCAATGATGAAGAAAGGAGTCTGATGACACCACTGCCTTTTAGAACAATTATAATTTCATTAAAATAGGAACATAACTTATAGATTTTATTCTCTTTGATGATTTACTCATGCAAACTGCACATAAAAGAAAAACAGTACAGTTTGTGAAACATGTCAAATGTAAAGACCCAAAACGCTAAGTACAGAAGTAGTGTGACATAATGTCTTAAAACTGAATCCATGGTTGTACGAATAACAACTTTTCTCTATTTGCTGAACACAGATTTGAATGATTCTTTTTCCAGCCCCACTGTTAAATTCATTAACTGTTTACATGTCTCCTATACACTTATGTAGACTTATTTTACAAGCACAATAGTTTTGTTATAAAAAACTCCACTTATATAAATATGATTTAAAAAGCCTTTGTGTTTAGGAGAGCAAATTATAGTGTAATCAATGAGGCCTTATCTAGTCCACCAAAACTACAATGAAAAGTAACTGTAAAGTAACTGTATAGCTTTCTTGCAGAATTCACATTTTGTGCCTTTGCAATTAATTTCCTTCTCAAAAGATGTCGATTGTATTTTACCATCCCAGAAACATAATCATTATAGCTTTTTTCCTTGAATTTGGGAAGGACTTCTAAACACACGAGGTTATCAACTCAACTTCCTTATTTTAAAAATACAAAATACTTAGAATTCTTATTTTCATGCTTAAAGCCCTGAAATGAAATATATATATGACTTAGATATGTCTTTGTCCAGTTTTCATTATAGTACGGTTGTGTGTGTGTGTGTGTGTGTGTGTGTGTGTATGTATGTATATTTTAGAAATTACGATTTTCCTGTGATCAATTACAATTTTAGGTTTAAAACTGAATCAAATGTGAAATTTGATGGTACTGACACTTAAAACAGATAGTATAGTGTGGAGAAGGAAAAGCAAATGAACTACACAACCCATTATAAATGCATTAAATCTTTGTTATATACATAGAGGAATCCTGCTTTACGGCCAGTTGCTACTATGCTTCTGTTTTTGCTATTATACATAGTTTTCCGACCTGAAAGCACACATCTACTTTTTTAAAACAACTTAATCTATTGTAAAATATTGTACGGTATTTTGAACATGAGTACAGAATCAAAATAGATAATGGCACATTTAAAAAACTCAGTATCCTACAGATGATTGGATAATGAGAAAAAGTGTACCTACAATCATCTCATCAGAAACAAACTACATCATGGAATGTTAGTTATCCAAGTTCGCACAGTAAATAACATTTTAAAACTGCAATCACCTATCAGCCAGCATCACATTGAAGGCATCTTTAAACATTCAAGCAAAAGACTGCTGGCATAAACTACTGAACCATTCTCACGCACACACCACACACACCACATAATTACATTGTTTCCAAGATACGGTAGATACTGATTTTTTTTTTTTCCACAAGAAAGGTATCAAAATTTTTGCTACTAAAAGATGACAGTGCTTACACAAGAATTAAGTACAAGTTAGCTTGCAAATACAAGACAATGACAAAAAAAGTCTTGAATTGTCTGAAGAAGGATTTTAGGCTTTTCTGGCATCCAAAACCATGAGTAAATTCCTTAGTCTGTGACTCAAAAATCCATAAAATACCAACCTACTTTGGAATAGCAAGTATTCCATATTTGATAACCCTGTATTTTACAATATGCTTACTGGTTTTAGCCTAGCAACAAAGGGTAGTTACAGATATCTGTTCTGACTGGAAAAGTAAAGCTCTCCTCCCCCCAGAATGAAAGTGTTAGTGGAGGGGGGGAACTGACATCACATCAATTTTCAAAGAAATCTATTTAGTAATGATCCTCATCTCGGACAGGTATGTGCATAAGAGTATTGTATCTCATATACTGTACTGGCCCTATTAAACAAATTAAAAACACCCCGACGGTTAAAAAGCCAAACAAAATGCTATACACAACAAAACCCCAAATATTTTTCTCCCAATGTTCTTCCTCTCATAATGTGCAAAACAATAAAAAGGCAAAAAGACTAAAAGCAAATTTACTGTTACTGTCTTTCTCTTGCCTAGTGCTTTATGACCTTGCTAACATTACAAAGTCAATAGGGACTATGCAGAACTTTGGTATAAAATGTCACATAATATTACTATCACAGTCTTGGGGATGACCCTTAGTAATTCACCCCAATGCTTGTTGAAATAATACCAAATTAAAAATGAAATAAACCACATTGTACTGTACACACACTTTACACACAGAGCACAGAAAATAACTAGTAAACCTAATATTAAAAAAGAAAAAGTCTTTCACTAAGAGACTAGAAACTGTTGTTCTGTCTCATCTTCATCTGCCAATCATTAAAGCCAAATTTAAGTTTGATTTTTAAAAATGAATAATTTTAAGCTACAGATTTCTCCTAGATGGAGACTGGTCTTTTGCTGATTTCCCTTTAAAGTCACAAATGTATATCTAAGAAACTGATGCAAAGCAAGTTTTTAATCAACTTCCTGACGGCTGCGACTGCGAGGGAGGCGCCATGACAATCTGGGAAAGCACTGGCTCTGTGCTCTGGTCCGCCATCTGGGTGAGAACGGAAGTGGCCACTGCTTCTGCCTTGGAAGTTGAACTTACTCCATTAGAAGTGCTGACAGAACTATGCTGAATAGCTTCTGTATGTGGACTACTTGGCACTGATATGTCTTCGGAACTGTCATCTTTATCTGCAGCTTAAGAAGAAAAATTAATTTATTTTTTTTTCTGGAATGCACACCACCACTTTCCAGATAACAGCAATCATCTAAATAATTAAAATTCATGGTATAATGCAGAATAAATTGCAAAAAACCCCCTTATTTTTAGACTTTTTCAAAAATATAGCTTATAAGCAAAAAATATGGACTGCATTACGGAGTATTTAGGAAACAAGAAAATTTTCACATCTTTAAAATCATAACTAATCATAATTGTCCAATTTCCCACCTGGTGTATCAGCTGATGAGTCTGACATCTGATTCTAATGAGGAATGCTCGTATCAATAAGCAGTATTTAAAGATTAAAATATCACAAGATCTCCTAATACTATATAAATTAGATTTAGATTTTTAAAGCATACCACTTACTGTATTTGCTTAGTAATTAAGAGACTACTTCTATGTTTAATAATAGCTGTGAAAATCGTATCATAAAAATTGTGCAGAACTCCTATTAATCAGACCATTCTTACTAGTTGGACAATACTTCCAAAAGACTTCAACCTACATTCTTTTAACAGTGAAGTTCAGTAACATTTTTACTATGTAAATGTCTGTCAATAAGAGTTAATTTATTAACATTTTGTTTAAAAAATATTTTAGATATTCTACACAAAACTGAAGTACTGGAGTGAATTAGCCAATTAGCCACACAGTCACACCAACTTTTCTCATGACAAAGGGCAAACAGATTAGAAGAGTTTACAAACTTGCCTAGTTTAAAGCATTTTTCCTCATACAGATGTCTTAGTCATGCTAAAATCATGCTTTTTTCAGAGATGCAAAAGTTATCCAAGGTATTATGCAAACACTCAAGCAAAACACAGAGTTAAGGACAGGAAAAAAAAAAAAAAAAAAAAAGGAAAGCAAAGCAACAAAACAAACCTACTGTTGTTGAATACCAAATATAATTTTTTTCTGGCATCAATTCATACTACTTAGTGTTTTCCGAATATTTTTCATAAAAGATTTATGTATTGACCTAAACCCAATATACAGGTGGACAACTGGAAGACAAAAAGCCCTTTTCTAAACACTACTAACCAGTGTATAACACAATACAGAAAAACATAAACACTATCTGAAGAAGTACGAATGGTTGCTTGTGACACAGCAACAGAACAAAGTTCGATCTGTCCTTGGGATCCCTTTCAGATTTGCTTGAGATTGGCCTACAAATTCCAAAATTACCCAGGAAAATAGAAAAGATGGGATAAGATGACATCAGCTCTAGAAAATGAACAATACTGTGATCATCCTGTCTTATTTCCATACAAAACCAGGCCAAGAGTAGTAACTAAAAATGAATACAAAGCATGAACAAAATGATGAAATGACATTTATGATGAACTGAGGTTTGTATATAATGCTGGGTATGAAAAGTCACTGAATTCGCAAGACAACTCTACAACACAAGAAAATCTTTAAAGCAATCCCATTTATACTAAGGACACTCTTCTTCAAATTCTAAAATAATAGCTGTGCTAGCATTGGCTGCTCCTGGAAAAGCAAGGTACAATCAGAGAAATGTGTAAGCAAGCAAGACTGACATATTTCTTCCTAAGAAACAGTGCCTGCATGAACAAGGTAACAATTTCTCTTTATATCCCTCTTACAAGAGCACAGAGATAATCCTTTGAAAGTATCACAACGTTCTTACCCACAAGGCTAACTATTTTTACATGTATTGTATTCGCCCCCCCCCCCAAAAAAAAAAAAAAATAGATCCTTCAAACATCCAAGGAGCTAGATGGATGAAATTGAGCTAGGACTACTGACAGTTACCACGTATCTTAAGATTACGTGGCAACTGAATATAGCAAGATGAAGAGACATAAAATACTTCTGAAAGACATTTGTGATCCTCAGCAGGATTTGTGCACTCAAGAGAAAGAGAACAGAACATGAGCATGTGCCAATTCAGTTAACAATATTCAATAGGAGTTCATCTTTGCTACACTTCCATCAAGAACAGCACAATCTGATGTAAATAAAACAAGTAAAGAGGAACTGTTAGAAGGAAATTTTAGCCACTTCTTGAAAAAATACTGGATTAATAATTAGGACAGTAGCAGAATGAAATGGCAGTGAGTGGGCCATCATGAATTAAATAAACTTCATTTTGTCACACCTGATCTTCCTCTTCTGAGCTGCTGTTACTCTCACAGAAATCTCAAACTTCCTAGTTAGACTTCTTTTGCTGATCCTGATTCCCCTTGTTGGGGATCCTCAAGGATCTCTGATCCTTAAGTAGAGAAAAAGGTGAATTGTAAATGTCGCAAGGCAGAGATAGCCAGGAAGTAAAGCAGATCATTACCTTTCAGTCAGAGAAAAAAGAGCTACTTCCATTGATCTGTATCCCTTAACATGTATGCTTATTGTCAATTTAATTTGAAAGAAATGCTTTCATCATAAGCAGAATTTTCACTCCACATTTTCCTCCTGCAAGTTCTCAACTTATTCCTGCCTTAAATCCAAGAAAAGATATAAAAGGAGACTTATAGAAATAATTTGGTACAGAAGAATGGAACTGAAACCTAGATGAAAAGCATTTAGGTTTCTCCTATATATTTGCATGCATACATATATATATATATATATGTATATATATATATATATATGTATGCATGCATATATATATGTATGCATGCATATATATATTTAAGGATTCACTCAAAATCAATACCATTCCTCTTTGAGAATGAAGAAGTTTAAACTGGCTGACAACACATATACTGCACCAGAATTTCATCACTCCTCAAAACGTAATAACCATTTTTTTGTTTTTTCTGTTCTGATAAAACACTCTTTCGGAGCAAGTGCAAGAGATTTAAAATAATGAAAATATGGCTTCTAGGAATAGTCTTAGAAGAAGAAAAAAGAATTTTCATTCTTGTGCTCTTCACTTGGTGTGAGGCAAAAACGAGCCCAGGAAATCTGAAAGATCTCAGAAGATATGTCGGTAGGCACCAAAAATACCCTGCAAAACCATAGCTTGTTTGTGCCTGTTTGTGTGTGTTATAAGTGAAACTCCACTGAATTGGACTTAGCTGTTAAAACACTGTCTTCACGGTATAAACTAGCACTGTCTCAGCAATGTATAATATTCAGCGCTGCAGGAACACTGTCTCTTTTACTTCCACAAAGACAGAATGCTATACCACACAATACTTTTTGAAGCAATTCAACTTACATGACTGTTCCCTAATGAACATAATGTTTATTTAAAAGCACTTTCTATCCATGTTATTTTCATGAACACATTAGCTGAAACAATTCCACCTCCCCTCCCCCAAATTACAAAGTGGGTCACTTGGCCTAACTGCTTTCCTAACAGTCACATGAAGATAATGCCTTCAAAGAGATAACATGAAAATTATCATTTGTACTTAACTTTTACTTTCAAAAGACTGTTAAAGGAACTAGATGAGCTATGCCTCCAATTCTCTTGTTCACTATAATTTCATTTTTTTCTAAAGTGTAGGTTGTTCCCACTGATTAGTGTTTTAGTACTTATTATTTCTCATTCTTCAGTAAATTAGAAACATTGTAGTCCTTTTCTGAGGACAGAAAATACACAATATTACTAAACAGGCCATCATCAGTACTTTAACAAAGAAATCCTTAGCATGCACTTAGTTTGCCAGTCTAGTTTGAAGATCTGTGTTTTCATGTTTTTCATGCAAATTCAGGAACACATATGTATCCGCAAAACATCAAAATTCAAGAATCATTTTTTTTTCTTTCCAAAAAGCCTTGCATACATAATGTTATCCCCTAGTAGCTTCTGTATGAAATTATGTTGTTCTGTCAGATGGGAGCCATAATGGCCTCATCCCTGCAGCAATCATTGTTAATATAAATCCCAAACATATTTCTGTACAGTTCCAATTTATTCCAAGATGCTATTTTCCATCCTGTCAAAATGACTGGAGATCAAAAGGACCAAGATTGATAAGCTCAAAACTGACAAAATCAGTATTCTAAATATATATGGCAATAGATAGTTGCTAAATCTCCTGAATCTTTTAAATTAAAAAATATTGCCCATTCTGATGAAACTGCTTACAACGACTACAAGTAAAGATGGTGGCCATTAAGTTTTATCGCAAGCACCTGAGGATCTGTTTGCATGCAATACAAAATGTTCTTTTATTCTCCTGCATTACTGACATTGGCAAATTAAAATGAAGTGGCTACATATGGCAGAAACAATCTTCACATTTACAAATATCCTGAAATATCACTAAATCATAAAAACGAAAGCTGTGGGTTATATATTATGAATGTTGCCTAATGCATTCCCAGCTCAGTTATTTGTTACAAATTTGTGTACAATGGACAAAATTGGCCATTTATTCTACAACAGCAGCAGCTGGTTCTAGCACTGTGTATCATATCCAAAAATGAAGTTACAAGTCAGAAAAGCATAATTAACCTTTAAAGTGCTGGAAGGATGAAAATCAAGTGAGTAACTTAAAATAAAGGTATGTATTAGGAAAGATACAATGTTACAGAAGCTCTCAGTATTCCCTTAACTATTAGAATTGCTTTTTGAAAATATCTGGTTATAGAAAAGTAGTTGCTTAATTTTGAAAACCAAAACAATCTAGAAGACAGTGTACAGTAACAGCCATGAATCTGCATTTGATTATTTTAATGGCTTGACTGATCCTGGATGTTATGGTAAATGAGGACAGCCGTTATATTACCTCAACTGAAATCTTATTACAATATGGAAAAAAAGGGGGGGGGGCGGCTAAGATAAAGTATAAAGAAGTGGTTTATCATGTGCTATTAATACTTTAATTATATTTTCCAAAGCAAGTATAGTAGCATATAGTCTTTAAATGCTAACTATCATACACATTTATGAAGCCAACATAAAACCTTTAACATTATGCAACATTTCAACTGAAAGGACTTATATTATCACATTCATTCCTGTCTTGCAATAACCTTTGAGATTTTTTTTAATCTTTAATGCAATATTAGAACAGCACTTCTCATTTTTAATGTTCATTCAGTTCACTTTGGCAGTATTTCATTGATGCAGCCTAAGGCTATAGGTAATGGAACATTACTCACTATGATAGCCAGATTTCTTCTGCATGGCAGTTACAGGGCAATCTTTATGAGCCAGAAGAAGCTGTTTCAGCTGTGCCACTTCATTTCTCAGCAGGGTGACTTCATTCTAAAGGAGAAGAAAGTTATATACTTCACGTGGCTCAAACTACACACATTTTAAAGGTAAGTATTAAGTTTTATAGGATTCAGTTGTTCATTTAGGGGTAAATAAAATAAATTTCCATTTGGTATACATTGAAAATTTGTTCCTTTTAACTTTAGAATACCTAAATATTAGCTAAAACTTGACTATGTTTTACATAAACTAGGAACATTAAACAACAACATATTTTTTAGTTTGCAGACTACAGAGTGTGCATATACTCTCATTCACATGATGCAGCTACTGTAAGAATATTCTGCAGGGTTTTGTGATGAATTCTAATCAGAGTAAGCCTACATTTAACTACTCACATTTTAACAGATGCCACAGCCAACAAAACAGAAAAGCTAACCAATGCAGAATGATATTTGGCAACTATATTTAGATTTAGATTTTGTAAAAGGAAATCTTATGTGACATTAAAAAAAAATTTGGCAGGTGTCTATTATTTTTACATTGATTTTATTTTTGGTAACCATGCACAAACTAAGTCTTGTAGGAAGGAATATCTATAACTGATAATGATAAAACCGTGAAATGTCAGCTTATGACACAAAAGCAGAGTACAATCTAGGAGGCAGCGCTTGCAGGATCTAGTAACTGGGTTCATTTCCAAGCTACAGCACTCCATATTGAGTGACCTTGAGCAAGGTCATTTTACTTCTTTGTGCTTCTATTTTCCCATTTGTAAAATGGAGGACAAAGATACTTACCTTCCTTGTAAAGCACTTTGGTATCTACGGATGAAGAAGCACTACATAAATGCATTATACGTGACAATCCAAATTAAGAACAGTATGTCATTTTGATAGATTCATTTTTACTTAAAAGAGCAGAAAAATGTTTATGTAGCTACAGAATCCATCTGTAATGCTTTGTGATCCCTACATCTTGTCACTATGTGTGCTTTTCATGGGTTAATTTTTCTTCTAAATGTAAATCCTCCTCATCAATATGAAATACTTGAAGTTACTTAGCCTATAAGAACCTTTGAACACTACCATAGTACACTACAGTCATAATTGCTCAGTAAATATGTTTTTGCATTTAGGAGCAAGTTAAGGAAATAACACAAGAAAATTGTATTGCAAATAAACTTAGGTGGAAAAAATGCATGACAACTTCAGCCTATTTACGTACAAGTTAGATGTGAAGCAATACAAAGAGAAAATGAATTATAACTAAAAGCATTCTAAAATAAGGAAAAGAAATTTTAAGAGAATTTATTTGGTTTAAGTATCCTAAATAATAATTCATAAACATTAAAAAAAATCTGTTAAGACAAAGATTCTCTTTGTGTCCTCTTCTTCCATTGAGGAGATAAAACTCTTCAAGTATTTATACTTGCAAAGTTCTCTTAGAAAACTAAGTGCTGCTTTTTATTCAGTCATTTTACTTCGCCAAATATCTCTTTTAGAAACTTGATATTTAAAACAAAAAGGAGAGCATAAAGAGAGGCAAAAATCTGACTTGACTGAAATTTCAAAGGAAAGAAAAAAGTGATTATAAACATAAACGTTTCAATAAAAATAATTAAAAAACCCAAACACTATCAGCTCTCAGTTTCCCTTTCAGGCTTCCCTGGAATTACATGTCCAGAAATCTCCAGCTGTCACTGGTAAGTACGCTACTTACATCTTCAGTTATCGGTCTCCTCTTAGTTCACCATGTTATTTACTGAGGAGCCACAAGTCTGGATGCCAAGCAGGAAGCTGCACAAAATCAACGAAGTTTGGAAGGGGGCAAGAGGGAAGTGCGTGTATAGTTTTGAGACACTTATCGATAATCTGCAGTTGCTGCAGAACCAGTAGCATCCAAGAATATAAAACATACTTCTGCTGGTTGTTTTAAGGAACATCAATAAAATAAATGACCCAATCCAGAAAGTTTTCAGCAAGTTTCTAACCTTTGTCTCTCATATTTTAAGGGAGAATTTTACATATTAATAGCATATATAAAAATGAAATGTCTGCTTACCAGTGTAAATAACACTAATGTTTATGAAAATGATTGAAACGGCAGTTTATAGATTAATTTCAGTTGTATTATAAGTATTAAGAATTTTGCTAACAATAATATAAACAACCAAATATGTTCTCTTACATTAAAGCAGATTTGAAAAATGGAAGCCGCACAGCCTATATACACACTACAAATGCTGAAGTATTATCATTGAATACATACCTTTCATTGCTACTAACACAAACACTGAGTGCCAATAGTGCCATACTTAATTTATGAATCATTCTCAAAAACAGCAAGAGTACGTCTGCTAGACACACAGTACAGGGAATGTCACAGAAAGGCAATCAACGGTTGCTATCTATCTATTACTAGTAAAATCCACTTTTGGTTGGTAATAAAAGTGGATTCTTAGAACTGAACCAGCATCCTTACACTTTGTATTTTTCTTACTGTGTGTGTGATATTATCAAGTCCCTCCATCTCAACCAAACTGTTAACGTGTGATTTTCTTTACAAAAAAGAGGGGATAGCTTGTAGTCTGAGTTAAACACTAGCTGTCCTTTCCTTTTTTGGATATATCTGTATGGAAAAGGATCTTTATTTATGTGCATTTTTTTCCACAATTTAGCCTCCTTCAAGCAGCTTCTGCAGCATTAGTACAAACCACCACAGATTGCTGCTAATGAATGTCCTTTAAAATCTGCAATGACCTCCTAAGGAAGATAGGCCATCCTTCCAGTCAGAACAAACACTGTTCATTAATATTATGCCCTGTAGAGATTATTAAAGCAACAAGACATAAGCAGAGACCATATATGAACTTTGATGTCTGATACTGCAATACAGAGTAGCCACTGGGGACAGACTGTCAATAGTTCCTTAAGAACATCTTTCACGTAATAGCAGTTATGCAAGCTCAGAGGCAACACAAAGTGTTATATCAAATTCAAGCTCCACAAACAATCCAACTTATTAGAAGAGAAAAGAGTTCACAAAAGCAAGCAGAAAAAACTTCTAAAAGGTGAAGCATGAAATAATTTACAGAATACAGCCTATAGTAAAGGCAAATAATAAAACCTAATGTAAAGAGATCATTGACAGGATGTAACTGATGGAAATGTTCTCTTAAATAAAAAATTTGAAGAATAATACTTAAATAAAATGAAGTTATATTCAACCATTTTAAAAGAGAAATAAATATAGGAACTGGGCTGTATCAAGGAAAGTCAAAGTAGACTTTTCTTGCACAGAAGTTCATCTACAGAAACCTGAGAATTATGAACATAAATCAGAGTAAAAAAATATTTTCAAGATATGTATGCACTGCTAAAGAGTTTCCTTTCTTAAAAACCTTTAAATTTACACAGTTTTTGTTTGTGTTTTCACATTGAAAATAATTTATACTTAAGAAAACTAATAGCTGTTAAAAGAAGCTAAGATTTCTTATGCAAAACAATACAATAAAATTTTTAAGTTGTTTTAGTATTAACTTACTTTTGAAAGAATGACACCTCAGTAAATTCAGCAGAGCAGGGTATTTAGATATTAACAAAATATGAACTGCTAAACCCTACTATGTAGTCTATAAAACTGTACACTAAGGTAAAACTCTAAACTTATTAAATACAATGTAAGTAATCATGGGTCATTACTGCCCACTATGCTGATCAGCTCTGTTAGCCTGTCAAGTGTAGAATTATTAAAGAAATACAGGATTGATTAATGTTTTCACATAAAGTACAGTTTAATTATTTCTCTGACATTCAATTTTCTTTACAAGTCATTCTGTTCTTCACAGTTAACAGTTTTGCTTTTGGCAGGCTAAGAAATTTCTTTTACTTGAATTCACTAAGCTTAGAAATCTTGAAATCTAAAGCTTTTTTCATATTAAACATATTTTAAAAACAGAATAAAAGTTTAGATGCAATTACAGGCCTAAACAATGCACCTGGACAAATATCATAATATTTTATATTTTCATATTTTACCCAGGCAATCACAGTTATAGATTAATAGGTTAGAAGACCTTAAGGAGATCATTGAAATAAAGTCACAGGATAAACAGATGTTTTTAGTATAGACTTTAAAATAAATAATATATAATAAATTCCTTTCTGACTTTGCATTCAAATCCCACCCCTAATTTTATTTCCAAGGAGACTAAATACAGCACATAATACAAACAGGGCAAAGGCAAATGAGAAAAACTGACTCTTTTACGGGGGAGAAAATGTGGCGTCTTGTATGGGATAACACTTGTTAAATTTTTCCCTGAAATGGCTTCAACTGCAGTCCCTAAACTGCTACAAGTGTTTACTCAAGAACTTTAAATAGGGCACATTGCTACCTGATAACAAGGTAAAAAGCTAAATTTGCATAGCTGTAGACAGCTGCATTATTTTTATTAAAATATCTGAGAACTACTCTAAGTTTACACTTCATCTATTAAACAGGGTTTGGAACATACTGCATGTAACAAAAACAGGATTTCTTTCCTGTTAATGAAAACCAAAAGACTACTAGGATATTCTGCAACTGTACATCTCTAATGTTGGTTTTACAATAGTGGCTACAGAGAATAATGAGTGTGTACACGTAGACAAATAAAAATAAAAATGACTTTTTATTATTGGCTTCAGAATCTGACAATTTATTACCAATGACAACATGGTACTTGCATTGTTTTCAGTTAAAAAATGGATGTTTTTAAGTTAAAGGTAGTTCATTTAATACTCAAAATTTCTTTCACTAAGAAAATTGAAATATGGCCAATCTTTTATTTTCCCTTCTCTTTTTCTTCCCATAAGTCTATCTTCACTTATTTCTTAGATTATTTAAGCTATGGTGCTACATACAATTTCATCATCAGAGGATTTAAAGTCAAGACTGTGATTACATTTAAGGAACATCTAGAAATTGTGAACAGGTATGAGAAGACTAATATATTTCCAAGTAATCTAACTTCAAAATTATCTATATCACTTTCTTTATCAAATATCATGAGAGAATAATTTTAATATGAGGGATATCTATGAATATGTATCAACTTGGGTCAAACTCAGCCAACAAGCTCTGAAGAAAGAACAAGAAGGAAAATTTTTAAATATCAGAATAATTGCCATTGAGTTTTAAAAAGAATTCTTTATTTAGGAAATTTTCCTTTTTATCATCTCTAAAAGAAAGTTTTGAGACTTTTTATTTTGAAAAAAACTTGGTGCTAATTCTTATGTTTTGCTGGAATACATTAAGAAAGTATGCTTTATCTTTTAATAGTAGTTTAAACAAAAGGGTCCTACATTGTCCTTCAGGGGAAAAATGTGTCCACACCACAACTTTCAGACGACTGAGTTTTCCAGTGGAGCTGGAAAAACGACTGAGAACATACACTAAACTATCTTCTTACAGTATACATCCCTTACTATAGGATTTATATACATCGGGAGAGTAGTGTGATGAAATTTGCACTGCCACTGCCTGTGCTGTACCTGTTCTATGGGTAAAAGAGGCCTTCAGTTTCCAGTGATGTCAATCTGGTACCTTTCACAAGCCCTATATTCACTTTAAAGGAAAAAAAAGTGGAGTTAAAAAGAACTAAAAGACAAAAGGAAATCAAAATAGAATATATTTAAATAACTCAGATTGTGATACAAATTGTTAACAGCAAGATGTTCAAGTTAAGGCTACTACTTGGCTAATGAGCCTTTACGCCAATGTATCATCATCCTTGTTAATACCACAGCTCGAAAGTTATTTAAAACAGAACAAAGGACGAGTGGGTAGGATCCTTAGATTCACAAGTCTTGAAAATTAAGTATTTCCCTATATTCTTATTTTACTGATGATATGTGCATTTCGATATTGAATTTTCAGTTTCAAACTGAGCCACCATCTACAGAAGTATTTCAGGGAAGTGTATGCTCCACTGATCCAGGATCATTGCCTAGGAAAGCAAAATCTTAGCTATTGCTTGAAATAAAAAGTATACCTGTAACTGGCCATTTAGTGAGCTCAAGTCCTCGGCTTTTTTCTCCAATGACTGCACCCAGACTTTCCGCTTCTGTCGGCATCGGGAAGCGGCAGCACGGTTTCGCTCCAAAAACTTCCGTCTTTTCTCATCAGGGTCTTCATTGGCAGCTCTTCTTCGTCGACCACCTGTATTTGCTGTCTGCGGTGTAGGCTGAGCTGGTGATGCCTGAAAATAGTAAAAACATAAAGAGGTTATCAGTGTAACACTATTCATGATTCAAACCATAGAATTCATAGAAACATACACATCTTTAGAAAAGCATTCACAGTATGTGCATAAAACCTGAACATATTTAGAAATATCTTTTCCAGAAAGCTATATGATGTAATTATATAGCTATTTTTAAAGAACTTTTACTGAATTTACACTCTTCACCATATTACATTAACATGTTACATTTTTGTTAAGGCTCTAGCTTTAGATAAAAAAAATATCTGTGTACTCAAACCAGTGTTTAGGAATGGAACTTTTGGAAATGTTTTCTTTGTACCAATAAGACACTGAGATTTTTCACAGCAGTATCTATAGGACTGTACGCTTGAGGAGAAAGATTGAGACTAATATCTACCTTATGAAAAAGCCATATTTGCAGAGGTTGCCATAGCAAGTAGGTACATGCCAGTCTCAAATTTTTGCTGTATAAAAATTACAGGTTGAATCAATAAGTAACAGCACTTTACCCTAGATACCATGTTTACTTGGCATGACCTCAAAACCGGCAGGGTTAAAGACACTGTAGGAATAAGTCAAGTGTATGCAATACTTTTGAGATTCAGGCCATTAACACAACTGTAATTGCTTCTTCAACCACCAAAATACAGACTTATCCATAGAACTTTAGAAAAATCAGGCTTGAGACACAGTTTCTGTGACTCTTCAGCTTTAAAAGTTGTTACACTTTCTAGTACTACAAAAAAATAACCAAATAGTAAGCTTTTCCTCCTGAAAACTCTTCTTTGCAGCATTATGAGAATATTCTTTTAGACGAATTGTATTTATACTCGGAGATTCTCCCAGTATTTCAGCAGCACGTTCTACTTCTCCCTCAAACTTCCAACTCCAATAGCAGTCTGTAAGCACATATTAACCTTTATGTTACACATCAAGAGGATGGAAAAAAAGATAAATGTTTTTTGCCTAACAGTGAAGGGAACAGGAAGTACATTTTCACTTCGTTGTCATACCGGTGTTTCTGTTGTTGAAGTTGCAGGTTGTTGTAGTGATTGTGGCCGTGGCTCCTCTGACTGAGTCCTAACCAATCCACTTGGATGTCCCTTGGCAGTATCTCCATTTGTTACCTGAGGGTGCTGTTGGGTCAAGGCTGCTTTCAGTCTCTGAAAGGAGAAAAAGAAAGTCCTTTTTGTTCTCCCATAATGGAAATATTATAGCATACTAACTTCAGGCATTATTAATCATTTATAGTTGGAGTTGCTTCTATTTCCCAAGTTTCAGTGCTTTTTTAAAAAAGCTTTTTACAAGGCATTCAACAGTGATCGAGCCATATACCTAATAACAGCTTACAAATTGTTGCAGGCATCACTATAGCAATGAGGCTTTACAAAAGATCTTAAAGAAAAAGATAGTAAGCTGTATGGAGAATTAAACAGAAGCAGTAAACAGAAAACATCTTCCTGTGCCCACAGGAAGATGACTAGAAAGGAGTGAACAAACAGTTGCTGAGGCTGATATTATCCAAGGCACAGGCCAGAAGGATAAGGACAATACACTTGAGAGAAACACAGGTAAAAACAGAACACAGTCTTTTAAATAGTTTAAAAATGCTGGTGTTTTCCAATCATTTTTAAATTATTTGTTATGACTCCACTTTTTCATGTTGTTTACAAATACTCACCTCTATAAAGCTTCCTATGAGCAACCGTAATTAATTGTTAGAGAGAACAGATCTTTGTTGAAGTATATTGATAATGCACAAAACAATACAAAATTTAAGCTACATGTAAATATTTTTATTCATATATATTACATATGCAAGGTGTTATAGGCATGCTATTTTAAATAAAAAAATTTGCTAAATTTTTTTTAAAAATTCCTTAATTATACACAGCCACTATGAAGAATAGTAACTTCAGATTTCAGCTGTATATAGTACACCCAAGAGTTACTGAAAGCTTGAAAAGAGTATTTTAAAGCTCACTTTATTGACTACCTCTTGAAAATTATTTTTTTCACTCTAAACCTAACTGTTAAAAGTATAAGATTTTTCAAACATAACATATTCTGTTTACAACGAGTTCTTAATCCAAAGTGGTAAAAGGTCACACTACTTTTTTTTTTTTCAAGACCATCTGTAATTTCAAATTTTTTCTCTTGAAATTGTGAATGTTGTAACATATATCATGAAAGTAATTTTTCTAATGTTATGAGAGAATTTGCATTACTAGATAAATATTATTAAAGAATGTTTTTCTAGTGTGTACTAGATGTTTAAACAATCCAATAAAAATTAAAAAGATTAAAGAATATTATTTCATGACAGTTTATGACACAACTCAATTTTTGCTACAGCACACTGCAGTTTTCTATTAAAAGGAAAGAAGTGAAATAAAATTAAGTCTTCTTAGAATGCCTCAATGCCGCCTTTACTACTCAATATAACAAAACGTGGCCATATTTCTGGAGTCTTACAGCAAGGAACAGATGTGCCACTTCCTGCAACTACTGATGTTATAGAAGCCTTAGAAGATTAACAAGAAAACCACCAAAAGAATGAGCCTATATTCATCCTTATTAGGTCAAGGCAGTATCTACAAAGCAAGTAGGGTCCTGTCAGGAAGACAAGGGAAGATAGAGGGGTGAATGAAAACTGATGGGGAACTTTTCCAAGTGTGGATGTTTTCAGACACTTGGCTAGACTTCTTATAAAAAGCTCAGCTAAGACACTTACAAAGAAATACATGAAAATTAACTGAACCTCAGTGGGAAGCAGAAATACACAAAGCTGGCACAGAACTCAGTAAGCAGTGGTACTTAAGGCTTGAGGCTGCCTAATAAATTCCACTTTTAATTCCTAACTTTTGTTTCTTGAAGTTTAATGAAACTAACCATTTTCTACCACACCTCTAATGCCAAATGTACTTGTCCATAATTTCCAAACATCACCATTTAACTGATTTTTGATGAGCTCTAGTAACACCATAGTTTTGAGCACGAAGAAAATACTGACCAAGTGGAACAGTACCAATATTAATGGAGTGTCTTTTAAAAACACAGCAGCTAGGTTGCATTTGATCAGCTCCAACAAAAAACAGAGGACCCTGCACTTACTTAGGCAGATATTCTCTATAAACTGTAGCATACAACCTATCTCAACCATTAAGGCACTGGTGACAGCTCTCTCCCACCTTACATTACCAAAGGCCTTCCTGGCTCCTCTTTTACAACTAAAACTGATTGCAGATCACATCTGTCAGAATGGGCAAAAATCTTGGAAGTTACGTCTGTAATATTGGAAGTTATGTCTACTACCAAATCCATACAGGTGACTATAGTTTCTAACCACCAGCAGCAGATATCCCCCTTGGAAGGGGGCAAAAAGAACCCAGAAAGTCTAATTCCCAGCATTCTTCTGCCGCCTCATTGCTAAGGAGTATTTAGTCAGTGACTTCTGTAGTAAGTCTCTTTTCTAATCACTGGTCTATATTGAATATGACAGCACACATTATCCCAGATGGTCACGGTTCCAGCTCACGGTTTTTGTTCAAAAACCAAAGCTAAAGATCCCTACAGCTCCATATGGACATTCTTTACATAACTTTATATAAGTCAACCAAACAAATGGTTGACTTCTAAAAAGCCTGGGTCCTGGCTTATAATCCATGAAGTAGAATAAATAAGTGGGACTTTTTTAAAAAAAAAATGTTATTTTTTCCCTTAAGAATACAGTAAAATACACAATAGCAAAATATATCAGAGTTATATCATTAAAAGCTGGATACTGTAAAATTAAGAGTATCTGTACAAACTCACGTAAGCTCTATTGATGCCATATATTACGATAGTTTTAAATTTCAAACAATCTCATCTCTGAACCATTCGCTCATAGGGATGAACCACAAACAAAACAGACATACAGAAATGCAGAGATAGGGAGTTTTTTTCAAGTTTTTGTTCTGTAAAGCACACGGATGAGACATCAGGACCAAAGAAGGTGCTTTTAGAAAAGTATGTAAGACAAATTTACAGCAATTCCCCCAAACCATTTCCCAAATCCTCCCAGCTCTTGGTAAAAGAATATAGCTGCTATAACTGCAGGCATTGGAGTAGAAAGGCACAAAACAAAGATAAAACATGCACATAATTCTTAGTACACGGTCAGTACTCTGAAAATTCTAACCCGTTAGATATTTAGCTTAACTCTTTTACAGCACTAAAACTGACATGAAGAATTAACTTGTACCTTCCTAAATCATTGCATGAAAACCAAAAATACTCTCAGTTCCTCTCTCAGCTAAACAATAAGAGAAAGGTAGAAAAGCTTATTTAACTAAAATTACTGAAAAATATGATCCCAATACAAGAATTCAAGGGTTGATTTGGCAATGATTTTATTTTCTTTAATGTTCAAACTAATTCTGAAAATTAAATGATGAAATAATCTAAACTACCAGGGAGACGTATCACCTCAGCAAATTTTTGCTTTTAAAGAAAGAAACAAACAGTTCATGTTAGTTTGACAGTTTTATTTAATATTCTTTTCACAAATTAATCTGTTTTTTTTCCAAAGTATTTTCATTTATCATTTGAATTACCTTAGGAAGTATTTCTTAAATTATAACTTACTGCTTAGCAAGATGCATGACAAATAACCAAGAAGCAAAACCAAGACAGCAGAAACTTTAACTAATTTATCCCATCACTATTTCAGCTTCTACTGAGGTTTCTGAAGATATGCTCTCTTTTTCAAGGCAGCACTCTAGCAAGCTCTAGAAAGTTACTGTCATTCAAAAATTACTCAGTGAAGACATAGCAACCTACTATACGTCTGCTCCTCTGCCACTCTAAGAAATGAAAATGATTAAATTTCATCCAATTAAAGTGTCCAGATACTGAAGTTCAGTGATTACATATTTATATGGTTATGTGTATGGCTTGCATGTCTGTTCTACTCTGCCTGTGATCGAATGAGTGAACGTTGATGTGAGCATCTGCCACAGGGAAAAAAAAAAAAAAAAAAAAAAAAAGTCATGCAAAGTCATGAAAATGCTCAGTAGTGTTTGCTTGGAATCAGAAAAAGTTTCACTAGTATATGTATTTCCTTAGTGAGAGAGTGCCCAAGCTCAGAAGATTTGCAAAATGAAATAAAACTGACTAGCATTTGTTTTTTTCATATAAAGCAAATATTTGTATATTATTGTCTACCTCTTCATTTCTGTTATAGAAATGAATTAATCATATTTGAAAAGTTAAACTAAAAAAGAAATAAAGTTCATATATATTATATTTCTATACTTAACATTTAACTTGAAAATAGCAGTAGAAAGTGTAGGAAATAGCACCGTACTATCTACACCATAAAACATATATCATCAGGCATAATGGATGTGCAAAGAGTCAAAGCAGGACTTTGCTTTCCATTTTGTAACTCTTAACATTTAAACATTGTAATTCTGTGCACTTGAAAGTGGAGGTTACTACAGAAATAAAAAACACAAAATCATTGGTTTTGTTTTATACCATTGAATTTCATAAACTTTGAATCTCTAACAGATTTATTATGCCTAAAATTATCCCCAAATAAAGAAATATTGTGAAAATCAGAGCAATATCTAATCTACAGTTTTTTTTATAAGGAGAATCAGGTATCGTGTTTAGAAATTTTCACAACTCAGAAGGTAATGCTGAAGTAAAGTGCTATATGGATGTTGTACTTCCAGTGAGTAATGAGGTAGTCATCCCAAATACTAAGAACCTCAGTTTTAAAAATCAAATATATTGTAACAAATATTAGAAGAAAAATATATTATTACGTGGGGAATCTTGATTACAGCCAAAGTTTATTTAATTTAATTTTGTTATTAGAAGAAAACTAAAAGTAGTATTTTCAACTAGTTTAACAGCTTTTGAAGTCTTTATTAGTAAGGTTTTGTTGTTCACATATATGCTTGAAAACAAATCATCACATCTGTCAAAATTTGGTAGGACTAGATCATTCCATCAACCACACACAGAAACAATATTCTCCAGAAACAATTTATGAAAAACTCAGATCCATATTTCATATCTGCCACAAAAGCTCATCAGAGTAATAACCCTCCTTCTCCTGGGTGTTATCCTACCATCTGCTGCTCTATTACTTATCTTTATTTTGCAACTAATTAACAGCATAATCTTCTAAATTCAGCAAGTTAATTATCATTATTGTGGTCTTTGCAGCATCATCAGTCCTTATGAAGTCTTGTCTCCCCACCCCTAGAGAACATATGAAAATGAAGTAGATTGTGAGAGGGTCTGTTTCTTTAGAGCAGGCTCATTAGGTATTTGCTGATTAGCTCGGCATGCAGAGAGACAGGTCAGAAGAATTCTGCTGAACACAAGGTCCCATGCCGGGCTTGAGCAAGTTAATGTAGGTTTCTGAACATTTACCAGGCTGCCCTCTGTCAGTTCTCAGTAAAAACCTCCTGCAGAAAACCTACTGGTTAACTACTGTGTGCAAAGGTATTTCTCAGTTTGTGACAAAAGGTTTTACATGGCGAGGAGGAAAGAAGGGAAACATTCTGTGTAAAAGTTGAAGTAATTTTTAGATTTCTTCAGAAACTTCTGCAATTCATGTAGAAGGATCTGAACATTAAGTTTGCATCCACAATCTGCATACTCAAAAAAAGGATGTTTTACAACTTGGAGTAGCTCACTGATATATGAAGAGTATACAATTTCTGATCTTCTTCCAAACAAATCAGAAGCAATTCTGATTGAGTTGAAATATTTAGAAACATGTGTCCTTACCTTATTGAGGAAGTTTTCCTTTCTTTTTAACTGCAGCTATTACATCTACCTTCTAAGCATCTCAAATATCACAAAACTGAGTTAACGCATTTGATTTTATTGAAGTACATGGTTTCTATTTTTTTTCCTCTTAGCTGTTATTCTTCCAGTTTTTTTATTGCTCTGTAACTCAGTGAACCTGTTCTCACATGCAGCTGTCCCGCTACAGAATTCTTGCAACCATTTTGCATCAAGCAACTTTACTGTAGATCAGAGCAAAGAGCATTGCAGCAAAGAAAGAATATAGTTCTAGAACTGACATGTCAGTAACTTTCTTTACATGAGTAATCAAAATTCTCATTCTGAAGGAGTTTGGCACTTCAGACTGGAAGCTTTATCAGATACAGAAATAAATGCACAATTCTGATTATTATACACGGTGCTGGCTTATTTGTTTTGTCAGACTTCCACTGGTAAAAATATTCCACTGAAATGGTTCAGGCACTGAAATTAAATCATTTAAAAATATATTTTATTTGGTAAGAAACCATGCAAAATGATCCTTTTGGCTGTGACTAGATAAACACTTACAGATGTGTCATCTCAATACTGCAGTGAGATGCCAAAACAATGTATATTGAAGAGAATGCTGCCCAATCAATCAAAATGAAAATGAAGCTAGAAACTCTAAGCTAAAAATATTCTCAATGTTGAAAAGAGCATATTTAGGAACTGAAGAAGTTTCCAGAAGTTGACTATAGTGAAAAAAACCCAAAACATTCAGCAAATATATTCTCTAGAAACTTCACAAATAAAGCTAATTTGGCATGCCAGACATTAGTTCCCACAAAGGATTTTAAGGCTTCTAGGGTCGCAGAAGGTAAAACTTTATAGTGTCACAGAAAGGCATCCTATATCCATTACCAAACAGATCTTCTCCTAGTTATTTTGAGCTTTAGCTTTTAAAAACCAGAATGTCTGTTTTATCAAAGCTCACTCAGGGTTGTATATAAAGAAATATATGATGCTGTATGTGCAACTTGGTATATAAAACTCTTAAGGAAATAATAGGTATTTATCAAAACAGAAGAGTTATTTTTGCACTAATAAAAATCAGAAATTAAGTTTCCCAAATCTATATTAAATACTTAAACTCCATAACTATTACAAAATAATTACAATCTGTGATTTGATTTTGTAAAGGTCAGAGAGTTCTCACCTTCATCTTAAAGAAAAAGGATGAAACCTACAGAGCAGCCTTTTGTAAACAGGTGAGAGATGAGGAATGAAATCAGAGACAAAAAACTTATCAAGTATTCCCAGGTTCTGCTAACATCTACAGATTGTAGCCTGCTGTTAATACTTAAAATATATATATTTACTTATTAAATTTAATTAAACATAGTAGCTTGCATTTCAGCTTTAAAATGGAACTTTTAATGAATAAAATTAGCTAAGTCTTCTGTTGCCTTAAACAAAGAACACAAATGAAAAATATGTGTGATTGCCATATATTTGTAGAATCTGATACACTGCAAGCAAATATAGCTCTTCAGGAGGAGACATCAGAATGAAAGGATCTGGCATCACAAAGACTTAAATTTTGAAAATTAAATGAAACTTCAAAGTTAATAAACCATGGCATATCAGCCAACAACGCATCACATAGCACAGTTTAGTTAGTCTTCCTGTCGGCTTTTCTCTGTAAACATTAGAGTTTCTCATTAAATTGCTTTTACTATAAGAGTGGTAAGAAATTAAGCTTTTTATTTTTGTGAATAGGCACTATATAAAAGTAAATGAGCATTAGAAATGTACATAAGTCTGATATTCTTGAATTCTGCTCACGCTTTATATTAGGAGACAAGAAAGAAAGAAAAAATATTGAAATATCCTTCTACAATTTCATTTAAAAAAAGATAAGCAATCACTGAAGTGCACATATTAGCTAAATTCTAACGAGAAAACTAATGAGACTGTTAAATTTTAAGTCTAACGATCTTTGTTTTTCTTTGCATCTGAGTGATAGCTACTTTCTTCGCAAGATCCAATCTTCCCTGCATGCATATATTTTTGCCCCACATAAAACATTCTAAAGAAAGATCACTCAGTAAATATGCTTAAGCAGCTAATTCCTTGCCCAACTAAACAAAATTATTTGGAATTAATTTCTTCTGAAGATCACACAGCAGAATTTAGTGAGTGAGTCTCCTGATTGAAAGCAATGTGCCATTTCTGCACTTCACATTTTCACTTTCTTACATTCTTCTCTCCCAGAGATAAGATAAATTCATGTCTGTACTCTCCTAGCTCTGAAGATTCCTTTTCCTATTCCTAGAGGAACTCTTTTAAAAATCATCATGCTGAAGAGAGCAGAAGAATGAAGTATGACCTCACAGCATCACAAAAAGTCAGTGCACTGGTGACTGACTCCTCACAGTGATTTCGGTAGTGGTGGACCATAGTATTTCCACTCTACTGCAGTTCTGTTACTCCAGGCAGCAGCATAATCAGTGTTCCTAGATTCACTGTTGACTATATTGTGATTTAGGCAGAAAAAACAGGTAAGAAAAGAAAGTTCACAGGTTAAGGTCAAGAGAAGCAAAACATCAAAGGATGATAAGGGGATTCACAATTCTCCCCTCAATACCATCCCATCAGTCAGTTAGCAGCTCCATACATAACATCTGTAACGATGAGGCTGACTTACTCATGCCATGAGAAAGCCTTCTTGAAAAATATGACATTCTTTAATCCTCTCATTTCACCTATCAATATCGATGTATGAAAAAGCATTTTACGTAGCAGAGGTTTCTGATTCTTTTTCAATACAACTTAAAAGTCAGAAGAACATTACTTTATACAACAGTTTACAGAAGCGTCTTACAAATACATAAATGGGTTAATTATTGTTTAATAATAGATTTCCCATTGCTTTAGAATAGCTGGAACAAACAAAACAGCAAAACCAGAAGCAACTACCTAATCTTGTAGAAAACAAGCATTCGAGAAGTTCCACCTACCCCCTGCTACTTCAAAAAAAAAAAAAAAAAAAAAAAGCTGTCTATTTTACTCACAATATTCCCAGGTAATCTCAATCCTCAACCCTACCCTCTATTTCTTCCTCCCCCTAGCACCCTGCAACAGAACTACCCACATACCATATAACTTCCTACGTGTAACAATAATTCATATCTGGTTACAGAAGACTTGCAAAATGGATTATGTTCAATTGAAATTGAGAATATTTCTAAAAAGCCTGTTCCTACAGTCTTCTCTGAAGGTGAAGTTCAGTGCTAACATGACAGTAGACTTCTTTCCTCCAACTAATACGAGTTCCTATCCTCCGCTACAAGGAGCAAGGGGTTGAGTTAAAAAAAAATTCTGATTCACTTCAAAGAGTAATACAAAATAAGATCAGAATGACCATTAGCAACAGAATTAACATACATTGGAAATAACTAAAATGAATGTGTAGCTATTATTTTTGTTTTCATTAAATTTTGTACTTGTAGAATTTAAACTGTAACAAAAATTAAAAAAATAAGTTAAAGTCCTTTAAAAAGCAATAGAATTTAATTTATCAAGTCATTCTTCAAGAGAAATAATGGAGTTTTCACTTACCAATTTAGCCTCAGACTGCACTGGCTGTGGGGAGGAAGGCCCTGGGATCCCTGGGATACTAGGCACCATGGTGACAGGTCTAACAAGCTGACCGGATAAAGTACAAAAGTGAAGAAAACCTGAGTATGTTATCATACAACAAAGTATATGACATCACTATCCTCTGAAGTTAAAACATCTATCAAGTTCTTATAAAACTATAAATACTGCATTTCAGCAAATCTGCAGCACTTTCAAATTAATAGAGCATCATGCTTACTTACTGGAACTGCAGCAGGGACATGCACATTAGAATTTGTGATTGAGGCAGGAATAGCAACAGGCATAGTTTGTCCATTAGGAAGATGTAACAGCAGAGGAAAAGGACCTGGAACTGGTCTGAAAAAGGAATGAAATGTATAGAAAGAATTTTGTACCGAGAAGAGAACAAGTTTGGTACATTATTAATTTTATTAATTTAATACATTTTATTTTAACCCTGACTAAAACTTAACTCTCAAAAAAGAATCTTTACAGCTGTAACATAATACTTATTTAGAAAAAAATATAGATTCAGTGATGTAGAGCACATTGGACTATATTTTAAATATCATGAAAGCAGTTTATTTCACATCTGCTGCACTGCCACATTACACTAAAATATCTCAGATTTGAACATTAATTATAGAAACAGTAAGTCACAATAAGCAAGACAGTCTTGTTTTCAGAATCCGTAACAAAACATCTTACTAAGATTTATGTATCTTACACTATTGGTCTGTTAGAGGATGGAGCCTGGGTAATAACAGTACTAGACGTTGGTGATGGTATCGCCTGCTGAATAATAACACTTGAGTCGGAACTTGTAAGCAGCACATTAGGAACTTGTAGCGATGCTGGACGAACTATTGTTGATGTAGGCTGTGCAGTCTGTTGCAGTGACACTTCCTGGGGAAAAACAAAGATCAATCAGTTTGTAAAATACAATCATAGACCATTAATTCAGACTGTTCAATGAACATAGTTTAATGGGACAAGTCAGAATACCTATAACATTATGCAAGTATTGTAAGTTACATAATTTAAAAAATTCAGAAAAAAATCTTTGATCATTTAAACCATCAAAACCAAATTGTTCAAGTGACATTTATGTTAGTTTTTATAACAAATTCTGGCTCAACTTATAAGGCTGCAATTACTAATACTTGAGTTTTGATTAGGTATGAAGATTTTATGTCAACCAAGAAACGCACAGTGCTTTCAGCACCATCAATGCTGCAGGCTGCCCTTACTCCGAATAAGAGGATGTCATAGTGTCCTTACACTCATTTCAGTTTCCTTTGTTCCAGATTTAAAAAACAGAAACAGAAGTAGTGTACTGATTAGTAAAAAGGGAGGAAAAAAAAGTCATTTTCTCTTCAAAAAATTTCCCTCTCAGGTACATACTTCTCCATTAACTAGAGCACTATTAGGTTAAAAAATAGTGAGTGTTACATTCATAGCTTTGCAAAATATTCAAGTATCCTGAGGCAATAGAAATGATTTAAGCATGGAAATTAAATTTCCTTGGTTGAAGGTAAACAGCAGACAGAATTGACTACAATTCTTAGATTAGCAATCAAATACATTAGGAACTGTAATATAATACCTGCATTCACAGTTCATGAGAACCTAAAAACGCCTTATTGAAAGAAGTGTTTTTCTTCCCAAAGAACCTTGCATATTGTGAGGCATTACTTGTGATTTACCTTAAGACAGGATTTTTCCAAGTTACCTATTCCTTTGTCACTGACTAGAGCAATCAATGGCACACAAAGCTACACTCTTAAGACTAGTACAGCCGTAATCTGTCCCACTGTTAAACAAAGAGTGCTTCACCAAGAGAACATGTAACTATGTCACATAGGCTACAATGACTGTCATTTCCTTTGAATTAAGGGTAAAGTTTTAATATTCATCAACAAAACTTTAAGTAGTAGGGCCTTAGCTGTCTTACAGATTGTTTTTCTTTTCATATGTCCATTGTGCTCATCCCAAAGCGTTCAGCAGAGTGCATTTATTTAAGTGTAAGTGGCCTGGCAAATTGTGGGTTTTGGGGGGGGGGGGGGGGGGAAAGAAGAAAAAAAAAAAGAAGGACTTTAGGTGATGAAATTTGCTCTCCTGAAGAGTCCAGAGGCTATATTCGTCATCAGAGTCAGTAAGTTTGTTCTGTTTTTTCCCCTAACGACTTAAAAGATCCTATTTACAGCAAACAAGAGCTTTAGGAGAATAACAGAGTGAACTATATCAAGAGAGTGAAGAATTTTTTCTTTACTCATCAATCTAGTGTAGTTACATATGTTATAATATTTAACCACAGTACTTAGAGTTATGGATGAGTATTCAGTCAAAGGAAGAAAAGCAACAGTAGAGAAATGCAGAGACAAAAAAGAAATGTAGAAAGAGTTGACTAAGGCATCTTCTTAGGACAACATTAAAGCTGTGCAATTAAAGACTTTGGCCTAAGAGCTACCAAGGTCTTAATCTGTGAGAAGGGCTGCATGGAGAAAATGGAGAAGACTGAAGTGCTTTACTGTGAGAAATGAGGAAAGAGACATAAGGGGAGGATATTTGATGTGATAACCTAACTTTAGCAATGGTTAATTCAGAAATTAGTACTGAAGGATTCCTTACTGGTTTCAACTTCACTTTTCCCTGCCTATTGCTTGCCACTATTATTTGTCTTCCACTACAGATGTGATAGCCACCAGAAAAGTCCATTCTCGCTCTAGGGATCTGACACAAGAACAGCCACATCTGCCCCAAACAGTGGCAGCACAGATCTAGGAGCTCATTTTCTTGTTCTTCCCTTCACCTGAAAGATCTTCAGACATGGCAACCACACTCCTAAATAGTTATCCGGCTCTCAACAGTCTAGAAACTGCACATACAGAAAATATGACTACCATCAACAGCTTGCAGACCTGCAGTAGTGGTGCTCTAGTCTTAAGCAATTGGTAAGTATAAAATAGTAGAAAGTCCCACTTTCAGGCTTGTCACAGACAACACTTTCAAGACAGCATTAAGACTTCAATCTTTTGCTCTCCAAGCTCTGACAAAGATATGACAGTCAAGCTAACTCTACTGCTTGATGCCGTGAATCATGTAAGATTTGCCTCTTGCCTCCCAGCCTACCAGTAAAATTTGGTGTGCACATGCACTGTATAATTTATATAAATAGATTTTATGAAAGTTATATATACATATTTATAAAATATATGCATCATTTATGTATTTTTATATTTTTATGTATAGTCACTTTTTTTTAAAACATCACCCACAAAATAAGTAGCAACACAAACTCATTCTAATTTCCCTAAAGAGAGGAAAAAGTCAGTTAGTTAACAGCAGCCATGTATCCATCTGCATAGCTTTAAAACAAAAGCATAAATTAACCTGACATTTGTACATTCTCAACCACAGTGATGTAGCAGAAGCCCCTCCTGTAGGAGTATGCATGTTCTTAAGCACCTGTGTATGTGGATAGAGAAACAGTTACCAGAATACACAAGGCTGAAGAGAGAAGTATGTGTTGAGTTGTAGTGTGTCAAAGTCTCCCAAGAACTTCCAAGCTCCAGAGACTAATGGTCCTGTTGAATCTGCAATAACTCATAAACTCAGAATATCAGCTTAATGGTACAAGGCCACCAGCATGCAATAGAAACTTGCAGCACAGCATACTGCATAACTCGGATCACATCCAAGAACACAGTGGCTGCTATATGCAGACAAAGACTACAGGATTATACACGCACCTGGTGAAAAAAACAGACCCCTTGAGGAAGTTTCTGAACACCTAACATTGGCATGTCAATACAACTCTTCACTTCTGAGCAAACAGCTGGTGTTGGCCTCCCAACTGCTGCTCCAACCAGGCAAGTATGTGAGAGCAAGTGAGCAAGTTAATGCAGCGAGTGAATACTTACTGGTTATTATTAACAATAGCTTAATTAATAATTCTAATAAACATTTGTTATAACCTAGGTCTCTCCCTGACTTGACTGCCTACTAGGGAAGAGGAAATTTACAGCTATTACACAAAGTAACCCCTATGGAAGACAGATTTCATCAGTGGTCAAATTTCTAATAAAATCTGAATCTATAAAATTCTGAAAACATACAAGCCTCATATGTCCATACTTATTTCCTTACTTAGCAAAACATTTGAACTTTGTTAAAAAAAAATACAGAAACAATCCACAAACATTAAAGGAATGTAACACATTAACAGACTAATCTGCTTTATGTTACACTCCGGAACACATGCATATACTAGTTACTGTGGCAGTAATACAGGCCGTAGATCTAAGAAGTATCAGAGCTATAAGAAATTGATGCTTTATTAACATATAAAAATAGAACCACAGACCAGTCTCATAGAAGATACTACTTGGTAGCCAGAGAATTGCTCTTATTATTAAGCATAAAGTAAGTACTTTAAAAACGAGATTTTGCCTAAAACAAAACAGGTTTATAGGTATATTCTGTTTAAGAACAAGAAAAAGAGAGATGAACTGGCAGAATCACGAAATTAAGCCAAAGTGATCTTACCTGTACCTACCTTTGCAAGAAAGTTTAAGTCTGTTCAAAGATACTACAGACTTACTGAAAAGACCTCCACAACTAAGCTTTTAATCCTTGAAATTAAACAGATTGAAGTTTGGAAAATACTTTACAGAAGATGATGGTTACTTTCTTTTGAGGAAGCTATTTCAGGAGATGTATATTTGCAAGTATTTTGTACATAAAGGCAAACATCGTGCAATAACTTCCTCATGCTATCAGTAAATTCATGGAATTGTTTATACAAAAATGTGGTCACAATTGCATTTGTTTGTACAAAAATGTGATCGCAACTGCCACTAACTGATGACTACTGTTAGAAAACAATTGATTTTAAAATAACTAAGTTAATCAGGGAATTAGCTATCTGGCAGCGACTGAACAACTTTCTTGGGAAACTTGGTTGACAGTCACTTTTAAAAATATTATTAAGAAACTATAATGTGTTTGAAAGTTCTCGAGTAATAGATTGGGTTTCACTTGCTTATTATTTCAAGTTTGAAAGCCTCTATTTCTAATGATATGTTGGTCCATTACAAGCAGAATTTCAACTCTTACTGAAGCCTAACGGAACTAAGAGAACTCTCTCAGAAGGAAAAGAAGAATTGAGTATAATTTTAAAGAACCTCTAAGAAATTCTTTCAAAAACTGTAAAGAAAATTAGAATATTTTTGCGTATACATTAACAGGCTGTAATCATTTCAGGCTACTAAAACATAATCAGCCAACAAAAGGGTTACAGTGGCATACATTTTAAATCCAGCTATGCCCTGAAAAAAATACTTTCCCTCCTTCAGTACATGTATAGAAGGAGAATATAGAAATCTAACTGAAAAAACATCACTCTGCTCACATTTCTCAACTTCTGCAGGCCACATTCAGCAGCAGCACACTCCAAGCAGCACCCTCATCCTTGCTCAGCTTGTCTCTACAATCAGACATCAGAACAGCATTAAGCAGCAGCAGCTTTTCACTTCAGCACTAATACAGTGACAACACTGAAATTACATCATGAATGAGACAAGTTTATAACTACTGCCAAGCATTTAGAAATAATTTTCACTTGTAATGATGCTAATGAGATATTGAACCACTACTGTAAAATAGAAGACTAGTATTATCTCCTGCCAAAATCAGACTGTTTACAGTAAGTATTCACAGGGAAAAAAACAAACGAGCCTTGGTAAACTATGAAATAAAGAAAATTTAAAATTTAGGCTATGATTTGCTTCATCAAAGCAGCTCTTTACATATATTCTTTTAAACTAATTATATACATTTTTGATTTCAGCATTGCCTTGATTACCTACGATTACTCATCTTTGCTAGCTTATAAAACTCAGTGAAGTGTTCAAAAGATAGAGCTTAAAGTGAAATTTTATTACACTTATTGTTTTCTATCACACACTTAAGACTCTTCTCGCACTGATACATGTTGGAAGGATAAGAAACAACAGATATAAGTTGAAACAAGAGAGGTACAGAGTGGCTATAAAGAAAAACCTTTTCACCATGAAGACAATCAGGCATTGGAACATCTTGCCCAGAGACACTGTGCAGACTCCGTCCTTGAAGGTTCCAAGACCGGACTGGGAAAAGTCCCAAGTAACTCAGTCTCACCTCATAGCTGACACTGCTTTGAGCAGGAGGTTGGGCTAGGAGCCTCTTGAGTTACCTTCATACTTGTGATCCTAGAAAAGTTCTACTGATTTTGGAGAATAAGGTAGCTAAGTCCCTCAAACGCAGGTTGCCCACTAATAATACACATAGAAAAGACTGACTAGAAAAACCATAGTGCTTATTATGTTCTGCTCATAATATTTTTAATTCCAAAATTAGGAATAGAAACATTTCACTGATTTGGCTTGGTTTTGTGCTCTCCAAGAGAAGTCCATGTGATGAAAACATTACTAGTCACAAGTCACATAAAAAATTTATCATTAATATTAGACTATTTATTTCTTCTGTAGAACAGTAGTTCTAAAACTGATTTGAAAGTAACATCCTCTAGTGACAGACAACACTTCAGGAACCCACTCTTCAATGATACTCAAGTAAACACAAAAAAAGCAAATGTCCAGAATCATGACATCTAAATACATTGCTCTAGCCTATAAAAAGGCTATACTTTTTGGAACAAAATTATTTGAAACTTAACTTTTAAAGACAGCCCATTCATTCCTGTACGTTTCACAAGACCAGTTGTTCTACAAAACAATGTAGGGTCAAATACAATAAACACAAAATGTAGACATGAAGAGTCAAACTCAGACTTCAAAAGCTGTTTTTTTTTTAAATAATCTGCACTTTTTTGTGCTTTTTCATGAGTGTTATTTCATGATGCACAAAACAGAACAAAGTCCTTCTAGCTCTTTTTATTTAATTAAAAAAAACACAACAGAAAAGGAATATTAAAGCTGATTTCTGTTCTAGCTTTACAGAATAACCTGTGGGATGCAAAGAAATATTCGTGGTGAGCGAAGTAAAACAAAGAATTGAAGAAATTAACTACAAGTCCTTTCTTTTCAACCAGCTGAGTAGTGCAGCTACCTCAACACACAAACTTACAGATCATCAGAAGATTTGAAAAATGAATTCCAAGAAGGAAAAAAAAAAGTTCTGACCTTTTCATCATTGGTAGTAGACTCTGGATGAGGTAAAGGACTATCTTGATGAGTTGTCTCTACAACAGAAGGCTCTTCAATTTTATTTCTTATAATTGGTGTTGCAAGAGGAGACAGATCTAGAGGCATCTAAAAGCAACAGTGTAAAATAAAACTACTCAATCACTTAAAAAAAAACTTAAGAATACTGTAAACAACTAAGAGGAATATCAGCCTTAAAACAACACTGATGTGCTGATGTTTGGCAGATCTTGAAGCAAACACATTAGTAATCAAGTATATTTTTTCAGTAGCTGCATGAATGCCAATCTTCACCAATACATTGTCGTGCAACTTTAATGTATCAGACTAAATATTTTTTTCTGAGCATTAAAAACACTCCTTTCCTGAGAGTCACATGAAGATTATAGCTGAGGAAGAAATGTGGTAGACAGCTTAAGCATAACACATACCCTGTTATGGAGGGCATTCAGGTTTCCACAAGCTTACTACCTTTCCCCCAAAGTTATCATTCTGCAAATGCTGTAGAACAGTTAACACATTTTCCCCTCATACATACTGCCCTCCAGAATAAGGATACAGAATATATGTCTAAGTGCTACTAAGTATCCAGTTGCCACACTCCAACATCTATTGCACTATAAACTCAAATGTAAAAGTCAGACTTAAAATAAGACACTATCCTCCTACAAATTACTGTATCACATCTCACAAAGCACAAAATACTAACTTCATTTCCATATTAGGAAGGCTATTGTGGACAAAGTATTTCAAACTCAGTACAGCAAATGATTATTAAAAATGCCAAAGAAATTGTTGAGAAAACAAAATATTTAAGCAAATTTTATATTGATACATAGGCTTAAAAACAAGACATCTAAAATGCTATAAAGAAATAAAGTTAGAAATATATTTAAACCAATGGTATTGATCTGAAAGCCTCATATACTGCTGCCTAGCCTGCTATGCCAAATACCATTAGAAGAAAGGTCCCTCAAAGCTTAGCCTCCATTATACTCTTCAATACGCTTTTTAAAATTCAATTCCTAATTTTCCTACTGAACACGTTATTAAAGGAGAGTGAAGATTGTTAAAGTCGAATCTCTTTTCAGAGACACACTACAGAAAAGACTAAAATATCAAAAACTAGGAAGTGTGCTATTACAGTAATTTTTTCCACCCCTTGCCATGATTGCTTACCTATGCTACACAACCAGAGATACGGCAGGACTGTTTCTTCTCATAACACAGAGATCAGCTTGGAAAATGAATACCAATTAAAGAAACTGTAAAAAAGTTAAATATTTTGTGATACCTGTGTAACCTCCTCCAAAGGTAGCAGTGAATTACTCCAGAAAATTAGGTATTAGTAAATCCAGGATCAATATCATCACATGTATCATTTTAAAAACAGTGCATATGCACTAATAAAAATCATTATCTGAAGTAATTGTGGGAACAAAGTAAGTGCAAGCTTTTGTCAGAAATGGATAATAATCCATCATATTTATGTCTACTGAAATCTTTACTGATGTGGAGAAAACTGGATGCCAATTCTAAAAAATCTTTACATACAAGTAAAATTTTGATCATTACCTATGACAGCTAACCAGATAATCAAAGACAAAAGTTACTCAAAGGGTACATTACGTAAAATTTTTTTATTTACGGAACTGTTTGCATGTACCAGTAGCAACTGGAAGTACTAAAATAAAGAGAAGAAACCACACCTAAACAAATGGGAAGTTCCTCATGAAAATATGAATTGTTAAACAGATTTGTTCCAAGTTTTCCTTAAATTTCAATCTGTGTAGTTAAAAAAAATAAAGTAGATATTGGGTTGTGATCAATATATATTTCTAGGTAAAAGTGATTTCAACATTGCTTATCTGAGAAATTGAATATAATTATCATAAAGTTATTGATACTTCTTTAAATCGGAGCTTTTGCTAAATTTTGTTGGGATTTAAGTCTCACCATCATTACCGCTTATTCTAAAAATAACCTCTATACTTAAAATTACATTTATTCAAAATAATCAGTGTTCATATACTACTCTTTTCACATGGCTTTCTTGCAGAAGCATTTCTTTCTATAAGAACTCATTACTTTGCAGATAATTTGCTTATTCATGACCTAATGAAATTTCTGTCAAAACTAATAACTAATGAGTAACTTCAACAGATATAGACCAGAAGCTTAAAAAAAAAATTAAGTCAATCAGACAATGCTCACTGGGTAAAATTAATCAGGTAAACCTATCTTCAGAAGAGTAGATCTTAAATTTGTTTTCGCTCTGTACAATATATATAAGCAGTTGGACAATGATTATTGGTATAGCTTAGAAAGCAATACAGATATCAAAATCTGATTTTTAAACAATTTTCTGATATAAAAAAGTGGAAGATCTGAGAAAAAAAAGTGTTAGAAGGAAATTTTCCATACTGTCAACATACTTTCTTAATGTCATCTTCAGATGCTTTTTTAAATTCATTTTCAAAAGGACTTGCTAGTTCATTGAATAACCCCACTTCTTCACAGTTCTTCAAGAATCGAGTTGGTGTTGGTGTCTGATCTGAAGGGTAAAAAAACATAATTTTGTTTTTAAAAAAATTTATGAACTTACAATTTTTTTCAGAAAAAAAGTAAGAAAATAGCATTAACATATCAAGCTAATTAATTGTTTGATTAAATATCAGCGACTCACTAAAACAAAAGCCCCAGGTTTTCTTTAAGAAATAGTCAAAAAAACCTGATTAAAGTGAGGTTTATCCTTTATTTTAAAAATACGATTAAAATACCAAAGAACTCTCTAAATTCAAGAAGCTTGTATTTGGTTTACACAAAGTTGATTTATAAATAGGTTCATTATTTATTTAAAACGAATTTATAATAAATGAATGCGAATATTAATATTTTAAGCTGTCTTGCAATTGACTTCAATTACTTCACTTTCTCCAAAAAAAACTAAAGTGCATGGAAAAGCCTAAGTATATGTGGCTGTTTGGGGTGCTTCTACATTCAGTTTTCTTACAAATTGTTTATTAAATACATATTTTGAAGTTAAAGGAAGAAATCTTTAAAAATCAATACTTATCAGCTTTGTGTTGATTTTCTCATGATGTATAATATTCAGAATAACATACTCAAAATACGAATGAACTTTACAGTGGAAAGAATGCTGATTTGTGCTTTGACACAGAAATGTTCAGTATGCCCTGGCATGAGTCATAAACTCCAAATCCTATGATTGTGATAGTATTGCACTACAATTTTACTATCAGCCTGTCACTAAATTTGCTCTTTTCTAGATAGAATTATCTCCTCACTCTTATCCAGTCAACATGATATAGATATTGACAGGAAGCAAGCTGTGATGGAGATGTGAAGGATTATCTTTTTTTATTATTTTTTTTTTATATATATAAAAAAAGGTAATATGGTATTCACATGAATATGTTTAGTTTTTGTAAGTTGACATTCATTTCTGATCTTGGTTATGTAGAAAACATCCTTGTTTCAAATAACAGATATAAGACAGAAAGAGAGAAATAATATGGTTGAAAAGTCTATGTCCTAAACGCATACTCCTTTCTGTCTTGCATGCAGGTCAACCCGAAGGGTTACTCCACCTGCTGGAAACCAGTAATTGAAATTCACGCACCACTAAGCCCCTCACAGCACTGGGAAGACCTCAAAGTTTTCCTTCTGTCTGCATCCAGAGACTGGAAGTGCCTAGCCTACGACAGCATACTACTCCAGCGAACAAACAGGCTCTGTTTTCAAACTTTTTAAACTTCATTCAAACATGAGAGAAAACTGCTTTTACATCTCATCGACAGTTTGCTTTTTCCCCTCTCATATAATGAAAACAGTAACAATTATTCTCAAGCGTGCTGAAGTTCTAGAAGTAAAGTGTGAGACAGTACACAAAACTCTATTGACTCCTAAGATGTTTATATAAGCAAGCTGGAAACCCAAGACTTTTGGTATCTTGCTGACTATTATAAGAATCAGTTTCAAAAGAAGTCTTTCTATAAAATTCTTGATTGTATGCATATTCTCCTTGTTTCACTAGAAATCATGTCCTATCCAGTTGTGCTACAAAGCAAATGCATTTTAAATCTTATAACTGGTGTTATATGCAATCTTACTAATTTAACTGAGAGGTTTTGACTGATTTTGTAACTGCATTTCAGTGTATGCACTGAGAATGCTGGCATGATTTTATTCTTACACACCTGATTTTTTGACAGGTGACCAATTTATGGTTTAATTGCTGAGGATCACATTTAGTATTTTAAAAACATGCAACAGTCAGCTTAAGAGTAGCAAAGTTTTATTTGTCTACTCTTCATTATAAATCAGTTGCTTGGAGAAAAGGAAGTTTTGAAAGTCTTTGAGAGATCCGTTTAGGTTGTTCCACCACTGAAAAACAGTCCAACTACAATTTCACGGTTAGAATGCAATTATCCATTAGTGGTTACTTCTCATCCCAGACAAACAAAAAAGTTAACACCATAACTGACCAAGAAAATACTGTGAATTCAGATGTGGAAATACAGTTAAAAAAAAAAAAAAAAAGGTCAATCTACTACCCCATGTAAAGAGTTAAGAGTTATTACTGATTGATTCTTCTGATGTCATTACATGTACTAGGAATTAAAAAAAAAGAATAATTAAGCTGTAAACATGTTTTAGTCTGGTTACAGATCACATTAGGCATGGTCTTTAGCAATGGGTGTTCTCTTGTGAAAGACTATTACATAATGTAATCAATTATTAAAGCACTGATGATTTAAAAAACATTATATATCAAGCCCAAATAAAAGTTACTTAGGTATAAAATATTGGCTTCAGATCCCAATAGAAGTTACTAATGTAGGGAAACACTGACTAAGCACATGTTGTGGTCAAACACAGTAAAGAAAACCTTTCGTACTCTGTTGACAGAAGTCTATGCATTATGTAAAGAAAATACACAAAATGTATGCACATTGCAGCAGAAAAGTGAACAAACTATTAATAAAAGTATATACTAACCAGCTACAATGACACTGTCATTACGAGCTGGACCAAATTTCAGTGTCATCTCATGTTTATGTTTATGGACAGCCAAGTGATCCTCGTTGGTAAAACGCTGTGGCAGAAAGTTTTTAAAACAAGTTGTAATTTTGAATGTGAACAAAGTGAATACAATTCTACAGAAAGTCATTTTTACAACATGTAGAATTATTAAACTACACTAACAGACAGCTCTCCTGTTTCTTGGTCAACAATACCAAGCAAAAAATATAATAAAGCTCAAATAAATAATGTTCATAGCAACTAAATAGTAACAATATTAGGGAAATGATAATATAAGTACCTGTAGTTATCAAAAGACCAAAATAAAATTTCAGAGTGCTGCAGACTTCACTAATCATTAGCAAACAGCTATTTGCTGTAGTAATGAGCCTGACAATGTTTAGTAATTCACTATAACTACTCGATTTCTGTGTTGTTTGTATTATCATAACAATGAAAATCGATCAGTAATCATAAAAATAAGCTTTGCTGTATTTAATAGTCTAAAAACAAAGTAAAACATCGCTCCTTTGACTGTTCACTGTCTAATATAAAAAAACAGAATGGGAAACACTGACACAACTTCACGTATTTACAGCTGTGAATGAACTAAACAACTTAAAAAGCTGTCAAGTTTGCAAAACAGCACCTTTGTGCATACTTTCTCCAAAATTTGGGGCACAGATTATAAAAAAAGCATTAAGCATACAAACCAAATGCTGTAAAATACTTAGAATATACCTTGAGGTTTACTACTATTCCAAATGCACAGCAAAGTTAGTTAACTGAGATAAACTAAGAAAAAGTTTTGCAACACGCAGGTTTCCTAAAAACAAACAAAGAAATCCCATTTTTACAAAATATTCTGGGAATATTTGAAATCCAAGTTATGTTTCTGACTATCCCCCAATAAATTAAGTCACTCCACATACATCCTGTAACAGATACTCATCAAGTGTCATAGAAATCAATACAAAAAGCTTTCTTGACCTTAGAGTATAGTTTTACAAAGTACTTCAGTGAAAAAGGACATACAAGATATGGAGCAGAGGAGGGATTTAAAAAGACAAGTGCAAAATTTATTGAGAGGACACTTAAAAAAAAAAAAAAAAAGAAAGAAAAGAAAAAAGAAAAAAAGGAAGTCTGCTTGTCATGGTTCTGAATGTCCTGCTATCTAGAGGTCCTCTCTGTCATATCTCTAGATACAACATAAGCCAGAAACTTTGTGTTCTTTCACTCTAAGACACTTTCAGTACATCTTCCTGTCCCCACTCTGTGGCAGACAGGCTCCTTTGGAGGGAATGGTGTCTTCAGATCCTGACTCCCTCTCTATTCTACACTATTAGCTGGCATCTAGAGGAGCCTTGCCCATATTCAGGAACATGAATTTCTTTCTTCTCCTTCACTGGTATCAACAATAATTGTAGCTCCATGATGCGTCTTTTAGGAGGTTTAGGTGCCAAAACATTTCTATTTCAGAGTTTATATAAAAAGCAGATTCAAATAGCATTGGGACAAACACATTTAGGCCTCTTCTGTTACTTTTGAAGTCTCTGAACATATTAGACATAATAAGAAATCTTAGTCCTTTCCCAGTTTAAATATAAAAGGATCCATTAATGAAACAATACTGTCAACCACAGTAAAATCTAAAGTCTTCAGAATAAAAATGAAAATATTTTGAACTCAAAATCCAAATAAATCCAAGTACATTAACATAATGAAAAAAATGCAGCTTGCTCAAGAAATTAGTTCTATATAAAGGCAGCAGGGATGTCTTAATCTCATACAGCAGATAATGTCGATTCATTCGTTTTCTGGTTACAAAATTAAAGAGTTAAGACAGCTTCCTTTTAAGCAACCATCTGTTAAGACGCTCATTAATAACAATTCTTCTCTTCAGCTCACATTCAGCATTCTATTTAATAAAACACATTAAAATTACGATAGGAACTGAACTACGTTTCATGGCATGCATATTGTTAGCATCTTCCTTATATATATATATCTATATATCTTTCTATATATCTATCTGTATAAATATTTAAAGTTCTATGCCATTAAATACTTGCAGTCACAAGGGATGTAAAAATTAACCAAAATTTTAAGTTATTGCAAAGCAAGAAAAAATTGAGATACTTTCTTAAACTTTTAAGGACGGAATGACTGTAAGCTTCACAACAACTAAAATTTGAATATTCTGAAAAATGCAGGTTACCTAATACAAATTAGAGTGTTTACAAAAAAAAAAAAAAAAAAAAAAAAAAAAAAAAAAAGGCAGGGCTAAAAGAAGTTATTTTCAGCTCAAACAGGATAATTTAATTAGTTTTTCCTTTTAAGCATAGTATTTCCTGAATAAATACATAGTTAAAATGCTAGAAATTCTTGCTGTCATTTTTTTTCAGCAGAGCTGAAAAATATATGCTTTCTACCACTTACCATAAAACCCCTTTCCTACAGTCTCTGGAAATATGTTTCACTTTTCATTTCTATTTGACATTTGTTAATAACTTCAAGTCAGCCCATTACCTGGCCACATCCAGGGGCAGTGCATAAAAAGGGTTTGTCATCACTCATATTCCACAGGTCGTTGTGTTACCTGTATTAAAATGAGAGCAGAATTTACAATAATTGCAACAAATTATTAATTCATCAACATCCAAAGGAGATGTTAATAATCCCTAAGCAACAATTCTGCCTTCTGGCTGCACTGAGAATTATCTAAATATCTGAGATTCAAGGACATACGGTTTCAGAGCTCTGTAAGGAAGATGCACAAAATCAAACAAAGACATACTAGGTTTTGAACAAGAATATAAGTATTTGTATGTGAAATGATTAATTGCAAAAACTATCTGAAAATGTAGCAAGACAGCTTACTATTGAGACAAAAATAGTTAGCAGTAATTACCTAATCCCCACAAAAAAGAGCAAAGCAGCAGACAGAACTGAATAGTCAAGAATACACTCCAGACAGATGAGAGGAAGCCATTGATTTCTTAGTTTTTTGCATGATCCTTAAAGCTCATCTTTAAAATTAAGTTGGCAAATAGGCCTTTCTTTTATCTTGCACAAATGCAACTACAAAAATATGTACTTTATTAATTTTTTGATTATATGTAGCTACTATTTGACAGACTAAACAATATTTAAGAAGTAATAAAAATTAACACTATTTTACCTTGTGTTCTATACTCATATATACACATACCTGCCAAATTTCACATGTAAGCTGGTTTCATAGGACAAACTATCATATCCTCCTTTTCATGGCAATGAACTGTAATTGAAAGAGACATTAATTATTATGCATAATAAACATGTAATAATATGTGAGTGTTCTTTTGTAATCTCCCTGCATGATTTATAATAATATATAATAATAATATACAATGGAACCACAACTCATCCATGAAACAATGCTTTCTCAAATATATAGTTAACCTCAACTCATCCACTGGTTAGTTGGTATTACCTTCTCCCCAGGGAGACATACTTCTACAATTAACTGTTTTGGAAAGATTCTTTCATTCTACTTATTCTTGTTTAAAAAAAAATTTAAAAAGTTTCAGTACCCCTTATTTTTGAGTATTCAAAAAAAAAAAAAAAAAGAAAAAAAAAAAAAAAAAAAGCCAGACCTTAAATTAATCTAACAGCTCAATTAGGACAAAGAAAGTCCTAATAAAATTTAAAAGAAAATACTGAAAAGAGTAAAAATACTTAAGGACTAACATCTTTTCTAACTAAATTTCTCAAAGCTGGATGCCTGCAACAAACTGTGGTATCAGGAAAATTAAGTTTTACAAGCAAAGAGGGCCTTTCCTTTAAGCTTCAGGTGTATCAATTAGGTCAGAATTTTAGAATTAAAATGTGCAAAGAAGCCAAAAAAAAGTGGAAAAAAGAAAAGAAATATGCTGTTTGCCCTCATAGCAGGGCAAGAAAAAAAAAAGAAAAAAAGAAAGAAAATTAAATTCCTCCCCCACAGTCACTAAGAACACAACATATTCGTACCAAATGTTGGTATGCCAATTAGGGGATCTATTTGAATCTGTCACGATACCATACCAAAAAAACATTGTAATTCTACACCTTACCTTGATACTGTATTAATTTTTTGAATAAATGGTCAACACAGCTTTAGGAAACTGTGTGTAGGAGTTGGAACTTTCCCCCTCATCATTATGAACCCTCTCGTCCCATCTCAATCTGCTGGATGGCTAGTAAATCAAATTAATGCTGGGTTCCACTTCTCTTTTTCTACTTACCTGGTTTCTGGACCTTACTGTAGCACAAGACTTCCCTTCTGGTTCCAGAAAACCAAAATGAACCCTCTAGTACAATCAGTCTGCTCTGGCAGTTCTCTAGGAGAGGGAAGAACACCAAACACAGTACCTCAGCTTTGTATGTGTAGCGGACACACTACTTGATCCTTTTGTCTAGACCTGTACTGCAACTTCTACTGTATAGAATTCTTAGATATTTCTTCAAGGAGAAAGGAGAGTCCAATGTCCTTGGCCATGGGCACTGAATAGCAAAGCAGCAAAAACATGGAGTGGAGGAGATTCCAAAGTGTCACTTCTAAATATACACATTCAACAGAATAAGGATATTAAGACTGCGATCACCAGCCAAGAAGGGATGAATGGCTGCTAGAAACTTAAGAATCTTTGGCACCAACAACTCAGAGAAACACTGATGTCTCAAAGAATGAATGCCAAGGCAAATCAGGAATGGAGATTGTTCTGCTGTTCTTTTCAAGGAGTTTACAACCTATCTCAAGTTTGTGAAGGAATTCAGTATTTCGTGAACTGTTAGAACTATGAACTTTGATTAAAAGAACATTTATGAAGTCATGGGCAAGTCTGAATACTTAGTGACTAAAACTTCAGAGTATCATCAATGAAGCTTTAGGATTACATCCTTCTATTGTTTAAAATTTCAACAGGCACTTAGAATATACCCCGGGGCATATTATCTTTGCTAAGTTATGCATCATCCAGAATTTTATTAATGCTGTTTTGAAACTAGCAGTTAATGGAATATTTTTCAGAATAATAAATTAGATTAGCTTTGTTAAACCTTGATAATGGGGATATGGATATAATATACATGCATGTATGTATATTGTGCATATAAGAGTTATAACTACATCAGAAATGGCTGACCTTATCAAAAGCCTCTCTTGTTTCCAAGAGTATGATTTTTTTTTTTTTTTAGCATATGGGACACTTTTTTCACTGTACTATTATTGCTCCTTGTCAATCTCTGACAAGTGCATAGTATCAGCCAAAAAAAACCCACCTCACCCCACCTTAGGTACTCATTAGTATTTTTCTTAGGCTAGTCTGTAAAGACCAATTTTTCTGCTCACCCAATTTCTCTTTTAAAGTAGCATTACCAAAACATGTACTTGCATATGAAGTAGGTATCTAGTTTCAGTGTTTTGGTTGTGAAGGTTTGTGAAGCTTGTGGATTTTAATAACATCAATCCTTGTAAAAAAATGAAAAAAAAAATGTTATCTTCCAGAATAACTTACTGGAAAAGATCAGAGACAAATTTATTTCCTGGACTTCGCAATAATACTTGACTGCAGGCCACAGTCTGAAGTAATTTTGTGAAATAATGCCTTGTAAAGAGATTCCAGCTATCATCTGAGGAAAAAAATTGTTTTGTAATCACCTTCAAGTACTGTAATTTTCGCACTTAAAAGAGAATAGAAAATTCACTTACGCATTCCATTAAGATTTTGGACATTAGAAACCTAAACAGAAACCGAATCCAAGAGGATGGGAAAACAAAGGCCTCAAGTCCGTTAGTCCAGTCAAATCTGTAAGGATTGCATTTACCTATCACAAAGGCAACACAAAGCATGCGCCTGAAACTGAATTAACCTCGTGCAACAGTGCAGGCTGAAGACAAACTGACTATGAAACAGCTTTGGAGAACCTGTAGGTCTTGGTAGACAACAAATTGAACCTTGCAGCAGTGAAAGCTATCTGTGTATTGGGCTGAATTAGCAAGAGCATAGCAAGCAGATCAAGGGAAGTGATTACCCTCCTATATTTGGCACTTACAAGGCTACAGCTGAATACTGTGTCCAGTTCTGAATCCCTTAAGACAAGACAGACATTGACAAACTGGGGAGAGTCCATCAAGATAGTTAGGGTGCTGGACTACATGAGGTACAAGAGGAATGTAAGGGAGCGCGATTTGTTCAGGAGGAATGCAAAGGAGGAATCCATTTGCTGTCTTACACTACCTAATGCACCATGATAGAGAAAACAGATCCAGACTCAGAGAGGCATGCAACAACAGGAGGAGAGGGGATGTTCACAAACCACAGCATAGAAATTGCAAGCAAATAGAAGGAAAAAAATATATATAAGTGAGTGTGGTTAAGCACTAGAACCAGTTGCCCAGAGAGGCTGTGGCATCTCCATCCTTGCAGACTTCAGTAGAACTTGTAAAACTTAAGTGGACAAGACACTGAGTAACCCAGCCTAATTCTGATGTTTGCTCTGCTTTGAACAGGGGCTTGGGTAAGTGATTTACAGAGTCCTAAATTATTCTATACCATAAAGACACTGTCGTAGCTAGAAACAGAGGTGAACAACAGCAAAACAGTACTCAAACTCAGGTAATGTTCTGACAGTGGTAAATGACTTAAGTTATTAACTTTACAGCCTAACAAATAAAACTGTAGCTGCCAGATTAAAAAAAAATCTGTTGTTTTTGCCTCCTCTTTTCCTTCTGGATTGTTTATTTCCTAAGACAAATAACAAGCAAGACTAATATACAGAGGACACGTTTTCAAGAGAGAAGTTTTTGATTACATCATTCTAATTTCAAAAGGCTATTGGAAACTATCTGTTTTGTAAGACAGAAAATCACAATTAAAGAGAAATTTAAAAATATTCTTCCCCCCCCCAAAAAGTAGTAACTTAAATGCCTTCTTGACCAAAATGTTACCCACCCAACCAAATGAGAAATTAAGTATGTGAACGTCTAAGCCAATAGCTACCATTAGCTAGAATTATAACCATCTTGGATGGCAACCCAGGTACAAGCTAACATAGAAAAAAAAAAACAGGCTGAAGTAATTCAATCTGAACACGAAACTTCAGCCTGACATTATCTCTTCAGATAACCTGCTGGTTTCAAACAAATGTTTCCTACTACAGTCCAACAAAGTACGTTTTTTTACAATTCTTCCTCACCTAAATTGTTTTCAGGAGCAAAAAACTCCCATAGATTACATTCTATTGTAGTCTTCTGAATTACATGGAGAAACAGGATCAGAGCTGAACAGAGGAAATGCATCTAATTACATTGGCAGTGTTATCAGTTTTGGTACTTTTATCAGAATGCAGTCCCACATTTTCGGTGCTCATTCACTCCATGCTTTCAACACCATGGTAGGATATTTTCAGGCACATTCTTATTTAAAAAGTCATAAGCCTATTTTTTATCACATTGGGGGAACATTGTACAGTAAAATATATAAATATGTATGTTTAAAATCTATATGAAGAGCAATAAAAATAATAAGGGTTGCAAAATAAGCATTGTTTTATAAAACAATGTATCTGAATGTGCTACAAATAGCTTTCAACAATTTTTGTTTGGACATTTTAAACATTTTAAGTACATACTCTGAAAACTATTACTGCATATTTTGAAGCTTGCTTCTAAAATATGTTCCTGAAGATAACATGTAAAAGAGAATCATGCACTGACTTAACCAATGCCTTGTACACTTCTTCTGCTAAAGCTTCTTTTCTTTTCTCTTAATTCCCTACACGTCAGGGGCAACAAAAACACAGTGGACACTTCATCTCAAAAGTTTTTAAATATTTGTTTAAATACATTTAAATACTTGTTTAAAGTGTATAGGTGCGTATTAATAGTCCCTTAAAAAAGACTATGCAAGTTTCTGAGAAAAATTATTCTTTGCACACCCCTAGTAAGGTCTGTTAGAGCTGCAGCTAAGGACTCTGAACACTTTACCTGCATTAAACATGCTGTATGCCACAAGACCTCTACGTACTAACTCGTTCAAGTGTTGGGCAGTCTTCCCCTATAATTACCTTTTCTAGGCACTGCAGCAATGCAGAGACTGCCCCCATCTATAATTTCAGTGCTGTCAAATAAACAAGATGCACAAAAGCAACCTAAATTGAATGCAGAAACAAGACTTATGTTGGAAAAAAAAAAAAAAAAGACAGACAACCATAACACTTAAGCAGAACTTGAAGCAAATATAGGACACTTCGACTTCAGCATTTCTCTCATGGCCAGCAAAAAGATTCACATTCCCATGTGTCATCCCTCTAAACTGGACAATCTGTAGAGGACAACTTGCCAATTACAGCAACAGTTGATTTAGCTCTTACTGCTTAAACTTCTGTCATGTAAACATAAAAGTTTTCAAATATACCGACCACTCACACGTGGTTCAGTGTGGCTCCATCTCCAGAAACACCTGTACCTTCTGGTTTGAAAAGCTGAGAAAGTTAAGACAAAAAACTGCTAGACTATTGAGACAAACCAAAATTAAAGTAATCCACTGGCGCAAAGTTTCCTCTGGGTCTGTATATCACAAAATGCTTAAATTACAGCATCATCGATTTTTTTTTTTAACAGATGTGCATTTCATCAAGACTAATACTGTTTATTCAACATTTCTTTCCACATTTGACAGAGATCTTGTCCCTTATCACTGCAAAGAACAAAAGGAACAAAACTCTTTCTACATATGCAATTATTAACCCTAAATAGGCTTTTCTGTAGACCTTATCATGGTGTATCACGGCTTTAAGAAGTATCCTTAAAAAAAAAGATAAAGTTTGTAAAAGTTTTAAAAATAAACTTCATTTTATAATATAAAACTGAGGTATAGAAAGGCAAGGTCAAAAACTGACAAAAGTCTATCAATTCTAAGAGTCTACTAGAGGCGAATAACTATTTCATTTTGAATATTCATGTTCAAAGTAGTCAAGTATACTCACTACATTTGCCACAGCAAAAAATATTCTTTTAGTGGTTACCTGTGGTGAGATGAATGTAGTGATCTGCTGGACTCCACACAGGAATGTTAATAGAGATGCTAACAAAAATGTAGCTATTTTGTTTTCCAAATTTAAATTTCCAAAATTAGAACAGCTGGCTTTCTCCTTCAATACTTGTATAATATATTGTACAGCATAAATTTTAACCACCTCCCCCATTTGACCTTATCTTTTATTTCCCCAAGTTTTGTAGAGGCTGACTTGTAACTTACGCTTTCAGTAAAGATTGTAAGTTAGCATACGGAATATACAACTTACTAAGAAGTTTTTAAAAAAAACAAAGCAGAACCAAAACACTTGTATTAAAAAGGGAAAAGAAAAATTGAACCACTTACCTGGAGGGACTGGAACAGCTCTTTTCGCTTTCCTATAATTCAAAAGAAGAAAGGTGAAGGAAAGTCAGTCTAATTATTACTTCACTGTTAAAGTCCACTTTCCAAAGTGTTCTGACTGACTTTGTGTAACCTCACCATAGAATTCAGCATTCATCAAAAAGAAAACTGAATGATGAAGAAATTGAGGGAGAAAAATTTTAAAATTAAGAACATTCCTCCTTATAAAGCAAGTAGGATCACGAGGATGTTATTCAGTAGAATCTGTAACATAACTATTAGCCATAATCCAGAGTATTTAAAGGATGTAAATTTAAAAGATCATGAAAGAGGAAACAGAGCTTTTTTTTCACTGCTGCTACTTCGCTGCTTACTAAAGTGGCTGTTCTATTTCCTAGAAAACACACAATCTGTTCCAGAAAGTTCTGGGGAAGAATCAGGAAGAAAGTAATTCCTGCAGCACTATGCTCAATTTTCTTCTTAAGAAAAGTCAAATGTGGAACACTTTTTGCTGATGTTATTAGTTAACTGTTTGCAACAGATGTCTATGACAAACCAAGCAAAACACATAACTGGCATTCTATGATGGGGAGAGAGCGCCTGAACAAGGGGTGCGAGGGGAAGGTGAGAAGTGAAGATGATTGACCTAACAATTTCAAATAAGAACAAGAAAGCCAGTTGCCCAGAGACTCTGCTGTACAGAAACAAAGCAATTAAGTTATTTCAATTCAGCTGAAGGAACAGGCTTTCAGGCATATGAGGGTAAAATTCTGGTAAACAGGGACACACAAACAGAAAACATTTAGGCCTAACACTTCCTGTTAGGTGAGTATGGTAGTTCCTAATTCAATCCCTGGGCTTAAATATTTTTCAGAGACACCTTGATCTTTCTTTGTCTTAGTGAAAATTCATGCTACGTAAATACAACTCTCACAGTTAAATGAAAGACACATGAACTTCTGAGAAGAAATATACAGGGTTAGTATTCCCCGATACTTTAAGAATTTGCTTAAGGAGAGGTTATGATTTACCTTCCCCGATTCATTTTTCTAGGTTTCAAGGTTCTATTATTTTCAATTAATCTAAGAGACATCAGAAACCCAGTCTCCTTTTACTACGTAATTTCCAGTTAAAAGGGGGGGGGAGGCTAATAGAAAGCTACTTAATGCTTTCTTTTCCCAGACTGCATCTATGAAGTGCAAATTTGAATAATTAAGAATTTTAATTAAAACTCTGTAAATATCTTAAATCACTTCTACACTGCGAGAGTGGTTGTTGGAACAGGTTGTGGCCTCTCCATCCTTGGAGGTATTTGAAATTCAATCTGCCATGATCGTGGGCAACCTGCTCTAGGTGATCCTGCTTGTGCAGAGGGATGGACCAGATAATCCACTGAGGCCCCTTCCAACCCCCAATTATTTAGTGATTTTGTAAAATGTATCATGTCCACTACAGGACTCCCATTTACAATAGACAGAGCAGAAGCTAGTAGAGGAGTTCTCTGGCACAGCCAATAGCTGTCTGAATTTCTAAACTAAAACAAACACAGAATACTGTCAGAACCAGTACAGCATACACTTGAAAAATACGAGCTACTGCATAACTGTTTGATAGTGTCTTATATTTCTATCTTCTACTTACATTCAATGTCTCCTTAGAATGCACATTAACAATTTAAAACAAACATGCAGTTTTGTTACTCATGGAGACAATAACTTGAACTATATTCACTGTTAGAAGAAGAAAAGTTACATTATTGAAACACATTTACTCATTCAATTATTTTTATATAGAAAATCAACATCATTCTAACAGACCATAAACATGTTGAGATTGTTATTTTTCTGTAGTTTTATTTCTAGACTAACAGATAAAGCTTTAAAAGTCAGTAAAGGTTTTTGTAAGCTTTAAATTTGTAAGCTTAAGCTAATTCACAGTGGAAAAAAAAACAGAATAGCTGATGAGAGAAGATGAACTTTATGTAAGAGACATAAAGCTTAACTAAATAAGAATCAAAACAATACCAAATTATTTGGGTTGGGGTTGCACAACACTTAAATTTGTCACAAAAGCACAGAAGCAGCATTAAAAAAAACCAGAATGATTTATGAAATTATGCCAGATATGATACCAGAGCACCTTATATTAGATACTGCATAGTCAAGAAGATTCTGGAAAGAGGCATACCAAAGAAGTTTTCTAGAATTTACATTAGGATAGAAATATTAGTTACACTGTGAAAAAGACCAAAGGCTCAACTAGTTGATCAAATATTAGGATGTAATATCACTATTAACACATATACTCATTGCAGATTTTTTTTTAAAAAAAAAAGCTACCTCACCCCATACATATATCAATTTTTTTTTTTTTTTTTTTTTTTTTTTTTTTTAAGTTTCACATATCTTTTAATGCATTATAAGCAGCCACAGCAAGCAGTCCCTGATAAACTTATTGGTCTTTTTTTTTTTTTTTAATAAGAGGATCTTCAGACTTTAGTTCTAGAACACAGAACTATAAACACTAGACGAACTCAAATGAATGCCTCACTTGACTATGTGTTGTCACCTGAAAGTATGTGCGCAGTGGCGCTCCTCTCAATAAAAATTAGGTGTTTCAGTGGAAAGTTGCAGGAAAACCAAGACCACATGAAAAAGTTTTCTTCCTGTTATTAACTGATACTACATCTATCTTAGATGTCAACTTAGGCAGTATTAGGACTTCAGTCTTTATTTGCTCTTGTTTTTCTCTATCTAGCTTTATACTTGGCAACAGCTTAGGACAACATATTCAAGACCTCATGAATAGAGTATGACAGAAGAAAAAAACCCTAACATTTTAAAAGGTGGAAAAGAAAACACAAACACTTTGACTTCACCTGTTAGAAAGTAGTGGACGACCAGAATTTTTAGCTTTATTGGAATTTCCCATTCTAGAGCAAAGCAATAGGTGATAATATCTTTATTTGAAGATTAACACCATTTCTGAGAGACGGTAATATAACAAAAAGTAAAAGTATAATTCATGCCACATGGATGGGACATGGTAACATCCTCATGGATCCCATTTCACAAATGGGGATGGAAAAAGGTTGTAATATGAATAAAACAGCAGTAGCAGCATGAGAACACACATATCCTTCAACTCCAAATATAGCTGCACTGGAGCACAGAATATTTCTGCCAATGTGATCATGTGCAACCATCATTCCTGCAGTACCTGTAACACCGTTTTTCATATGAAAGCTTTGCCGACCTTTGCCGAGAGAGCTCTAGAGCCCCACGTACGCCAGCAGGCAAAGCCAGTGGGGCACCGGGTCCAGACAGACGGCACCCACGGCCAAAGCGGGGGCAGGCACCCCCGGCCCTCGGCCCCGCGGCCCCTCCCGGCCCGGCCGCGCAGCGCTCCCGCCAGCGCCGCGGCTGCGCGCGCGGGGGCCGCCGCGGAGCGGGGCCGCCGCCCCCCCCGCCAGCGCCGCCCGCAGCGCCCGGCCCGCGGCGGGCACCGCCGCTTCCGGGTGCGGGCCACGGCAGGGCGGCCCTCGCCCCCCGCCGCCGCCGCCCGCTCCGCGCGGGGCCCTACCTCCGGGCCGGGAACGGTCTCGGCGGCGGCGGCGGCGGCTTCGGCCAGGCCGCCCGCCCCGCCGCGGCGTCGGCGGCTCTAGGGCCGGCGGGAGCCGCAGGCCGCGGTGGGGGAGGGGGCGGCGGGGCGGCGGAGCGGCGGCGCCATGTTACTGCCTCCCGGGTAACCCCCGCCTACCGCTACGCCGGGCCGCTCCCCCGCCCCGGTGCGCGCGCGCGCGCCCGCTGCAGCACGCGGGGAGCGGCGCGGAGATGGCGGGGCGGGAGCCGCCGCCGCCGCGCGCTGTTTACAAACTCACCCCGGGGACGGGGGCCGAACCGCACATTAAAGGCCGGGTCCCCCACAGGCTTCCGTCACATCTCGCGACAACTCAACTGACATCTCCCTGGGCAGCGGGGGAACGCGAGTCACGTGGCAGAGAGGGGCGGGAGGCGAGGCGGGGCGCGCCGCTGATTGGCCGCCGCCGCCGGGGGCGCTTGGCAGTGCCGGAGTGTCTGTGTGGCCGGAAGTGCTAAATGACTGGGTGGGGCAGAGCGGGGAGCTGTGGCGCTGCTCTAGCTAAGCAGGCCCTGCTCGGTCTCGCGCGTGGATGGGCGACCGGGGGCCGCGCTGCCTGCCTGGTGGCGGTATCCTGTGTAACCAGCACGATGCTAATAACGGCCTCACAGCTGGGAAGGCCGAACCTGCTGGAGCCTCCTTGACTGCCACTATCTCAACTCCATGGCGAGCAAGGAGTCACATTAAGTGCTCTCCAGTGCAATATCCACTACCTAGACTGGTGGTAAATCCACTCCCCCTGCTAGGGATCTTGAGCATCTGAGGATGCTTAATGACGATGCTTGAAGCATATCAGAGTTTTGGAATAACCCCTAAAACTTTGTACTGGTTATATTCCTTTGCTTTGGTTTCCCAGTCTTCCTAACCACTACAGTTGCCTTTCTCATGGTGGCAGCCGTGCGTGTGCCTGAAGCCATAGCTCCGCTAAGCATTCGACATTTAACACATACCAAAAATGTTACAGAACTGTAAAAAGCTAAGCATCTTTATCTTAATTTTACAAGTAAGAAACGACACATTTTGGATTAACCAAAAAATATCCACATCACTTCTGGCAACACAGCTTAGCTGGTAACCGCTCTGAAGAAAGGATGCAGTTTTAATTCTGTGTTCATTTACACTTTGGAACTTCCTTGTTCCGACCCTCAGTCTCTGATCAGGATACAGGTCAGTCTAAGAGACTATAAATAAAAATAAATAAATATTCTAAAAAATAGTATTAACTCCAAATGTCATAAGCAAATTTTTCAGTCTGAACTTGCAGAAGAATATATACAGCAATTCCATTTTCTCCTGTAAACTGTTTTGCTAGGCACTATGCAGGACTTGTGTAAAGTACTTTGAGATGAAGCGAGATAAAGGACCCTGACTACAAATACAGAGTTTACTAAAGTTAGGATTATTATTAATTGTATGTTTTGAAGGACTTTCATCTGAGTGCTGAGAAGAGAGGAACAGAAATCTTGTACTTTCTACAGTTACAGGCTTTGCACACAGAGCAACCAAGAACTATATAGTAGACAAATGTCCAGTGTTTCAGATCTTTACATGGTAGCACCAGTCCTGAATCTGAACAGAGAACTGAACTGCAAGTTCTTTGCCCTTCCTCAGTCTGAAATTGGCCCCCCAAAAAACATAAGCAGAGAGAAAGAGGCAAGAAAAATCAAAGAAAGAAGCAGGATAGAAAGGATGAATCATTTCTTCCTGCAGCAATGACATAAGAACATAACTGGTAACTTAAACATTTCCTTCATTATACATTACAGAAGCATTGTTGTACACCTTACTTTCAATGTATGGCAGAATGAATCAGATCTATTTGAACAGCTGGCAGAGCAGTCCAAGTCAGAGATAACGAAGGTCTCTGCTCTAACTGGCTTCAACAACAAACGAGGAACAGTCTTCGGATTTGGAGAACCCGTAACAAGAATTTTCTTGAGCTGACAATCTCTAAGGTCTATGTAGTCCATATCAGAAGAAAATATGACAAAGGCTTCAAGAAAGTGAAGTCTACAGCACTGTGTCATGAGACTCTTAATCTGGTTTCTTTAACCCATGAAAAAGGTTTTCTGATAATGTAATCTCTTATGGAGAGGGCTGAAAACCCTTTGGTTCTTGCTACTGCCCAATTGCTGCAAAAAATCCCATCTTTTACACATTTATAGTTGTCCTTTTAGTGAGCATTTCAGTAAAACTTTTTGTCCTTAGGAGACCACTGGAATTGATCAAGCTGTTAAGTGCTCAGGTTACCAGAAGAGCCAAGATCTGGGCTTTTTGAGAACAGGGAAAATAGATGAAGTCAGTGTGCCCCAGGATCATTCAGATGTGAAAATCTACCCATCCTTTATTGACTCTAAGTCCTTTAGCATCCATAAGGAGGATAATCCTGTCTGAAGGTTTGTTGCCATGTTTTGAAAGACCTTAATTAGTCTTTATCTGCAACACTGAGATCCAATTCCTTCAAGACTGGCATAAGCCAGCAACAGTTTTGCTTGTTTTTGGACCACGTTAAGCAGTCTAAGAGTGATTTTAAAATGTAACAAGCTTGGGGAGATGCTACTAGTAAGACAGACAGGTTTCACATCCATATCCTGGGCCATCCAAGATGTTTGTTGCTTTTCAGACAAGGCTGATTGTAAGGAAAAGGGTACATATTGATAGGGTCAACCACAAGGGATGTGAATTCACAAATTGCCACTCAAAGCTGATAGCGGTAACTTAAAATGCTTTTTTCTTGATGTTACGGAGCAATAGCTTAGCCAGAACTCATTTATACACCAAGCACACTTATTGATAAATGTAATTTACAGAACTGGAGCTAGGTTTGACTGAGATGAGTCTGAAGAACCTGGTCTGGCCAAATCCCAGTAATATGAAAATACAAAGCTTGTATTAAACAATCTCATTAAGCACTCTACTAGTGCTGTTAAGCAATTCAGTTCAGCCTAGGGTAGTCATAGCTTTGGAGAAATATGTATTTCCAACACAGATGCCTCCAAAGATAAACTATGGTCCAAGCTCAGTACCAACCCTTAGATTTCTGTGGTACTGAAAGAGTAGAATGTAGTTTAAGATTCAAGGGGAGCACAGAAATTGAGGCAAATAGACACAGCCATTGCATTGTCCACCAGGACAGCAGCATAACCTTTAGACCAGAAGTAACCTTTATCCAGCTTTCATCCACAGCAAATACATGGTATGTCAGCTCTGTAAGAGAATAGCTTATGAGAAAAGCCAATAGCAAGTTCATAGAAAAAACACTGCTTGAGAATAAACATAGAAGACAGCTACAGGCCTTGCCTCCTGTTTCTTAAAAAATAAATAAATAATAAGAAAACCACAGATCCAGGCATTTAAGATATTAATAATACTATGCTAGAGCTGAATATTTAAAGATACTGCTTCTTTTACACTCCTGAACTTGCGTGCACACACACACGTTATATATGTGGATGTTCTCCATATTTACAAGTTTTTAATCCTTTTGAGAAGATCATTATTTTCTCCAAAGACAATATGGGAAGATTAGCCTCATAAGCTATGTTCCCAAGTTAGACTATATGAACATCAATTTGGTACCTGAATTCCAATAAAAAAAACCCCACTATATTTGTATTTCGCACTGACCTGAGAGTCACTAGGCTCTTTCTTACGTTTCCCTGAGGACAGGCTATTTATAGCTTATAGTATATTGCATCCTAGATTTAATTCAGTACCCATCTAACAGCAAGATGCCAAAGATCATAATAAAGTTTTCTCCTTCCAAAGTTCAGTTTATCTGTATTTGCTGAATGAGCAGATCTATTATTTGATCTCCTGAATAGAAAGCTTGATGTGTTATCAGAAAGCCTCCATCACTTAGTATATAGTAGCACAAAGCTTGTTGCTAGAAGCGTAGACAGTGTCTTGAAATGCATTTAGAGAAGCAAAGCTCGATACTGCAAGTATTTTGTTATTAAAAACACTTTGATCCTACTGCTGTTTAAGACAAAAAGTAGAAAAATAATGCAAGAGTGACTTAAAAATCATGAAGCTAGAAGTACTCCCTTTTAATTAAAGGATGCCAAGAATGCAGTCACTAAGTAACAGCATAATTTTCAAGTGCCACAATTAAATACATTGGACCAAGTTATGCGAAGATTTATTTAAAAAAATAGCTCAACCTGGACAGTAATCAGAATCACTTGGAAAATTTCAACTAGGGTCAAAATTTATAGTGTATCTGAAAACTGATGCAAAAACTTCCCTATCACCATTTGTAAATTGTTTAGCTCCTTCTATCAAGGGATGCCACAACACTTTATGCACAAGCTAGTACAAGAAGAAACAATTTGTGCATAGAAACAGCTCTGAATAAGTCTGCAGCATAGGTGATAGAAAAGGCCAGCACTATAGCTTCCATGTTTGATTTTAAGCCACTATTTTAAGGTCCTATGTTATATGTAATTCACTGATCAGGAGAAATCCATGCTGATTGAATGACAAGATGCTGTCTTCCAGATATCTTAATGAGAAAGAATAAATGCAGGCAACAGTTTGACAGTTAAAGTTGTTATCTTTAATGAAATGACTTCGGAAATGGTATCAATTTCCATGACACCAACATTTTGGGAGTCCCGTAAAATATGCGGTATTACATTCCAATGCCAATATTAAAGGCAGATCTCCTTTCACATGGCAAATAGGATCAAGAAAGCAACCATCAGACAGAAGAGACCCATAGCTTCAGACAGGGCGAATCCCAGGATAGCATATGAGAACAGCTGCTGCTTCAGAGAAGGATTTCTAGAAGAAAGTGAAGGCATAAGACAACCTTTTTATCTTTACTAAGATATTCATATATAGATTGATGCATCTGACAGATTCGAGATCTCATGCCACAAGTGCCATAACAGAAAAATCCAATAAATCCAAGCAGAAGTAGTCTTTTGCAGACATTTCACCAAAGACAAATCATTTAGCAATTAAGACTGGATTCAGGTTATGCAGATTGTATTTAAGAACTTGTACAAAGCTTCTCCAAATTAGTGTAGTTTTGGCTACGTTTGTATGTCCTTTTGGATACAATTTCTTCACTCTCATGCAGAAAGTGTTAGCACAATGTTTTATAAGTTTATTTCACACCTGTGGCATGAGAACTATCTTCCAAGGAAGTTCCTAAATCTGTAATATCTCAAGTAGCTTATAGTTAAATATAAGAACTGAAACCATCTACAGCAAAGAAACAAATATGCAGCAGTTTGTTACAAATATGCAATTAGTTATCCATGCAAGGAGTGGGGCGGGGGGAAGGGGGAAAACAACATGTGTAAAAAAATGCAACTATTAAGTGATTTCCTGCACATGTTGACATGTTATAAACAGTGCCAAGTTCAGAAAAAATAATTAGTTTTGTAATGAAAAATACTTCTGTTTCTTCAAGTACAAAGTGAACTTCCTTGTCTTCAGTAAAGCTTAAATATTTATGACAAATAAATCTGGTTCAAACAGTAATGAAAAACATGAAACCTCCAGGGAAGTCTTTTATACTTGTATCAATTCTGCTCTTCAGTGGTGCTATGTGAACTGTAAGTACTACAGGAACAACGTAAACTCTACACTATAAGTTTCTCAGTTTATCCTCCTACTATATTTCCCCAGCCTTACTCCAGATTCCTAAAATGAATAATTAATCATTCAGAGCAATTTCATACTCAGAGATGCAAAACTGAAGGCACTGGAAAGCAGAATTAAGCAACCATGTCTTCAAAACAATCCTGATTACTAGGTATAAAGCACGTAAAATCCTATTACATATTAACAGTTCGTATACAATTTCTCTTCATAGTTCTTCTCCCTTCTCAAAGGGGAAAAGGATTCAGGCTAGATTTTGAATTAAGTTCTGGAACCGAATACTGGAAACATTAACTTCAGGGACTAAAACATTGAGTAGGTCTAATGATCTCATCTTTTTCATGACTGTTCTCTAGAACAGACTATACAGAGTTTTGAATTCAGCAGGAGTCCCATGCTGCTGAATATACTGCAGTTTCATATTATTTTATTCAGCCATGTTTAGCATCACTATTAAGGAAATTTACTGCAGCTCTACTATCCTTACTGCAACACAGTTATCTTATCTGGAAATGCTGTGTCAAGAAAATCTGCATGCAATTCAAGACTTTCATGAGAGAGATTACCTGGCATAACCAATGATTAGACTACCGAAGACTGTTCCAATACCAGCACCAGAACCAGCCACACCTACTGTGGCAGCCCCAGCACCAATAAATTTGGCAGCAGTGTCAATGTCTCTGCTGATAGCACTAGTTTGGAATTCTCTAAGTGCTAGTCGGGAGACAGTGTTTTGGGCCCCATAAAGCGTTGAGCTGCCCTAAGAAAACAAAACATGGAAAAAGCATTATATTCAGGCACAGACTATTTTGTAAGACCACTTTGATATAATGTTATTTTTCAATTTTAAAAGATGATTTACATCCAATGTCTGGTTACTCTTTTAAATGTTGAGTCTATAACTAAGAGTTAGAACTTCAGAATATTCTATTTCCACCTGAAAGCAGTCAACATTAAACTTAAAAGATTCTTCTCAGGGGAAAGAAAGCAACAAGTACTGCAAGAGATTCCATCTACATCAAGTGTAACAGTGTAGATATTTGCATTAGTATGTGTGAAGTCTAGATTGAGGACATTTAGGCTCACCAGGTAATTTAGGAAGATACAGAATTTTGTTTATAAGGTACCTCTCCAGTCCTGACCTCTGGCCTAGAAAACACAGATGCCGAAATTGGTCTGTACAAGACTCTTGATCCAGCACGGATCTGCAAGAGGAAAAAAGTTATAAAAAGAAAAAAAAAATCGATTTGATTACAGCAATTCCTACCCAGTGTCTTTTTGTAAGATTAAGAGCCTATTATCTACTATACCACTTCTTCTAGTAGAAAGACAGCAATTAATACATATCTTGATACACAATAGAAGATACAGAAGAAGGCATTTCCATGCAGTTTGATGACTGCACCATAGCAGTATCAGGCAGGCACAGACAAAGAGGCACAGACAGACCAGCAGGTAACAATCCACATTTTGCAAAGAAAAGATGAAAAGAACCGCAATGCAGTTTAAAGCTGTTCAATGCAAAGACGTAACCTAGAGTTCTAAGTCTTGCAAGGCATGAATGAATGAATCCTCTTTCACAAGCGGCCTGCATGTGTCCTTGGGCGTCCAGCCCTCTAAGGTCATACCGGCTCCCGCACAAAGCTCTTCCTGCAGCGCAAAGCTGTGCCTGCGCTAAGCAGCGGGGATGTTCCGCAGGCCAGGAAGGGCATTTTGAAGCAGGAGAATCTCTGAAAGGGCAGAAAATCCCGGCCTTGCACGGGACAAGCAGCAGGCTGGAGTTTGACCTACAGCGGGGCGCGGAGCGCGCCAGGCCCCAGAGCGGCTCGCTGCGGTGCCCGCGCCCTTCGCCGCCCGCCCGCGCCGGAAGGCCCCTCACCTTGGCAGGGGGTCCAGGCCGGCGCCGAGGGGGCGGCGGAGGGGGCGGCCCTGCGGCGGCTCGCCCCCCGCTGCCCTCGCCCTAGGGCGGCCCGCCGCCGGCCCGGCGCGCCCCAGCGCGGCTCCGCGCCCGCCTCAGGGGCCCGGGCCCCCCGCGGGGCCGGGCCGCCCCGACTCACCAGGGCGGGCGAGGCGGCGAGCATCTTGGCGGACGGCGTCCCCGGGGCACGATCCGGCGTCTCTGCGGGGAGAGCAAGAGGGTGAGCGGGGCGCGGCGGCGGCGGGCGGCGCCGCGATGGGGGCGGATGGCGCCGCGATGGGGCGGCGGGCGCCGCGCCGCCGCTCACCCGCTCCGGCGGCCGCACCACAGAGCCGAGGGGCCGGCGCGTCTCTGCGCAGGCGCGGCGGGGCCGGCGGCGAGCGCCCGGATGCAGCGCGGCGGAAGGGGGGAGGCGGCCAGCGCCGCCAAGGTCACTTTGTAGCAACTTTATTGGCAACGTGCGGGGGCGGACAGCCGCGCGCTCGCGCCGCCGCGCAGTGACGTCACGCAGCGGCGCGCAGCCGCCCTCGCGCGGGGCCCGGCGCGGGCTGTGGCAGCCGCTCGTGTGACCGTTGCGACCGTTGCGCACAGCTGCGCAGGCCGCAGCCGCCGCGAGCTGGTGGCGGGGACCGTGCGTGCGTGACGCGGCTCCCCCGCAGGAGCGGAGCGGGGCCGGCGAGCTTGCCTCGCCCTCGGCAAGGCTGGAGCGGGCTGGCACGCACTCAGTGAGCGCCTGCGGGGCCGACAGCGGCATGCCCGCAGGCGCTGCCGCAGCGACGGAAGGTGTGAAGAAGCTGTTTTCTAGGGAGAGCTTCTAAGAGCTGAAGTCTGTTTAGCTGGGGGAAAAAAAAAGGCATGGCGAGACTGCAGTACACAATTAACGCGTAAGGTGCTAGGAAGGCTCTCTATAGCCTGGTGAAGAAAGGCGAAACAAAAATCAGTGTCTAGGAAAACTAATGCCTGATTGGAACTCCTGCTTCTGTCAGTATGGGAGACATTCAGAAACTGCATAATATTCAAATGCTCCTACCCATCTGGACAAGATTTCTAGACAGAAAAAGAGGGCACATGCAAGAAAGCTAAAATATATACTAACACTAGGAAGACTTTGAACATAGAACAGAAAATCCTTACTATTTGATTAGTCAAGGTATGTGAAGAGGAGGTTCACACACAGGTAACAAATTCCTATTCATATAAATTTAATCAGACCAAAATTATCATTATTGAGCTGAGTTCCAGAGACTTCAGTTTTTAGCACTTTAAAACCTGTTGGATGCTTCCTACATGATTTGGGGTATAATTATATTAATGGTTCTTTACCACTGTAGTAATGTTGGTGCCAAGTAGGAAAAATACAGAAAAATGCACATTTTGAGTAAAACAGTGGGGAGCATACTTTTAAACAGTGATAATTTTTTTTCTGATACAATCTGTGTTACAAAAATGATTTAAAATTCAAAAACAGTCCCATGTGCTAGCAACTGTCTCAGTGAAAGAGTAAGAGAATATGTGCATTATATTTGGACATTGGCATGTAATATACTGACTGTTTTGTGTCTTAATAGTTAGTTGCTGGTTACAAACTTACAGAGACTATTGTTGCTCTCGCTGATTAAACCACAGATGCTACATAGACGAGACATACTCCCTATCATCAACTTGAACACCAACCAGCAAACATGATCAATATCCACTTTCAACAGCTGCAAACTAATGTTAAGGATAATGTTGCTTATCTGCCCAACATTGGAATTTTTACTTCTGATTCTTAGGTACAACGGAATTATACTCAAATGCAGGTCCTAAGGTGAGAGGCAAAAGTACATTCTCAATATTCTCAACTTTCTGTGCTCTACCTCAAACACAATAGCAAGCATGATTTAATTCATGGATGGCTATTCTAAGATTAGTAATAGAGCAGCAAGAAGGGAGTCTATGAAGGCCGTGAAAGAGATTATATGTGTTACTTCCTTTTTTGTTATATTTTATTTGTTATTTTTACAGTCTTACATCCATGTTGGGGAACTGAGCTAAGTGGTCAGATCTGCAGTGCCTGTCACATGGTGCTTCCACTGTCAAACACTAAGAAATAAGCATCAGGGCAAAACCCTTACTGATTAGTCAGAACTTTTCATTTTCATTTTCTTTTTTTTAATTTCAATCTACATACCATCGTGCTAACAGTCATTTCCAGTACCACCAATCAGTATAAAGCAAATGTGGATACTGTATTGGTGGAGTTACTTAAATGTAACTTGCAGTACCTTGAAGTACAAAGTATACTGTTTAGGAAGTGGTGTACTTTCCTTATGAAGTGCAGCAGTTAATAGGCCATTTGCAACAAAGAAATTCACCTGCTCTTGGAAGGAAGCCAAACCGGATGCACTGGCGTTAGAGACATATTTTCTTCTTGGGAACCTAATGATCTAGACAGACCTCCAGGTGTGAAATGGATCTTCTCACAGCTCTCCTGAACAGAAAAGGAAGTGGACATTACTTTCATGCACAGCACAAGTCAAAGGGTTAAATGGAACCATCTTCTATTACCCTTATTTAACTGCAACTTAATTTGAATTAGATGCTTAGAACAGTAACTTGAGTGTGGAACTTTAGTACCAAACAATATGAATTCAATTACTGTCTTCTTTGGATACATAATTTTAAAAAGCAGAGGTTCCTTTTAAATGGATTTTTCACATTTTAAGCATAGGATTTTGTCTTCTGTGTAAAGGTTATTTATTTGTTTAGAGGTTCATAAAGAAGGATTTGATTACTGTGGACTTTACATATAATGTTATGCATAAAGAAGCATTTAAGCTCTGTATGCCTCAATATAACTTTATTATCAATCTGAAGGTGTATTTTATATTTGTCTCAACTTCTACGTCTTTGCTCAAGCAATCTCATCCCCCCCCCTCCCCGAGACTATCTCAGATACCATGCTTTTTTATCCATTACTAAGACTATCCTTGAGTCTCATGAGTATTGTGCACTTTCTGTCATGATTCCCTCTGGAATGCTTTGCAAAAATGCATTCACAAGCCACTTGATCTCAACAACATCAAAACCACCATTAAACACTTGTTTATTGTTGCTTTTAGTTCCCGTTAAGGCACAACAGCTGATATTATGTTTAACATGCAACTCAGCTGTTGCTTTTAGGCAGAGTCAGAGTAGCAGTTATTGATCTCTGGGGAACATGTTAAGTTTCATTCAAACAGATCTTCATAAAAACATTTTGTCAGTCTGACATTATTTCCTACCAGGCAGACCTGCTGTTAGGTCCTCAAAGAAGTATATTGGTGCACTGAAGAACAATGTAATACCTAAGTGCTCAGCAAACTTGTAAAACTCTTAAATTCTAAGAGCTTTATCTCAACCTCCCTAAATCTGTTGGAAGTTTCATCTTTCTCAGTTTTCAAACTGACTTTCACAGACTGGACAAGTTTTACATGTAGGCAGTAGCCAAGGCTGCCAGAAGAGGTTTGCTCCCTGTTTTGCCTATGACAAGGGAGATAGGGTGCAATTGTTGAGCAGTGTATGGTGCCTGAAGAGCTAATCCACATCTCTCCTAGAACTCCTTGCTGCTGAGCTAGATTTGTATAAGGACAGTAAGAATAGTAAGTCCTACTAGCTATGGTTCACTAGCATGGCTTTTCCCATTTCTTAAAGCAGAAATACCTTCTTGCCACCTCCACTTGCTTGGCAGCATCATGGGAAACAGAGGAAGTAAATAGTAGCTTGCTGCATAGTTTTGGGTGTAGGTAGAAGAGCTGAGAGAGAAGACCCAGGGAGGGGAGTGAGAATAAGAAATAAGGAAAGATAAAGATCTCCCCAGGTGCCCTGAGCCTCCTGAAGATTTCCACTGAAACCACAAAGACTTCTAGTCATTTCATCCTTATTTTTGGAAAAATCTTTCATCTTCACTGCTGAGAAGCTGATTTCCTAGACACACCATGTGACCGACCAATCCTACAGCAAAATACACAGTTTCACTTTGCAATTCTGAAATGAATTGATATTTATACAATTCTGACTGTGATTATTAGAATACATGAGTATCGGAAGAAGAGACATTGCATACAAATGACATTTTTTCAGTGGCTTTTTAAAGAGACCTCTCAAGCCTTTATATCTGTTCAATTTGTCATCCAGAAAGTAGATAACAAGGAAATTGGTCACAGTAACAGTAAACTGGCATACCTGGTGTATAGGGATTGGTTTTTTCTCCAGAGATGGATGAATTTTGGCAATTGCAGATTGGTTCAGAGTAATATATCTAGAAGCTGAAGAGGTAAAATGCTGTGCAACGTTGAATAAGTGAATATATCCAGAGTGCTTTGCACCAAAGGTCTTGTCAGAATTTAACATTTATTACTATTAACTTATAAAAGATGAATGGCTATTCTAGATTTGCTGAAGGAGAAATCATGGCTACTCAGGAAAAATCCTATTGTTCAAAGTCTAAATAAAAAGTAATCCATGTGTCCAGAAAACTAGTATGTTCCAATAACCTTTAATTGCTGGAAGAGCCCCAAAAGACCAAACTGGATCAAAGGCCTCCTGAGACTGTTCTAATATTTGTGAAATATTATATAATGCAAGGTGTCTTTACCTCAGGGTTAGCACTCTAGAACTTTCAGATTTATGGTGTACTTTGCAGGGCATTGATTAATATTGACTTACAAAGTCAGGGGTTTTCAGTGTTTTTCACAGCCTAGCTTGTGTTTCAAAACAGGGAATATCTTACATACCTACCCCTTCCATTCATAGCTGTGTGCTCAGATCTTCCTTTTCATGAATGCATAGATGTTCTCACATAAATGGAGTAAATGCCAGTGGAAAGAAGCTATCTAAAGCAGAATATTTTATGCTGTAGATTTTTTAAATCAATTCAGTTCTGGAAAGAAGGAAGGAATCCATTATTAGATGGCTCTGCTTTGAGTAGAAATTCTATGGGCAACACACTCTTAATACCTGTTTATCTTGTTAATTATTAGGAGTCGGCAAACTGGATATAAGTACTGTTGAAGTTCTAATTGCTGAGTTGGCTGGACTGGAAGGGAAGCTTTGTAGGAAAGCATAAGAAAAAAAGTGAAATTAAAAATTTTATTTAGATTTATGAACAGTTTCACTCTGTTTTTCACAAGTATTAGACCATGTGGGTCAGGGTCACTACTGTTAGGTTGGGCTTTCATATATTTAAAAAATGTTAGTATGTATCTACTCAATATTTCTGGGAAATTGATTTTTGAGGAAAAACAGTAATGAAAAAATCCAATGATGCTTAATTAAAATAATAATTACAGAGAAAATTCAGAACCTTTGGAATTAAAGTACTTCTGAAGGTGTTTGTTGACAATATTAGCTACATTGTTTAGAATATGATGTCAGCAACCCAATTACAACCACTTTCATATGTTACACACTTTCTGATAAAACAAGAATAGCACAGGCAGCCAAGACTTTGGCCATAGCAGAGCCAGTATTTCAAAAAATACACATGAATTTTGATTGCTGAAGTTGAAAAAAAACACAAAATGGAGTGATATGTTGTTACTGGGCTCTTTTAAAAGTACAAGCTTTTGTGCAGGGGAAACTGCAGCACCAGATTCTTAGTTTTTAAGCAGTAATACTCAATCTGTTTTTGTGAGATTAGTCTGTTCTTACTGTTTCTCAGAATTGTGTAAATGGTTCTAAGTAAATCTTCTAGAGCAATATGTAGAGGCTTTGGTTGTTGACAAGGTGTAAGGTAGCTGTCCAGTGCTCCAAAAACACAGGAATTACTAATTCCTGTTTCAAAAGTAAATTAGTATTTTGGATAACTGTTTTACTGTGACTGTTTTGTGCTATGTAAAGAGCAAATATGGGATATGCATATATATGCCAGGATCCTGGGGGAAGGATCCTTCAGAATCATTCCAGGGCACTTTCTCCACCTCTCCACAGAAAATATAGTTCCAGTTAATCCCTGGTGGGAGGGTAGATGGGAGGATAGACATTAATATATGCAAAATTCATTTTCTTAATTGTAAATGACATACCTTTCAACTATGAGTCTAAATTCTGATACACTTGCAAATTGCTTTGGGATCACTGGCTGAAAGGCACTGTATAAATGAGGAATATTCATTATCATCCTAAAACTCTTCACTCTGAACCACTTAGCAGAAAACCTGTGGAATCATCTGACTACAGTGCACAGATTCTGCCCTCTGAGATCTGGTGCCAGTCTGATCCTGAGAAGCAGTTGTTCTAATTCAGCTGATTACTGCCATGCTTTGAGTGGCCCAAATGAGCTATTTTAAATTTATGATAATTAATTTTGCTCATAGTTGCAAAAGAGATATCATTTTCTTATATTCTGTGCCTAAGGTACAGAAACTCTAGACAGCCTGCCATTTGTAAATTCTTGGAAGGGACTCTGTCCGTAATATTCAAACTTGATGAACACGCTGTCTCTCTGGCCTGCCTACATCCATTCCCATCTGTTGTGCTGGCATTGTTCCCACTCACAATGATCTGTGCCAATTTCTACAGGGCATAGGTGCTAACCAAACACGGTTTTAGAGGGACAGCTTTCATAACACAGCAAGTGCCATCTCTTGGTGGCAGGTTTAGCTCAGTTGGTTAGAGCGTGGTGCTGCTAATGCCAAGGTTGCGGGTTCAGTCCCCATATGGGCTACGCTGAGGGTTGGACTAGATGATTTCCAGAGGTCCCTTCCAACCTTGTGATACTATGAGACCCTGCTGTTTACAAATAATTCCAGCTTAAGGCCACATGCTTCATTACATGGGATCACATCTGTGGATGCTTGTGGGCATTATTAAAAAAAAATCAACAAATGTCTACTGTATTGCTCTTTCAGTTTGGCTCTGTGCTTGGAATTCTGCATGTGGAGAATGAATGCTCTACACCTTGTTAACAAGAGAGAAACATAGGCCGTTATATGCTCTGAGCAGCCTTAACAGGTTTCTGCATCAAAGCTGAATTAACAAACTGCAGAAGTTTACCAGAGTGCGCTGCTTTTTCAGGTGGCCCTCAATTGCTTTGAATCTATAGCGTATTCTGAGGAAAGAATGATACAGCTTTGCCTTTTGCCTATCCAGATTCTGAATAGTGTTGTGAAAAAGGAGTATTCTAGCCCCACTCAATTTCAAGCTGGCATGTATTTAAAGCAACATCAATACTGCTTATTATAACATTATATTCTGTTCTATTATATATAAATACTCTCTACATATTCTATATATTATATATTCTATATATATAATATATAGAATTATATATATAATATTATATATATTATATATAAGTATTATAACAATATTATATACTTATATAATACTTATATATAAGTATTATAACAATATATTCAACATATAACTTTAATATTATAATAATTTATTATGGATGTACTTGACTCATGTTTTGCCTCACTGGAAAGATTACTTGTGTTAGCAAAATTCCTTTATACTGTATAAGGCTAAAAATTACTTAGCAAAGCAAAATCTGTTCAAGAACCTCATCTTGTCAGATCATTATGCTCAACTTTATTATATCATTTTGTAGTTAGGGCAAAAGAATATTTTGTCCATAGTATTTTTTTTAATGGATCAGATTAAGATTTAGGGCAGATAATTTCCAACTATACATTTCAGTCAGAGCTACTGGTTTTTAGATATTTCATTGTCCAGACAGGATCAGGGGAAAAGAAACCAAAAAACTCTAAACCCCTGCATTCATAGTGTCTAAGAATGTTTACCGTATAGTACTAGGAAAGGCCATGTTTGGACATGCTGCATGGAACTACATACTTGCCAGTCATGCAAATCTTTTCTAGGAAAGCAGCTAAAGTAACACCATTAATTCTGTTCTACATCTTCCTGAAAGAACATTACATTTAAGAATGTTCAGAAGAAACAAATTTTTAAAGGTCCTAACATTTTCAAGGATGTGGAGTGACAAATGGATACCTGAAAATGTTGGAAAATTTTGGTGAGAATCAGATTCTAAAATTACAAAATATTTTCCAACTGTACATTTCAGAGTAGTAACATGAGCTGGCCATGGCATGGTCTTCTGAGCAGAGAGGATTCTAGGATGATGGAGAAATCTGAGACAAATTGTGCTGAGTGTAGCTTCATAGCTACCTAGCCACTACTACATCATGCAGTCTGGAGTATATGAGCTGGTAAACATCTAGTAGCCACGATCAGACGTTAAGGAACTACTAATCATTAACATTAGAATTAAATGACCCATTTGTGGAAGGAGATACTGTCTTGGGAGAAGAGATTAATGGGGACCAGGATGAAAATCTCTTAGCTGCATATATACTTCTACTTTGAGGGGAAGCTATAAGAACCATCGGAGCCAATGATTTTTACAAGTAAACTACAGAGATATTAGCAGGATATGTCAAATGCCTCACTGAATTAATGATAAAGAAACCTTCAGCATTATTTTCAGTATATGGACTTTGTAAGCATGAATTATTCCCCACAAGAACAGAGAAGACATCAACTTCTGATACTATTACTCAGCAAAATTTTCCTTTTTAGTTAAAGCTTGTTTTTATCTTTACAAATAATCTTTAGATCAAAGATTTAGATCTCATTTAGATCTAAATCATTTAGATATCAGTAACAGAGAGCAGTAGTTTAAATTCTGGGTCAATCAGAATTAAGTACATTTCCAATTGTATTTTCTTTTTGTTTAGCGTAAGTTTAGGAAATCCAATACAGTTAGCAAGGTTTCATAGGCTTTTAAACATATTTAACATGCTTTTGTTATGCTATCAAAAAGCCAAACAAAATGTTGTGTTGAGAGTAAGAAGCAAAAATGATCAGTCTCATTTCACAGTACATTACTAAATCGTCATTCCCAGACTTTCTCTCCTCTGATCTTTCTTCTGTCCTTAGTCTTTCTCACAGCTAAGCCAATCTGTTAGACCTGGCTCAGAATTGTTTTCCCTATTGCTTAAACTTAGAGATACTTTTTTTTCCCCCTCCTCCCTCCCTTGGCTCCAAAAAGTACTCTCTCATAGTAGTATTATGGCCTGGCCTCCCCTTTATTGTTAACATTACCTATCAGAGAGACCTGCCCCATGTGCTGGGAAATACTACATTCAATTATTATTAGCCTACAATTAAATATTTTATGGTATTATTTATATGACTGCATGGTAACACTCTCAGCTGTGAGATATTGCAGTGAGTAGGTAGTCCAGTATCTCTCTGTCCAGACCTCAGATCTTGCTCACAAAATATGAAGTGGGCCATAGTATGCTTGTTAGAAAGCACTTAACAGCAGTGTAGCTGAGGCAGGTAGTGGAATTACTGTAGAAGGTGGCCTGTGCTGGTATAGGCAGCTTGGAAACTTTGGCTTGTTGAAACCACTGTCTGAAGAACAACAATAATTAAAGATACTTATGCTAGTTAGTTTGAAAAAGTCATGGCTTGATTGTTTCAATTCATGGCTGGATCATTTTTAATGCCTCTAAAATGACTAATAGTATGTATAAATAGTGACATCCAGTGTTCAGTTAGATCAACCACAGGCCCATGTTCCATAAGGTCATTCAATTAAAAGATTTATTACAGAACCCATTTAAAATGCTTCTGTAAAGTTAGTATGCTAATTTGAATATTAACTACCTGCCAACTTCAACACACCTTCACATAAAAATTTCCTTCCTGACTTGTTGGGGAGCAAAATGGTGTGGCTGTTGTATAATGCTTTAACTTTTTTTTTTATGACAGCTAGTGTCTGATTATTCCCAGGTGTTCCTGATTTCTTCTTTTTCTGCTCCTGTTGCTATGAATGTGGCCATTAGGGCAGCAGTCATAAAGGATGTGTTCACCACTTCCTTCTCTGTCTGTCTCTTAACATAGGAACAAGTCCACCGTCTTCTATCCACATTAATTCCCTGAGGTATCCACACAGTATTTGTGTTGACTGCCTTAATTTTGATCTTCTCTAATCATTCCCTGCCAGATGGTAGTTAAAGTTTAATGGTCCCTGTAAAAATAGTTCCCTTTCTTCTTTTAATCAGTCACGTGTTTGCTTAGCTAACTGTTAGATGTTCACAAAGCATGAAGGGACCACCAACACAATTACCTCAAAATATAAATCCGTACTGTGATTTCAGTGTTATCTAAAAGTAAAGAGTTATAGGGTAAGCAAGATTCCTGGAAATTTTCATGGGCTACCTGGCCTTAAGTTTTGTGTGTTTCTTTAGAAGTACTAGAAAGATAATTACTAATGACATATCATACAACCAGATGCAAATTATTTTTATTATTTTCTAGTATCAAATGTTTGTATATGCAGTGCCAAAAAGCATACAAATATTATGCTTTTAGGGATGATTTGAGCAATGCGTTTGAGCAGATGCTCAACTTTAAGCCCATAGGTATGGGCAACAGTAATACTGTCTTCGGTAAGGTGCTTAGGGATATGCTTAACATTAGGCCTCTTAAGTAGTTCTACTGAAATTATTTACTTCCTTGCATTCTTAAGAGTACATATGGACACCTAATGACACAGAACCTAAAGTTCTTCAGTATGTATTTACTTGATTTAAGCCTATGAGAGTTCTAAGAGTTTTGCTGAATCAAGAATTGAATTCAATTGCATATTCCTGCTATGCCTAAGTACCAAATCACTTTACAAGCAAACGATTTAAGCCACATCACATACCTGTGGAATAAGTAGGTATTATTGTACCTTTCAGGAGTATGGAAAGTGAGGGAAGTGATAGACTAGAAGACTAATCCAGCTCATGATGCTGTCAGGGGAATGATTGAATTAAAGCAGAGGCTGGATCAGGTCCTGCATGCTTTGCCTAGAGCAATACAGGAAATATATAGTAGAGTCACTAACAGAACCCAGATCTCCTGATTCAAATTACTTTTTTTTTTTCTTTTCTTTTCTTTTTTTTTCTTGGTCTCCAACATCTGTGTATACTGCAATTGGATATGTCATTGCAACGTGTGTAGGCTGGATTCTAGATTAAAGTTCGCATGAGAACACCTATGCGAGCTGCAGGCATTGCACCGCCTACAGAGATACATCCCAGTAAGATGAGGCTAGCAGAAATACAGGTCATCCTACAGTTTCCTTCCAAAAACATGTATTAATGACCACTATCAAAGAAAGTTATCAGATATGACAAAGTATGGAATACAATAATATCCCTGTCTCCATTTTTTTTGTTTTGTTTTAAGATTAGGTTGTTGGAACTCAATTACAAGGAACTTTCGATCACCTTAGGGCACTTTCACTTTGCTGTGCCTGCCTTCGGAAGCTGGACGACACAGGGAGTTGTTTTATCCACAATTTTCTGCATCGTGCTTTAATTAGCTATGAGTGATTTGGTTTTAAGTTGATGGAAATATGATATTTTGCTGAAAATTTTGACCTGAAAGGAAAACTTTTTGTGGTTCAGCTAAGTGTTTTTCCTCAGTTTCTTTCTACGTGCAGCTTCTCAGGGTAAGATATAGGCCAGAGAACAGAGGCATACAAGGGACTTGTATGTGTGTGTTGTGTTTGTGTTATGATAAAAACTGGATGACCTCACTGAGATCAGGACCTAAGGGTACTAGATGCTGGGAAAAATGTAATAAAAGCCAATCCCTGCCCAAAGGAACTCTAAGTGTAAATACATAAGCTATTTAGTAAATCTGGAACACAGAGAGGTTGATTTGCCCAGTGTCAGACAGTAAGTCTGTGGCAGTTGCTAGTGTCTGACTCTTGATCTCTTGTGCCTCATCCAATGGTCTTAACCCCAACAGCATCTTTCTTTTCTATTTAATTAAAATAGTAGAAGAGCCCAGCTTTGCTAAATTGATATAAGATTTCTGTATATCTGAGCTGTAAAATCTGTTAGCTGTGGGAAAACGGACATACCTTTATTTTTTCTCCCTTAGTTTCCTCTTCTGGAAATGTTTCTGTATCAGGGAAACATGCACTGTTTCTTTCCCTGCTTGGCTAAAGATTGCACACACACAAAACATCAAAATAGAGCTTGCCATGCTGCTGATAGCTACTAGCAGGTGTCAAAGTGAAGGTGTTCCCCTATGGACACAACCATCATGGCTGGGTTGATGCCCAGTTCACAGAAAGGAACATGAATCCTTCAAATGGGAAGAGAGATAAATTGCATCTAAATACTCTAATGATGATAATGTAGAGAGACAGATGTAGTAACTGAGTGTTAGAATCCCTCCATACGCGCTTTACTTCTATTATATTGTCATATTATATACTACTAACAATATAAGCCAGATGAAAAAACAGAATGTTGTATCTATCCCCTGAACTTCTCCAGCTTTCTGCAACCTACAGATAGAAATATTTTTCACTGTCAAACTGACACAAAGGTCATTTTAATATGTTCATATGAAGAGTGTATTGGAAAGCACTCACTGGAGTTTGTTTCAGCAGCACAACTTTTGTTAGAACATTTGCACTATAAAAAAAATGAGAAAACTGCAGCTCAGAAATCCTAGACAGGAAATTCTGTTTCCTTGCCCCCTAGCGTGGCCATTCACACATTTGCCAAGTGTCCGCAATGTGGGACAATTGTAATTCAGAAGTGTTTTGGATCCACTTTACATAAATGTAAATGAAATAATGATTTCACAAGGTGAAAGACAGCAGAGGAGGAGGTAGAGAGGACTGCCAACTGAGTCTAAGTGTGGAGAGTATGCAACAACCACACAGAACATTTATACACCTGATACAGCGTATACCAGTTGTTAAGGCAGAAAGCCAAAGGTAATGAGCACTGTGAGAATTATGAGAGCTCCTTTTTGGCCTGGGTTCTTGCCTGTAATTGAAGCGCTATCCTCTACTGATCCTTCAAGTGCTATCTGAATGATTTTCTCCAGGCTTCAAGAGAGAGCCAATCCCTAAAGAGTGGAAGAAACTTTCTTAATATTATAGCTTTGTGCTGGAAGAAAGCTGTGGATGTGACTCATGAGTATTCTTAATAGTTTTCAAAGAAAGTGAAATTCCTAAGTGAGGTTTTGATTTTAATTTAGAAAGGGATTTTTGAATGCGTACTGTAAAATGAATATAAAACTATGGTTTTCTGTGTTTATATGTATGTTATTAGAACCTGTCTGTCATGAAATGTACATTAATCTATCTTTATTATAGATACATACATTTCCTAAAATATATATTTAAAAATATTGTTATACAATATTGGAAAAAAATTAAGGCCAGTAATAGGAATCCAAAATGTATTTTCCACCAGTCTGTACTTCCATCAATTTTAACAAATGGCTATTTATTTTTCTATTTTTTTAATCAGCTCTTCATGTATTCACAGACAAGCAGTCTTTCTAATTTTATTTCTGAATAACAGATGTTATCTTTTATTATCATAGTGAGCTCCATCTCATCTACAACATTCAGCTTAAAGGGTTGGTTCATATTCTGTGGTACTGAAAATTTCCTTCGGTTTCTTTGTCAATTTCTAACCTTGAAATCTTTTTTAAAGGATAATCTATACTTAAGAAAATAATCAGACTGAGAGATCAAAGACTAACTAGGAAATCACATTAAACTGCACATAGTCACTTAATTCTGCTTGCTTTCCACATTCTGTCTTCCTTTCTATATTTTTACAGCAATTCCAAACCATTTAGGACAGCACTTGCTCTTACAGGCAGGAGATCTAGGATGGTTGAAGATGACTTAAACAAATTCAGTCTATTTTTTCATCTATTCATATTATGGTTTAGTATTGGACATCTGAGTTCAGAAGCATCTTTCAGAAATGTATACTTACAAAATTTTTCCAAGACTTTTAAAGATAAGGTAATTTTAAATAAAAGGATAAGTAATTCTGTGCAGCACTGTGTGTATCTGACATATCAGAATGATAAACAAAAAAGAATATTGAAGCTTTGGAGAAGGCTCAGAAACAGATAACTAAAATGTAAAAACCATTTGCTGATCTATACATTTAATTTATTTTCTTCTGAGGATTCAGTGATGCACTGTAATGAAAGGGAGGAATGGTTAATTCAGTTTGAACAGGAATTGTAAATTCTAAGCAGTGGACTTAATACAAACTGTAAACAAGGGAAAACTGTGTACTTCAGTCATTGAAAACTAGACCTAGCTAATGCACTCCATTTTATTGTGCACCTACAAAGAGCAAGTCAAACTGTTGTCTTTGTTACTGCAGATGTTAGTTTGGGAAGACACACATTTTATAGGTGACATTAAGTGTGCTATTTCTGTCACAGGACAATGGATACAGTTGCTAGTCAAATTATAGGATGGGTTCGCTTTGGCTGTCCATAACTACTTAAGAACATCACATAATTCACTTACCTGTTTCATGAGTAAAACCTTCTTTGAAGAAAACAAACAAACAAAAAAAGCACATTGGTAGAATTAAAAAAAAAAAAAAAGAGTTAATATTAAATACTTTAGCTACTAGTAAAAGTAGACTAGCAGGTCTAATATCAAAAGAGTTACCATACTGCATAGTATATTTTTACCTTATGGTAACGGTAAGAGATAGTGTTATCTGCATTCCGTTTTCATGCATAAGGTTTTCCTGAGAAATAGAAACCCAAATTATAGTCTTACCTGAGGGAAGTATAGCAAAGCAAATCCATCTTTCTCAGAAGAAACAATGTTAAAGCAAAATAACAAGATGTATAACACATCACTGCTTCTGTCAGATTTTCTAAAAGGAAGTTAAACTAGTATAGTAAAACTGGAAGCTTGCATGCTTTGATTTTGCTGTATCTACCTAACTGATGAAGAATACATATGAACATTAAAGAACTGTTTTTGCACCTGTTATCTTTGTATTATGCTTTGCATTTTTAATGCTTAGCAGAAGCAGTTGGTGTTTAAAAATCTTCACTAAATGTATCTATGCAGCATGAAAAAAAAAGTCATTAAACTGCATGTCATATAGCAGAATCATCTTGCATTTAATTACTAGATTTCAAAAGCAATTACTAAATTTGGCCCAGGTGCTTGCCTAGGGGGAAGCCAAGTTTTTCTTCCATTTTGAGGAAACAGTCTCCATTGTTTTCTCTGTGGCTAGGGAGTGTGCTGTAAGAGTGTGTTTGGCATAGATATATATAGGAGGCTGTGCAGGATATCTTAGTGTAGGCAGGTGCTGTGCTTATGCCATGACTGAACAGGTACAGATGTGGGTTTCACTTTTCCAGCAGGGTTTGTGAAAACTAATGAGAGAGACTAACGGTATTGTAGAAATTAGAATTGAGGATCAGCCTTCCGTTTTGATGGCATATAACAATTTCTGTCTTTACAGAAGAGTCTATATCTTTGAATTTTTCTGGATTTTCCTATATCTTCCCATGATAATTGTCACAGTATAAATGTAAAATTTATATTTAACTACAAATAGGCATTTAGGAAATTCTGGAAATCACTAAATGCTAAAATTTTGGAAACAAGTAAACAACACTCAAAGTATATTTAATAAATTGGTGCATCCGCTTTAAAACAGTAAAATGAACAAGTTCCAAGGTTGAATTATTCCCTGGAGTAATACCATGAGTTCACTTAGGAAATACTACTCAGTGGGATTATAGTAGGAGCATTTTCAACCCCAGGGGTGCATCTTCAAAGCATCATTCTTGGAGTGCAAAATATGGTGTGTCTCCCATTCCTAGAACAGGTTGTGTAAACAACTCATATTTTTTGTTTATGACAAACTTCAATTTGCTGGTGAGTTGTTTTGCTGTTCAAGAACTGTTGATAATGTTAATTTTAGGTCAATAAAGGCTAAGAATCCAAGGAATTCAGTTTTCATTGAAACTTGGGATCTCCCTACACACTTTTGAAAATTCTTTCTCCAATATTAAAATCCTTAACTTTCTCAACCCACAGAAAAATCTTTCATCCGTTTACTTACGGCCTTCCCCGTAAGATATTCTTCTACCGTGAAGTGAACTGCTTAGTCTGGTGAGGAATAGAAGTTAGCCTTATGTATTTATTTTTAAAAAGTACAAAGACTGACAACCAATTAGAGTTCAGGTGTACAAAGCTGCATGTCTCAAAGAATTACAGGGAGCTTTTTTTCCGCAGTGTCTTAGCTATATTGTGAAAATTTCTTCTCCAGTGAGATAAATTAATGACTTGACAGAAACACAAATGCTAACAAATAGGAATTGCAGTAAAGCAATGTTTTAGTCCCAACTGCAGTAGAGGAAGCATCACTTTACTAGTATCATATCTCTCTCTCTCTCTCTTTTTTTTATTACATAAGAATGATCAGATTGAACAAGATTGTTCTAAATTCCACTACTAAATACTGTACGGAAAACTGACAGTCTTCAAGGTTTTATTATTATTATTTTAAATTCTAACACAAGGGTAGGTGTTCTTGAACTGCCATTGATAAATATTTTCTCCTGGAAGAACAGATGAAGTAACTTTCATTATGCCAAAGTTGTACCTCAGTTAAACTTATTTAGGGGTTCTCTAGTGTCCATCATTCTTCTGTGATTGTGCAAATGTGGTGCTCCCTTTAAGGATCACTGTCCACATGAAACTCTCATTGGAATTAAGTTTATATAGTTCTGCCTGATAAGAGAAAAAGTCAAGATGCTGGAAATATGCTACAGCTTTTGTATTATCCCTCTTCAGAAATGCTGTAACTGTTGATGTTTTGTGCTGGAGTACCAATATAACAATTCTAAGTCTTTGGAAAATCTTTTTGTATTCACCATAAAATTCTGTTTTAATGTTAATAACTGTGATCACTAATGTAAGTTGGCTTTTTATGTACCTCCATGTAATTGTATGTGAGCATTCCTATTAATATGTCACTGTATTCAACTGTAGCCTGATAGATCACCGCCATATAAATATATATATATACACATATATATATGTCTTGGGGTGAAAGTTGGGGTAAAAATGTAGTGAAAATAAGACACAGTATTATGTATTATTTCAGTCCAAAAAGCTCATCCTGTATCTTCAGCTGACTTGAAATATTCTCATGATGGGAGATGAACAAACCTGTTTTACTTAGGTGTATTAAGCAGACTCAGATCTTGAGTTTTAGCTTTGCCATTATATTTTCCTAAAAAAAATTCCTTGTCAATAAATAATCAAATGAGAGAGGAAACACATTTTCTTGTGACTTAAAGGTATTTGGATATTGATATATATCCACTACTCTTCAGAGAATAATGACTGAGGAGCATATTTATATCTGTCTTGTGTTTAAATGATCAAAATTTACATTGAAATGTACTTTCCTGTATTTGTAAAAGCCGTGTGCTAAATACTCGGTTTGAGATCACATTATTCCTTCAAATACACATGTGATTTTTATAGCAGTCACTGGAAGTTATGTACGCAGATCAAATGCTAAAATAATGTGGCATTGCTTACATTTACCTTAGATGAGAATTTTAGTTCACAGAATTGTCACAGACTGAACTATAATTCATCTCCTTAGCTCTTTTCCATATTCATATTATGAAAAATAAGAACATAGTTCACTCACACTGCCTAAAGACAGATTTAGTAGGAGGCAGAGAATGGTCTAGGATGGGAATGCTATATATGTTTTAGCACATACATTTCCTGAGTAAGCTGTTTGTTGTTTCACTTATGTTGCCCCGAGTAATTTCTGCTGGGAAAAAAAGAGTATTGGCGATACATTCACAAAGTTTTGAGCAAAATCCCTCCTGGATGCTTGTTCACATCCTGAATTTGATCTGATGGCTTCTTTAAAATGAGTATTTGGCATGAGGTAACATGGTACTTTATAAAAAGAATTGTGTTTGAGAACACATGGTCGTGCAGTAGCTGTATAAGTCAGAGGCAACAGAGCTCATTTTTTTGTGAAATTGTGGGTATTAGTTAATTTACTCATATAAACTGGGAATATTTTGATTTATGTTATGAAGCAGTCATAAATCCAGGTGAAGTTCATTGCAATTTATTTTCATCTTTGGTTACCAGCAGAGGGAGCACGAATGATCAAACTGCACAGATCTTTGAGATTTTGTACACTGATATACTCCATATCATTCGTCAGCCAAATTCTGTCTTCAGATACTGAGACACAACTCCTAGTGCTGTCAGCAGGAACTGAGGAAAAATATATGAGGGTAGGATTGATCTGAGAATGCATTCAAATATTCATATATTCTTCAAGATAAACTCTTAGACATGCTCCAGTTAAATGAGTAGCATTGTATTTACAGCTTTGTGAACAATACATGTCACAGAGGAGAGGCAGCTGGAATAAGAGCTCAGGCCTGACTATACAAACTATGGACATCATATCCAGTAGGCTGAAGACATGTTCCAAAGATGTTTAGCAAAACATTTCTGATTTTGCAACTTAAACCACAGTTTTGTGAGAAAACACAGGTCAAATATGAAAACTGTAGTGACGGAGTCTAAGATTCTGAAAGAGCTTAGAATACATTTCAAAGCTACCATTTGTTGCGGTTGTCTAGTGTTCCATACTGGCTTTCAGACAATGTTTAACTGTCAGAATTATTAAATGTCTATTAAACATAGATCATAGAATCATAGATTCAGTAAGGTTGGAAGGGACCTCCGGAGATCATCTAGTTCAACCTCCCTGCTCAGCAGGGTCACCTAGGGCATGTCAGACAGGGTTGCATCCAGGCGGGCCTTGAAGATCTCCAGAGAAGGAGACTCCACAACCTCTCTGGGCAACCTGCTCCAGTGCTCCGTCACTCTCACAGGGAAGAAATTCCCCCTCACGGTCAGGTGGAACTTCCTGTGCTTCAATTTCTGCCCATTGCCTCTTGTCCCATCACATGGGACAACTGAAAAGAGTTTGTCCCCGTCCCCTTGACACCCTCCCTTCAGGTACTTATACACGTTGGTAAGATCCCCCCTCAGTCTTCTCTTCCCAAGGCTGAAGAGGCCCAGCTCTCGCAGCCGTTCCTCAGAGGGCAGGTGCTCCAGCCCTCTGATCATAGTATTTTAGCATTTTTATTCAGCCATCAAATCTAACAGACCTTCTAGACCAAGTCTTACTATTTAATGTATATAATCTAGCTATTGGAATGATATGTAACAGAAGATGGGATATTAAACAGTTTAACTCATCTCCAAAGCTCAGTATTTTGCTGGGTGAGAGCTGTGTAGAGAACCTCTGTTAGAAAAACTCACAATCTGAGTCTCATGTAAGAGAATATATTAGGTGGCAGTGGAATGTTTTACCCATCTAAGTAATCATCTTTATCAGATATGAATACCTATATTTTTTTCATTTCATATAAAGTAATATAAAGCTACACAGAAGATCTTATAGCAGGTTGGACTTAAGCTTATTCCCCTGTATTTTCTCACAACAGCAGAAGCACTTAATAGCAAGGAAGTTGAGTTGAGGCAATGTATCACTCCAATCAAATAAATGATTACTTTATAGCCCAGATGATTGGCTATAGACTTAGACAGACTTGATGGAAAGGCTGTGCACATGAAAGCTTCCCCCCCCCCCCCCCCGCCAACCTTATCATCAGCTCTAATGGAATATACTACCTCTCTTTAGAAACCTTATGTGCTTATAATCACAGCTAAAACAAACCCAACAGTTCTGTTCCTATCAAACATACAATCTCAGTTCAGTTCAAAGACAGCTGTCAAAAATTGAAAACTTAACTATAATAATCGGCCTGACTTTTATTACATGATTTCTAATGAATGTAATTACACTGAGAAAAACAGTGGTTATGGAGACTTCATATTACTGACAGAAAAGATGAAGGGTTGGTGCTGGTGGCCTTGCATGCAAAGAAATGGGGATCTTGGAGTATTTCTGGAGCAAGATTCCCCATCACTGTGGTATCACACACCTATCTGCTAGAGAAAGATACAAGAGTGGCTAAGAAATCTAATGGTTCCAAGTTCCCAATCCCAAGTTACTTTCAGCCTATAACCTGCTTAGGATTCTGTTAAAATGCCTGACGTGTGAGTGGTGAGCACATGGTATCTGAAACATTGACAGTGCTGTATAAGTGAATTGTACTTAGCCTTTGAAATCCCTGCCATGTATCCACTCTTCACATGCTTACCTGTCACAGTCATTCCTGTAGTCTTTACTTAGTGATGTCAAAAAATACAAAAAAAAAAAAAATTCTTACCTTGGCTGGTGTTAGAATGATGACAAATCAGTCTTCGGTGTGCAGATCAGCATGGTGCTTATTCAGTCAAGGGCTATGCATTGATCCAAACTTTTTAATATATGCAAATAAAGGATTCCAGCTTCCATATTTTCCTTTTTTTTTTTTTTTTCTTTTTTTTTCTGTGAGAAAGGTCAACCCTTACTGTGTCTAAATGGATTATTCAGTATGCTGTAGTCCCATATGGACTAAGCAGGAATCATGAGTCTTTATTTTGCTAGACAAGTATCGTTTTACCCAGCTTTGAAGAAGGATAGATTACCAAAATAACCAGATCATGTCTTTTGCTTACCATCCTTACAACACTTCTCAATTCTTTGGCTAACTAATTTAATCGACACAGCTTTTCCAAAAACGATATTCTTGAAAACAGCAGTGCAATTTTGCTTTGCACTGTATTATCATTAATTCATGCTTGCTAAGTACTCTGTCATTAATCTTTGTCAGTGGGTACTGCATTCTTTGAAAGGGAATTTAGATCATACATTCACTGTTTATTTAACACATCCAATTTTTCCCTTTCTTTATCTCTGACTCCTTTTGAAAATTATTTACCATTTTTATCATTTACCAATTATTTACCGCACTAGGAAAGAACTAACAATTTCAGAATTCACAAGGCCAATCAAGTCAGTCATTCGGTATTTCAGCTGAATAATTTAAAAATAAATACTTGTTATTTCTCTTTCAAATAGCTCTTTGATATTGTCCTTGGTTAGAAGTACTGGATGCTAATGAATTGTATAATACTTACTACTGTAGCTAAAGTGGGATTCCCTCTACAGCAGTCCAGATTGTTGGGTTTATAAGCCCTTACTGACTGTGTTCAGAAAAGAAACGGTGATCATTTCGGTGAAAAAAAATATTACTCTACAATATTGCTTTCTGATCATTGGGTATGTCTTTTTCCTCAGCTAAATCATAAACATTTTTGCCACTAATACTGAATGGTTAATGTTCATTCTTTAAATGCATACATATTCCTAAACAACATAATTATTTACTGTCTTATACTTAATTTGCCCAAGCATAGCAAAGTCTGCTATAAACTTTTTGTTGAAAATCACGAATATACAATGATACTGCAGGTATCTTTTTTTTTTCCCTGTGATCTCTAGGTGTATGCACCATTAACAACCAGTTAAAATATGACAGGCATATACAATTCTGTCTGAGCAGGAAAAGAAATTTTATTGTTCAGGTTTTAGTCACATATGCCCTACATAAAGTTGTACAGTCAGATCAGTATTTTATTGTTACTTACCATATGTGTTACAGCCCTTAGGCATGAAAGAGGGAGTTGGACAGAAGGCATTAACCTTATCTGCAGAAGGAGGAGTTGCTTCAAATGAGTTTGTAGTCAAAACAGCCTTTCTGTGGGAACAAAACAGGAGGAACTGGAAACAAATGCACATATCTTGTAAATGTCAGACAGAGTAGAAAGGAGCCAGTCTTGCGATCTTAGATTTTTTCTTTTTCTTTCTTACACACTGGAATATGTGGTGATGCAGACCATTGAGGTCAGGAAATAAACTGCTCACTGTCCTAACTAGTCTCCTGTTATCCACCACATCACCAAAAAAACTCCTGGTATTTTGGGGCTTATTGGTCTAGCACAGAGAAAACGTTCAAAATCTTATGCAAGTATGGGCATAAGTTTATGTATTTCTCAGAATAATTAGGTAGGCTGTGCAGGGGTAGGCTAGTTGTGAACAGTGAACTGTTCATGCTTTTCAGGTTCCTTCTACACCAGAATGTGAGAGAGAGAAAAATGAAAAACAATGATTTTGCAGCACTTCTGTGGCTGGGGAAAGATTTCACAGAAAATTCCACTGGCTTACTATCTTGTAATACACAATTACCTTTTATTTGATAAATATATGATCTAGAATTTATTTTTAGTGATGCACTATCTGCATTTATCTCCACAAGTTTAAATATGTTAACAACCTGCAATGCGTTAAAAGGGCAAGATATGAACCTACACAGGGTATCAATATATAAATGCCAAAAGAAACACAGGACCATACAAGTCAAAATTCTTAAACACCAGAAAATATCTTTCTTTAGATCAGCTGATACAAAGTAGCAAAGTATTTGTTGTTTAGGACAAAACCCAATAATTTTTATGGCACTAAACTGAGGAATTGAATAATCAGTAGCCAACGTCCTGACAAAGATACAAATGTGATAGAAGAGAGGGACAGAAAATAAGCTGTATTGCACATTCCAGCATGCACTTGAGTAGGTCTCTGAAAGACAAGTAGGAGAGCTTTTCAGCTTTTCTTATATCTCTGGGCACTTTGCATATCAAGACAAATTGGAAAAAGGAAGAGCTATAATACCTTCATTCATAATGTTCCAGGTACACCTCTTAAATATTTTTAAGTAATACTGGCTGAAATAATGGAGCAATGATGAAATAGCACTAAGAATCTTAAAAACGTTTATCTTGGAAAAAGTTGCTGATCTCACATTTCAGATAAATTAATACAGTCCTTGCTTAAGGAAAACTTCACTACAAGTTCTTTAGAAATAGGGAAAGGCTTGGTTTTCTTTGCGTCACATATCTTCACACAAAGAATGTGTTTGTGTACGTAACTAATGCTTCCTGGATTTATGGATGACAATGTATGTCTGAAAATTAATGAATTATTGCTTTAAGAGGGAACACTTGGATTTAGTGATTTTAGTTGATAATGTTTCTTCTGACTCTGTTTTCTTAAATGAAAGTGATTTCAAATTTCTGAGCAACTACCTGTAATGGGACACAATCTGTTTGAAACACTGGAGAGAATAAGTAGAAGGTGTTAATTATAGCTAGATGTCCAATTCCCCTCCCCTCCAGGCTAAACACTATGGTTTTAGGTTGCATTCATTTTAGTAACCATTTGATCTTTCCCAAGAGAGGATTTGGCTCTATTTCTTTTAATCTTCTCTGCATGCAATACAAAACTGGCTCACTGAACTAAATTTTAAGTTAATATTTGTATTTATGAGCAAGAAATTGCAAGATCTGTAATAAGACAAAAATGTTTATAAATTTCAGTTAAGAAAAATGTGTTAAGTAAAGTTAGATGCACCTGATTTAATGATAGTAGTACTCCATCTGCTTACTAGGATCTGTAGGGAAAATATAATTTGGAAAGTTTAGATCTTTATAAAATACAATGGACTTTTATCATAATCCCTTTTCAACTACTGCAAGTAGTCAAAGAAAGTAATTTTAAAATATGTTAAAAATCAAACAGACAAATGTTTCATTCTATTCATATGGGTATTTCCACTGACTTCAGTCAGATTAACCAGAGAGAAAAAAATTAAAAAACATAAGACTTTGCAGAGTGTATATTCCCTGCAGTAAATAATGCAATAATACCACTATCATCAGATAATGTGCACTGTGCTAAGTCAGTGAAATAACTTCCACTGAGCCTGATTTTGGCAATAACATCAGTGCCATATAGGTGTACCCTGTAGTTTTTGACCTCAATAGATCAGAAGTTCCCCAAATCAAAACTTTTCATTTAATCAAACCGAATGAGATTTGAGTTAAAGTAGGAAACGGTCATATAGTCATCTGAGAAACTGCAAATTTTTTTTACCCACCTCAAAATATTGCTTCCTATCCCATTCCTTTTCTAAGAATGTCTATAAATTCAAAGGTTTATTTTCTGCTTTCATTGTTTTATTAAAGTTAGTATTCCAAAAAGACATTAATTTCCTAACTTCCTCCTAGCACTGCAATAGCAAAATATGCTGCTGTTATTAGCCATAGCCACAGTCCGGTTTCAGACAACATAATTGACAAATCAGCTGTAAGATCTGTAGTGTACAAATAAGAAACTGCAGCAATATCCTACTAGTGCTTAAAATGGAAGAACAAACTACCAAAATTATTGCATAGATGTTTGATGAATTAAGAAAATCAGGAAATGAGGAAAATACAAAATTAAAAAGAAGAAATGAGAAATGTGGCTCAAAGTATAGTGCTCTGAAGTGCACAGAGCAGGGATTTCCATGAACTAATATACCAAAGTAAAATTAGAAATCTTATTTGGACTTTCTCTATGTTTAAAACTAAGTGAAGCAAATCTGTAATCAATCCTTAATTAAAACCCACTAATTTCAGAGTTGTTGAATTTAGGAGCATTGCATCATGTAACTGAAAGCAAAAGTTAATGTACTGAGAGTTGTTTCACTAAGATGAAATATTATTTTATTTTCATTCTGATTGTTGATTGTTTTAATACCCTGAATTTAGAGACGGAAGGAGATGTAATCGTTTGTTTCCCTATGTCACAACTAACTCAGTTGCTCTTTTAACTGTAAATTCTGCAAACGTTCTTTTCTTACCTAGCAATTCAGGCAAGTAACTTAAAATTAAACCATTTTCTCAGCACCTGTAAAAATGTGCAAATGATAGAACTGGCAGTATGATGATTGCTTTACAGATAAGCATTTTCTTCATCATCTTCAAGGACATTCAGATTTACGATCTAATCACTCGGCTTTAACAGGATGCATTTGAGTTTGATTAAAAAAGAAAACAAATAGCAGCGTAGATTTATTAATGAAATCTGCATGACCTTTTCACATACGGAACTCTCTCAAAATAGTGAGTTTAAAACAGACTATGGCCTCCTTAACCATTTTAACTTAGTCTGTCCTGGGATGTAAAATGCTTTTGGTGGTTTTTCACATTGGCAAGTGCAAATTTTGGAAAGTTATCTCCCCTTCCCCCTCCTCGAACTTTAATTGCTTAACCTACATCCTAATTCAAGTTGCTCATAAACCTTAGCCTTTGTTGTAGGTCCCACAGCTGCATTATGTCAGTAGCAAGTAAAACGTTCACAAAGTTCCGGAATGCTGCAAGACATTTTATAGGTGCTGCAATAAAAGGCAAATTGAATTTACAAAAATGCATTTGTCACTGATTAAAAACTTACAAAGTTAATTGGAAACACTGTGTAGGTGTTGCCACACAACTAGAGGTGTAACTGGTGGTTTTAATTCAGTCAGAGCACGCTGGATGGTGGATGGTAGCTGTTCATGTAACACTAGCAATCTTACTCATATTTCTTTTCCCATGAACAAACTGAGTATATTTAGTGAAAGACCTGGATTAGCAGTCAATATGTAGTAGCATTAAAAATTTTAACCAAGGAGCAGCCTTTCTGGCTTAATTTTCAAGGCTGCATGCAAGTCAAAATTGTAAATACTGTTCAGTGCTTGTTAATAACTGCAGTGTCCCTTGGGAACGTTTTCTAGGCCTTTTCTCTCTGCCTAATTCACTTTGGCAAAGTTGACACTGCTATAACAATCCTTACTTTGGTAAGTGAAGAGGAAAGAGGGAGGTAACCGACAGCCAAAGCAATCAGCACCCTCCCCCTGGAGCTGAGTGAATTATCTCCACATAATCCACTTAACCTTTGCCATTATGGGACCTGGGAAGCTGAAGGTATTTTTAAACTTGAGTCTTTTAATTGCCAGTTTATAGTGTCACTAGTCCAGCTCAGCTGGAAAGAGGATGATTGGAAAATAGTTCCATGAGGCAATAGCTTTTCACCTCGGCTAGGAGTCCTAATTATTATTAATTCTGTGGCTCGTTGTCCTCTAAGTCTGTATGGACAGTGATCTACAGTGAATCCACAGGTGACAGAGTTTCTTCAGCCCAATATTACTCCTGGCTGAAATGTCAGATTTCAAATTATTTACACCACTGTTAAACTTGGGTAACGTACACATATTGTCATTAATTGTCAATATGCAGAAAAAATCCCTACCCACATAAAATGTTGCCAGAAAAATTCTATAATAATGATGATGAGAAAACTGCTTGGCAGTTTCTTCTTTTACCAGTCTCTGCTTGCTAAAGTAGTTTATTAAAGTCACACTTGCCCTTTTCAGACTGAAAAACAAAACAAAAATACTAAACACTAATGCTGAAAGATGGTTGTTAATAATTTTCCAAACATAAGCTATGGAAAATTGAATGAGAATGTGATTAGTTCAGCAGCCACTGGTAGAGATGAAGAGAGCACATGGGTGTCTTAGACTTTTGGTTGCACTCATACTTCACTATCGAAGAATGTGGCAGTTCACTACAGACCTACAATGTTATAATAATTTTTCAATAATGCAGATAAACACTCAGGGCCCATCATGTTTATACTGTGGACACTTAGCCACCCTGCCCCCAAAGGAAAAAAAAAAAAAAAAAGTTACATGCTCCTAAAGAACTCCTGAAGCGCTAGTTACTTATTCAGCCACAGCCTCATCAGTGTACATTGGTGTGTACCCTACTAAAAGAAAGCCTTCCTATGTGATATGTTGACATCAATACAGGAATAGAATTATTCTAAAAAACTGATGCAAAAATAGTCTCACCATTTTTCACCGCAGTCTCTTTGTCATCTCCTTTATCTCTCATTAATGATGAAGATGTAAATAGCAGCAGCCAGAAAAAAGTAGCAAAGATGATCCAAATATTCCATTCCTACCCCTGCTATTCTACAATTCAACAGTATAGAACAGGAACACCAGATTATGTTATTTTTCACTTGCAATCTTTGAAAAGAAACAGAGAATAAAAATGCAAAAAGAAAGGGGAGGGGAAGAGAATGTGCAAGCCCAGATGGATTATTTTATCCAGGCCTACTCAGCTAGAAAGAAAATCTGCTCCACATTGCTGGATATTCCTTCTTACCTCACAGCTAAGAGTTTGTGGCTCATGCAATTCTTACTAGAGAACTCAAACAAAAAAATGAAAAAAAAAAAAAAAAGATATTCCTGAAAAATTTAAGGGGATATCACATATCTGGGTCTGAACCAGATCCTCCATTTGAGTAGTCCTTGACTGGAATTTCAGTAGATTTTTTTTTTGCCAATTCATTCTTCTTGGCCGACCTAAGATGATAAAAGGTAAGTGGCAAATAAGGACAAAATAGGATGAAATAAAAGAGAAAGAGTTTGAGTTATTTTTCCACTTTCCCCATAACTTTTCTAGTTAAGACTTAATGAAGTGATCAGCATTAATATGACATTTGGCAATTAAAGGATAGGCAGAAAGAGGGGTGTACTGGCTTTGGAGCAAAATTTTTAAGACAACTATATTTCTATTGGCATCTCAAAACCAGTTTAAGGATCCACTTTGGTCTGAATGATAATCTAAACGTTTTAGAATAGGATTTCAGAACAGAGTGAGGCTTTATAAACAAATGGCTGAGTTTTTCTGTTTTCATTTCTGTTACCAACTTAATCTCGTTTCCCCACCAATTCAAAAACTTTGGAGACAGCTTCCAGGTTATATCAAGATCAACGAGAGCAGAGATTCCTTCTCTGAAAAGATCTTCTTTGAGGCTGTGGCATAGTGAAAATGTGATCATTATAGACAGATGTGAGTATCAAGTACCTTCCCCTTGTTAAAGTTACTAAAGAGTAATAAGCCTAGGGTCTTGCCTCAGTGTGCTAGTGCCACTACAGAAAAGCTGACAGAAACAGATGTTCCGTTGCAGAAGACACAGGTGAACTGCTTGAAATTCTTTTGCATATTCAGAGGGATCTAGTCTAAAGGCTGGCAGATTAATTTCCTTTTCTTTTTTAAAGCCATTTCACTTTTAGGGAAATGTGACAACAGTTAAGTATGTGAAAAATAAAAGTCTAGCACACTGTGTTTAGATACTCTTATTTAAAATGAAAGGGGTATTCTTTATTTATGACTCATGTAAATTCTGATTTCACCAAATAGCTTTTGGCAAGCACCCATAGAGCCACCACGCAGAACGCCAGCAGTTGCCGCAGTGCCATGATATGGCGTTTATCTATGTGCAGCCATGACCTGGGCTGTGACAGGCCAGGGGACCTTGCCTCTGCTCAGTCTTCTCCAGCCTCATGCTACAGACAGAGCCACTGGCTTCTGATGCCACAGATCACCTCTGAATCTGGTCATTGCCTTTGAGATTTACACCATACCAGCTTAATCACTGCAGCATAAGCAAAGGGTGAAACTCCTTTCCCCCCAAAATACACATCAGATTCTTTTAAAGTGTTTTGTACTGTTTCACAATGATTATTTAAAGTTTAATTAGGAGGCTACAATTTTAATTAGGAGGTTACAATTCTGTTTGAAATTTTGGAAAGAAAGAAAAACATCCTCCTGAGCATTACAGTCTCCCATGAGACCAAATGTACTTCTGTAAAGGCTCAGCCTTATGAATGGAGGATGTTTATCTTTACAGTAATAGCACATAAAACTTGGTGCCATTGGAGTGGGTGAGAGCTTTGCTACTGCTTTCAACTTTCATCTTTCCTGAACAATTGTGAGCATAAATTACCTTCATATTTCCTATTTTAAAAATGGGCACAGAGAGGGAGAGAGAACAATTTCTAAGCTTTACAAGTCGCTGCTGAGCGCAGGAGATGTTATCTGAAAGTGTTTTATACAGCAGGAGAAAAGTTATTTTCTATTTCTTCTTCTTCAGTTTGACTTCTCTTGAAGCTGATGAAATGGATCTTCCACTTAGTCATGATAAGGCTGTTATGATTTCAGTCATATTTTTCCCCACAGGAAAAAATGAAATGCCTCTCACTATCAGCATAATGATTGTAACTTCAGATTAAATATATAGCAAAAGAGCAGAAACAAAGCCTCTATGAACGAGCACAGTATCTTCTTTTCTGTAACAGGCTGAGGTTGAATGAACAGCAGAAAGACAGCTTCTAAAATTGTGCATGTGCATTATACCATAAACTAAATTGAAAGTTACATAACCATATACCTCACTATTTTCATCTCTGCCATGTATGAGCATGCATTACTGTCTTATAATACAAAAAAATTTGAATTTGGTACAACTGCAAATACCAGATTGATGTAGCACACTTTGCTGAACCATTCAGCCAATATGCTACATTGGGTTGTCCTCGTGTGAACATGAGGCATGTTATTACTGCTATTAATTTAATAACTGTACTTTACTCAAAGGTAGTAAAATCCTTATCACTGATGTCTAATCTCAGATTGGGGAAACAATATAACTACATTTTGCAAGATCGCACAGACATGAATTGAACCATTTTTGAGTAATGAACCTGTGTCATGAACTATCATCCCTTTGTATTTCCACTATCACTACAATTATTATAATTCGAATGATTCTTTTATATCTGTGAATATATGTATGCTGTGTTTGCTCATCTAGCTAGGCACTGCATGTCGTATGTTGGATGTTTCTCTTAGGAGGGAAATTGTCAAATGAAAAAAGTTCAGAGAGCAATTAAGAAATGAAGTATTCTTTTTCCCCATGTCTCAATGTATTCCTTTTATCATGACTCCTCAATTGAGAGGTATTGCTATAGCAGTAGAGATAGAAATTCTGATCACATTTGAACGAGTGAGGGTAAATATAATTTATTCACATACCAATTTATTTTAATTTGCAGAAGTTTTTTCTTTCATATAGATATTTACTTGAGAATATGGAATCATAGAAAAGAGGAGCAAAGGAAATAGTGAAGAGTAATGGGTAATGCATTAGTAGTTAGAAGGGTGGAGAGCTGTGTTGTGGAAACAGGGGCTATAAAGATTTAGAAGTCATAAATGCAATCAGCTGTAAAGGAACTCTCAAAATTACACAGCTCTTAAAAGATGTGATTCTTAGAGATGTATGTAGAAATACTGAGAAAAATGTAAAGGATAATAACAATAGTGATGCTTCTGGAATTGAGTCTATTTCTGAGGTAGGGCGTTCATGTGTGGAAGTATGCTGACATATCAGACAACCTCTACGAGAAAAAAAAATTACGCAGTGGGAACCCGCCTTAACAGAGATTTCAGTCTATTTAACTTATCCACAGGAAGTTAAGAGATAGTTCGATCATGGTCCATAATTACCTGCAGATGAAGACATTTGATACTTATAAAACCTTTAAGCTAGTGACACAGACACAGTAAGATCTAATGACTAGAAAAAGGAAAGCAAGACATGCTTAGAGTGAGCATAAAGTGCAAATGGTACTTAATCACTAGTACCATTTCCACATGATGGATTCATCTTCATTTGAAGAGTTTATATCAAGGTTAATGTCAGACTAAAGAAGCACTCTAACTTGCCAAGAACTTACAGGCTTGATGCACAGATCATGAGGTGAACTTCTCCTGTCTGCTTTATCTAGGAGGCTAGAGTGATATTAGATCAATATAGGGTTGATGCAGAATTAATAGCATCTTGTGATCATTGCTGATAAGACTGAGCTATGAGAGAATGAGTTGGTGACTGTCTATCCCTATGAAGATTAATAAAGAGATTTTGAGGATGTTCATTGGCTTGTCTGAATGATCTGCTGGGTCAGTTAAAGCCAGTGTAGCTTCCCTTTGAATCAGAAAAGAAGGCATATGCTTATCTATTCTTAGTGCCAATGTGAAAGTCTGTTTGCAAGAGCCACTGTCCATAAAATGTACCATATCAATTAGTTCATTAAAAATAGATCTAATTACTTACTTACCTTAAAAATCTCATCTCCTCGCTGGTTCTCTTGTTTGGCCAGAGTTCCTTCAGATCCTTCATCTGTGAAAGCTGCCTCAATATGATGAGCTCCTAATAAATGGAAGTTAAATTTATCCTGGAAGAAAAGTGTATATTTTTAGTGTATTCTTACATTGATTAGAGCTCAGGGCTGCATTCCATGAATATTTATTTCTTTGGAGATGAGACTTGTTATGTGAAACTTTATTTTGAGAAAAGTTTCTGAATTTCTGAATTACTTATTTATTTAATTTACCAGCCATTCATACATAACATTTTAAAATTATGAACGTGATTCATGTAACTGGTGTTATGTTGACAAGGTGACAATTGGGTGTACAGGCAACTCATCTGTCAGAATATAAGAATGACCATCCTGGGTCAGATCAAAGGTTCACCCAGCCCCGTGGTCTCTCTCTCTGACTTGGTTGTAGCAGATGTCTGGCAAGCATAGTATGGTCTGTGCTGTGGTAGATCCATCGAAGCGTCTGACCTGGAGATTGTATCTAGACTTGTATTTTCTAGTCAGCAGCAGATCTATGCTTTGTGAACTTGTCTAATCCTACTTGTCTTTTGGAGTGCACTTATATTCTTGGACTCTGCAACATGCTATAGCAAGGAACTCACAATTTTATAATGTTTTGAATAAAAAAGTATTTTCTATTGTTTATTTTGAATATATTATCTCATTATTTCAGTGTATGCTGACTTGTCCTCCTGTTATGAGCAATATGAACAACCTTCACTTTCTTCATGAAATCATTTATTACTATCAAAAAACCTTTTAAGAAGTGAAGAACTTAAGAAGTCCCAACCTAGTTAGTTCTTGCAGAGATCTGCTCTATGCCTGATCATACTGTCATACTTCCTTGAATTTTTTCTAATTCTCCAGTAACTTCCTGATAAACTTTGATCAGAACGATAAGCTGTATCCACAATGCGGGCACATCAGATATTTAAGCAGTTCACTGTTTTGTTTGCAATTTCTTTCCCAATAATTCATTACACTGTTTGCTTTTATGATCATTGGGAAATACTGAGTTTATGTTTTTATAAAGCAACCCAAGGCAACTCTGAGATCTCTTTCTTGAGTGGTAATAGCCTGCTTAGAGCCGATTTCTCCATATGCTTCTTTTTACCATGTTATTTTGCCCTTATTGACATGCATTTCAGCTACCATTTTATTACCCAGACAGTTATTATGAAAGTCATAGGCAATTTCTACTCATGGTTTTCAATTTAACTACCCTGAATAATTTTATATCATGTTCAAATGTTGCCATTTGACAATATACACGCTTTTCCAGCTTGGTGTTTTCTTAAAAGGAGAAAATAGAAGAACAAAAGAAGAAAAAAATCTCTTTTTTTTCTGATAGAATAAAAATGTATGCATTTAAACGCCTGATTTCATCTGCTACTTATTCCTCTTTTCATTTCTCATAGATTTTTGCTGTTTTGTATTATAAGAAAGTTTAATTCTACGTGAAAATTTAGTGACAGATTAAGAATATTTTTTCATCACTATTCTGAGTGAAGGTAACATTATTTCTAAGGTGTGTTATTTGACTAACAAATCGTACATTTTATTGGCTGTCTCATTCTATTCTCCTTCATATTTCACATTTATGATATGTTCAGACATATTCTTGTTTTGTTAAGTAGGAATCTGTGTGGTCTTTGATGTAAGACATAATTTATTTGACAAGGAAATATGAGATGGTGCCCTGAATCTGCATTTAATTGATGGACTGAGAATTTTTAGCATTGCAACAAGATAGATTCTCACAACCTGGAAGGAGCATTTGGTTAATCTGTTCTCTTGTGAATTAAAATATATGTATTTATATTTTGAGGAATAATTTAATTTTTTTTTCATTGAAGGTAATGAACAGGGTTCACACATGTATGATATCCATATACTAAAAGTGATTGATGCTATTATCTGCTCATAAGGATATTTTTATATCTATAAAAAGTGAGTACTCCATTATGACAACTCTACAGTAACATCGCAAATGAACAAGCTCTTGGAATTGCATTAACGCTGGATATAAATACAGCTCTTTTTCTCATCAATGCAAACTTACTTGTAATTAAGCCTTCTGCCATTTAAACATCAGACAATCAACTTTTTTTTAAAAACGTACTAAAAATTGCAGTTTTCTTCATTTTACATAAGAGAGTAGAGTACACCAAGAACTCTCAGAGACTTCACTCAAGTTGTCATCTTATAGTCTTCTACTTTTCAGTATTTCTGTTTATCTTCACAGATCCTCCAAGTATCACAAAGCTATGGGATACCCTCAATCCCCCTTTATCCCCCTGCCCTTTTCTAAAAGTGCCAATGCCATCTCTTGCTGTTGATAGTCCTGGTGAGATTTTCATATGGAAAATGGGAACAGATTTTTGGTCACCTTTTTCTGCCAAGATTTCTGCTTCTTAAGTATTTTAAAAAGTTATTTTAGAACTGAATGAATGCTGATGAGTGATCAGGCATCTGAACAGCTCATTCTTAATATGCCCTTGTCTGATTTTTTTTTCTCTTAGCAAGAAAAAAAAAACATTAGGCATGGCTATTAAACAAATGCTGGTATTAAGCCTAAACTCCTGTTCCCATAGATGTCAATAAAAATGTTGCCATCAACTTTAGTGGCAACAGGATTTGGCCACAGTACCAAAATATAGTTGCTGGCAAAGAGCCCAGTCCTCTACCACTGAAATGAGTGGGAATTTTGCCATTCATGTCAGTAGAAAGTGGATGGAGGTCTAACATCTTTAAGTTGTTACCCTCTCCATTTCTCAGAATCAATAAAACTGGATTATAAAGAAGTATGCATTTTTTTTTCAAATTATTGTAAGTTTGGAAAGCTTTATAAAGCAACCTGTAGATATTCCAGTATCAGTAAAGTTAATATAGGAGATCCTAAAACACATTTATCCCACAGGTATCAAGATACATATGTGTATTTGTGTACATCCTAGTTTAGGAATACTTTTAAATAATTTGATCTTTCAGTCAGGAAATAAATAATAAACTAATGTTATTTGTGCAGTTCAAATAAATGACCTCAAACATTTGCTTTGTAGATTTGATTAATTTTATATTATTAATAATGAAACAAGAGCTTTTTAATGCTTTGTTTTGTAGTTACTTTACAGTAAAAAAATGTAGAGACTAACTATTTACTATGATTTGTTGCTGAGAAAAGACTAAGAAATTGCCAAGCAACTGCTTATTTTTCATACGATATCAAATGTAACTAAACAGACCCTCAGAAATACAAGAAAACATGATAGTTAAATTATGAAGGACTGCTCTTTTCATATTTTAAGTATGTTCTTACCTTTTGATATCTGTATGTATCACCTGAGGGGAAAAAAATGAAAAGGGATGAAAATTCAGATGTTTATCATATTTGTTTAGAAAATTCTTCTCACTGAAGATTCAGATTTTTACTCTTATACTTTTTATTAGGCTGAGAAGGTATCATGGTTACAACAGCGAGAGAATTAGAAAAGAGAGGGCACAGGAAGCAATCACTATTGAATTATTTCACTGATTGTTGACTTCTTGATTCCGTTTTCCCCTAGTTCAGCTAAAGCCTCTTTCTTTTCCTTCAGGATTTGAATATAACACTAGCACTACAGTGCCTTCCCTCATACTTTGTTTTTGTCATCATCATCACTGCCTGAATTAAGTAAATTTGATTGTTGTTAAGTTTCCCCCAGGATGCTCTCCTTTTTGCCTTTTGTTCCCATTCATTTTGTTCATTCTGTAGCAGAATGGATGATTTGATGACTGTTTTACCTATTATTAGGACTGGAATCAGACCATATCGACGCATTTAACAAATGGATTTGCAGTGCTTTCTTAATTATTTATACTTTCTTTGTCAGGCCCTATTGCAACAAGATGGAATAAAACACATCTACCTTTCTTATGCCTGTAATGCATAAGAATTCATTCTCAGTAATTCAAACTTGTAGTACATGTATAATTTATTTCATCTTTGCATGTCCTATGGTAACCCTCTCCTCCCACAACTAAATTGTGCTCCCTTTCTTCCACTTCACCTGACAAGAATTTACTAGGAAAATTCCCTGGGCCTATGCAAAGAGTTCTTTCTCTAAATTTTACTAGTTTATTTATTTATTTTTTTCCCCTCCTTTGAAAGTATGTTTTAGCTGCTTCATAGAAGACCAAAGTTTCTCTCCAGGCTTTGCCATAATTACAGCATCACTGAATGTGAAACAACAAAAAACATAACAACAGCTATGGCATTCCTCAGGGAGTGCATCATATGAACAACAGTCTGTAATGCAGAAAAAATACAACCATGGCAGCAATGTTACAATAGTCCTCAATGGCCCTACAGATATACTTTAGCGCTGCTCTGGAGGCCTGCAAGTGCAGTTCAGTATCCAAGCCTGATAAAATCAAGCTTGATAGTGGAGGTATAATATTTTCACGTGCCCACTAGAACAGTGGTTAAAGTGTGAAATCATTTTTCTGCTACTGAAAAGTATGGATAAATTTTCTAACTTTTCAGTTAGAAAATGGCACTATCCCATCCAATATGTAGTAGGAGTCAGTGTCTCCAAATGTTATTAGAAGACATGCAGGCGGGCCTGCTGTGGATTACCCAGCTGGTACCTGGTGTCCAGGAAGCCATGGTGGAGCAGTAAAGAATCACCACCAAGTCTAAACATCAGATAGTGCTTACGGACTTGCCAAATCCTAAAGTCTAAGGAAGAGGCAGCTAATATTTATTGCTAGTGAGACAAGCAGTAATGAACTCTTTTCATTTCCCTTCTGTTACCAAAGGTAATTTGTGTTACAATTTATCAAAACTATGCTTGTAAAAACTTTCTGAAAAACAAATTTTATCCATTTTCACAATGTCTTACAGAGCCTTTAGGGACCAGCCTGGTGACCTCAAAAGCCTGTCAGTTTTTGCCTAAGTGAGAACTGCAAAATCAGACTCCATATTATAAAATTAAAAGAAAAATAAAGGAGGGATAATATATAGCAATAGCCCCTTTCAATTGTAACAACCTCTATCTCATTTTTACCTTGCCTGCAAATTTGTGCAATAAAATAATCGACATTTTTCATCATTATGTCTTTATATCTTTCATAAGAGGACTGCTCTCCTTGTTATCTTTATTCACTGCTGTTAAAAAAAAAAAAAGAAAGAAAAAATACAATGTCCCTTACTTCATAAAACAATGCCTTTTTTAAAGCTTTCATTTTAGAGCTAGTGTTAGGCCATGATGAATTGCTGAATGGTTGATTTCCTGACACTCTTTCTTACTAACCTTTCCTGACAGCTTCTGGATTGCTCTACCTGGTAATTTGCACTATAATAATGGCTACAGTGAGATGTCTCCTAACTATTTCCTTTATTTTTAACAAGATTCTTAACACCCTCTGTAGGTGACAAAATGCAATTACAGACATGAAGTGTCCCCTGGAGGATGGTTGTTCACAGATGCCACCAGTACTTTAGTTGTGCAACTGTTAAATGAAACGAAAACAAAGAATCAGATTCTCTAAACATACAGTTCAAATAAAAATTTAATTAAAAGTTATGAAGGCATTTTATTGATTAACAACCTTAGTAATTAAATAGTGTAGCTGACATTTTTTTTGTTGGATTTGTTCTTCCTTGGAGATCTCTAATTGTTGTATGGCTTTGCATTTATTGATAACTCTGTTTGATGAATACAGATGCCACCTTTTATGGTAGTCGTTGACAAAGTAATCATATTGTGAGAAACACCAGGCTTATGTAGTAACAGCTGTTGCAGTTATACATGCTGATATCCATTGGGAAAATGTGTTTGCTGCTATCATGGGTACACAATAAATGGAAGGTGCAATAAAGCACAAGCTAACATTTTGAAAATCCTTACAACTCTAGGAACTTTATTGCAGATTACAAGCACTTTGATCTCTGTCCAGTACTTAAGTCTTAATTATCAGACTAATTGCACAGACTATGTTCATTTTCAGTGGTAATCCTTTTGTGATTAGCTTCTGTGTTCAATAACTGACTTATCCTTTAATTAAAAGGACTATTAACCTTAAGGCTGCTGCTGTGGCTTGGGATTAAACCTATACAGAGTTAATATTTAATATCATTGTAAAAAGCCATTAGTGAAAGATATAGAATGAAAATATAGTGATTCTCCGTTTTACTGTAACTTCCTTTAAGAGATAACTTCAATATATATCAGTACAATGCATTTTACTTTGATATATTACTAGCTTAAATCCATTAAGGAAATGCAAGAATATGTATGCATTCTGAGCCCTTCTCTCATTTACAGGCAAGGCATACTTACATTGGATATTTCCCAAGTCTTCCTATACACTCATGATCAGAGGTTGATCTGAAAAGGAAAAGAAAAAAAAAAAAAAAAAGAGAGAGAGAGAAAGAGAGAGAGAGAAAGAAAGAAAGATGGAGGGAGGGTTGAGGGATGTACATTTAAGATCCTATTTTCTTCAAACTTAAAATGTTCTTGTATTAATAGGCTGGGAATTCAATTTTTATTTATCTGGTAGTGAGAAATTTATTTAGAAAAAAGGAAACACTATGTGAAATAATGTACTACAGAGGTAGGTTCTGTAGTTCTGCCCAGGGCCACTGCAATCCCACTGGTTGAAAAACTAAGAAGCAAATCCAGAGTCATCAATGCTCAAGTGTGTAGTCCCTGCCAAAAAGCCAGATGCTGCTATGGGAAACTGTGCATCTTTTCTAGTTTGGCATCTGGGTCCTTCTTTGAGCAGCCATGCTTAGTGTCTATCTGTGACTTACAGTTCTGCTGCACAAATAATAAAACTATTCCTTTCCTGTTTAGTATTTTTATTCCAAAAAAGCCCCTCCATCCCCTTTAAGCTAGTCAAGTACTCTCATGTAGATTACTTTTAGAGGAGGCTGGGTGCAAAGTCCTAAAATCTACTCTTCTCAACATCCTCATTGACCCATATGGTGATGTTGTATGTATTGCTAAATCCAGATACATTTTTTTTCCTTTCTTCTGATTGTGGTGAAGAAACTTGATCAGACTAGATTTGTTAGAGACATTCTTCTTTACTGATATTATTTTCTTTATTTTTGATACAGCTAATCTGGAATTTAGACTTACTCAGTTATTTTCACTTGTCATTAATGAGAGCTAGTAACTACTAAAGAGCTGTTCAAAAGCCTTCCAAATCAAAGAGGAAAAGTTATCATCTCCCACTGAAATTTAAAGCAATGATCGTACCCTCATCATTTCAAAATCAGTAGAAGTGACTTGAGGCCTATGATAGAAGTGTCTGGCTCCAGAATTATCCTCTGGTGTTAAGTGCTGACAATGTGATAAGGCCTTTACAAGACATAAATGCAGTGAGGGAGTTCTAAAACCTCTAATACTCGCCTAGGAAACTAGACCATTTAGACTGGCTATATGGCATGTGATGGGAGGAGAAACACACTCATGCTTTTCCAAGGGGAAGTGAAGACCACAAACAGAATCATCGTCTGTAAGAGACAGAACGAGAGCCTTAAGTACTCTGCATTAAAATTTCCATACACACTTTTCTAAATACTTGGTAATTCTCTGTTTAGCATTACCAGTCTTGTTAACAATAAGACTGTTAATATCCGTTGTCTTTTGCATAATCATAGCTACATAATCTTTTAGCTGTCTGCTAAAAGAAAATAGTCAAAAACTCAAGGGGAATTGAGACTCCTCGAGCAGTTATTTAAAAGCCTGAGAAACAAGAACTGAGTATAGAGGAGACCTTTCCCTTTCCATTGACTGCATAGAAAGACTAGCCTGCGTACAGCAATGCTAGTGTCTCTCCAAAAAACGCTTGCTCTGTCCCATCCTTGTATACATCAGTTGATTTCAGCAGTTGTAATGGAGCCACTTCCCAGAGATGGAGGTGCTAAGCCAGGCAGAGTGCCTAGATTACTTTCAATATCTGCAAGAAGAACCACAAGGAAGTAGGAAAATCGTTGCCTGGCACACTGATAAGAAGGCCATTGCCTAGTGGAATACTTTAACTGAGACTAGCTGCAATGTTTGAATCATGTTTGAGGTCAGTGTACAGTGTTCTCTGGTGTTTATACTATATAAATAATATTTAAATATGGTATATAAATTTTTACTATCTTCACTGTAAAAAAAAAAAAAAAAAAAAAAAAAAGGGCAACTAAAACCAAGTAATTCAATTAGGATCGAAGAAGGTATAAATGGAGAAGTCCACTTCAGAGAGGCACAGTCACAAGTGCCACATAGTGAACTACTGCCAAAGCTACCTGCTGCTGGAATTACCAAACCACAAGAGCAAAGAGATCTAGTACTAACTTCAGCTGTGCACATAAAGATATAGCACTAGGACACCTGTGGTTAGGGAAATGGACTGTTCTGCCATCTTTTTCTGATGAAAAAGATGTAGAGCAATGGGTTATCCAGTACAGCTCATTCTGTCTCTGTCTAACTTCATATGCATGAGCCTCAAGAGTGGTGGTAATATAGGTCAAAAAAATGCTGCAGAAAATTCTGTCACAGCTAATTAGGATGGTTCTAATATGAGTATTGCCCTTAAGATCACAATGCTTGTTGAACAACATGCCACAGTACCTACATTGCTACTTTCCCACGACAGGGATTTTTTTCTGTGTGTATGTTTGTGCCTTCACTCCATCCCCCAGTCTGGGACTGAGACCATAAAGACTGTTATGTTCTTGACCATAAAAGAAAATCCTTTTCTTACAGAAACATTCATCTGCATCTGAATGATAAAAAGCCAATATTTTCACCAGGTATAATAATACAGCAGGAGAAAACATTACAATGTTTTTACGAGAAAAACAAGGCTTCTTTCTTACCTACAGTCATTCTAACAGCGTGGCAATACCTGCTGCAACAGACTGGCCTCAGAATGACCAGCTGCAGTCCGTCATACCCAACTATTTCATAGTTACCTGTGACTTCTGCAGATAACAGTAACATAAGACAATTGTGTGCAGCCTTTTGGAGGGGCTGGAACCCAGCGGAGGTCTGTGAGGGTGGCAGACTAGGAAGTAACATGTAACTCAAAATACATTTTCTTAGCATATTTTATTCCTATCATAGCCAGAGCATGATGACATAAGTGTCCATTTCTTTGTGATCTTCCACATCTCTAACCTAACTGACATTTGTTCAACTGTTTTACCCCCTTTACAGAACTTAGTAAATCGATGTACAACCTTATGTTTCCAAGACTCAATTCAGTATGCTATTAAGAATATACTTAACTTTAACCTTGCGTGTGTTTCTACAAAATAAGCTTTGCTACAGGCCTAATAACACTATAGTCAGTCCGGATTAAAAGTCTCAGGAATACCAAGGTATTTCAAATGATAGTCAAAAAAAAAAAAGTTTTAAACCAGCATAAAATACAGTTAAGGCAGATCAGTGCTTGTGCTTGCTGTAAAACTAAAGAAAGGAATTAAAATGAGTAGAGAGGTTGTTATGTGAAAGTCACTATTGAAATTCAACACAGAAAACAAACATAAGCTCCATATTTAAAATAGGAGATATTTATAGCAAATATGCTGGTTATCTTTTGGAGTTAGTAAATGCTGGCTTTTAATAGCTTTAACTCTTTTAATAGACAGCAATCAGGCATTTTCATCTAGATGCTTCCACACTGAAAAACTTCTGGGTAAACAGTCTTCTATTAATGACTAAATTCTGATTGCTAATTTTACATGACTGGAATGTGGTCTTCTCATCCGAAACACAGTAGAAGTAATAGTAGCCTATCATATCATTACAGTTGCTGCCAGCTCTTTGCTAATTTGTACAATGATAAGCAGCTATTTCCATTGCTACTGCTAATCTTGTCATTTCCATGATGTCATCAGTGCAAGTCTGAAGAGAAAAGGTCAGTGGTACAATGATGCACTGTACATAAAATGAGCAGTTTTTTTTAAAAAAGAAAAAGGTTACAAATTTAAATATTCAGGCTCACCAAGGCACAGTAATAGCTACCCTGACTATCTCAGAATATTTCGCAGTTCCCATGACAAACAAATAGCTTCTCCCCACTGCATTTACCTAGCATGGCACAGCATATATTTCAAAAGAGAACCTAGTCATGACTAGATAGACCAACAGAAGTCTGGAAAAACATATGTTTAACAACAGACACTGTGTATATTTACTGAATCCTTTGAGTATCCTTCTTTTTGCCTATACAAATAAATAATATTTATGTATGGTCTATACATTTTTACCATTTTCACTGTAAAGAAAAAAAACCCTCAAAACAATATAACAAAGATCTTTGGGTGCTACAAATGAAACAGGAAATAAAGTCAAAATTCAGACCAAACATTATGCTACTAATACTTCTGAAATGCAGTTATTATGCTTATACATATGGGGAGGAGGAAGAGGGAGGGAAGAGAGAAAAGAGAGAGAAAATAAGCCACAATGAAAGACTCCTCCTAAGCAAACAGTGCTATGTTACTGTTCAGCCTGCAGAAGAATCTAGTACTTAGCTACTATTTGAGGTTCACTCTAATTCAACTGTTGCTCTGTTAGTAGTGAAAGGAAGCCTAGAGAAAATGATTTCAGCAGGTAACCAGCACTACATGCTGCAGTTACCACAGAACAGAATTTCTGCCAAAGTGGAAAGTAAGAGATTGAAGCAGGCAAGCTGAGATTACAGTGCCTTTAGTTGGAGTGACAAGATCTACAGCTAGGCAGACCAACAAAGACCATATGCAGAACAGGAAGAACACCTTTGCCACATTTTAACATTTTTCTTTAGGAAGGAAATGATCAAGAAAATTGTAACATTACCATCTCTTTTTCCTTATGCTTTTCTCCAGCCTCCCCCCTTAAAATAATGACCCATGTCCTTTATACTATCTTGAGAGCATACCATCCTGCTCCAGTTACTCTGCAGTTCTTTCCAAACTGACAGAATTAACAGGATCTGTTATGCTTAGAATATACAGACATATTGTCAGTATTTTAATTTTCTGGTATGCACAGTCTTCCATCACCATCTCTTAAATATCTCATAATGAGGTAAGGAGAATATGGCATTTAATTGACTTCCAGTAAATATTAGACTCACTGATTCATTGCTATGTTTTATACAAGATTCTTTTGATAAAGCTAGGAAGTGAAAGACTGAGAAACAGTATCATTCTACATCAGAACTGAGGGATAACCAGCAGTATGTTGTGGGTAGGAATAGATATTTGCTGTCACAGCTAATGGTAATACAGTAAGGTAGCAACTGGTTCTGAGAGCTGTATTGTATTGCTCACCATATTTATCAGTGATCTCTGAACACAGCTGAGCACTCGCGTGATAAAATGCACAGATGACTAAACTACTGAGCTTAATGAAGACTGGGAAAGACTGTGAAGCTGAGAGGAACTTAACTGAACTAAATAAGAGAGATGCAAAACAGCAACTGAAATTCAGTGTTGACCAAAGTGAAGTAATGCATATAGAAAAGAATACTGTAAACTTCTCCTCATCTAACTCCAATCACTTAAAAAAAGAGCTTGGGCATTATCAGTGAGAGAGCACTACTGACAAGCTGATCCAGAATGATAAAAGCAAAGGGACTTCTTCCACGGGGGCTTTTTATCATGCATTCCTTTGAAAATGTAGGTTTTGATACCTCTTACAAGTGGGGTATTAGAGAAAGCAGACAGCTGCTTCCATACAGCAGCACTATCACTACATACTTAGAGCTAAATATAGATAGTTTTGTATCACTATTTATTTTGCACGTCTATAATTTGTTTTCTATTTAAAATTTGGGGAGGTTATATGATTTTTATGAAGACTACAACACCAGCCTATTTGTATTGTATTTTTAGAGACATTGTATTGATTGAAAGAGAATCATCTAACCTGAGATGTAAACGATGACTGGCATTGCCCTTAACCCATGTGGTTAATATCACTGATTTGTCATGCTGAGTGATGTGAAAGAGAAACGATTGGTTGTTGATTATTGAACATCTCTATTGAACACAGGGCACATTTGGCATGTCAGATGAGAGAGGTTATTCTAATGAGCAGGAGTTGCTGCCAATTACTTAAGAGCCAGTGCCTCCACAAGCTATTTTCTACATCTTCAAGATGTTTAACTAAATTCCAGCTCAGTAACAGATTGCAAATAAGATAGTTACATTCTAGAATCTGTGCATATATAGTACTTTAACATTGTTTCACAGGCATCTGCGTTTTGTGGCAATGACTAATTAACATATAGCACAGCAATCAAGAAATGTTATGCTCTTTGTAGAGTCTGACAGACTTGTATAATTGAAACATCCACTTGAACTTTTTATTTATTTGTTGGATTCAGGAATGAAAGTTATATCAGACTTGAAAACTTAAAATAAAGAACTCTGGATTGAGACATCTGGGATTTTGTGTGCTCCATTATAATGGCACTCCACGCTCTCCTTCAGGGAAAAGCTGTAGGTGTTAGAGGAAGTATAACAACCAAATTTATAAGGTATAAATATTGTATTTCTGATTGTACATCAGTGCTAAGCATATTGATCATAAATATTCATAGTTCAGTATCAGCCAAAACTTTTATCTTTTATCTGGATGTGAAAGCAAATTGCTCTCCTTTTCCAGTAGTGTCAACAGTACCCACACTCAGATCTTCTTGATCCTGTCTTAAGATAGGAGAAATATTCTGGCGAGTTCCATTCAATTTTTGAACTTTTTGAATTAGAATATACATAAGGACGTCTGATTTTGCGATGAGAACATTTGGTCTGGAAGACCGGGACTAACACTATAACCCTCAAATATTTTCAGTCGTACTCATTAGGAATTATTTTAACTGAAAATTAATGACTAACCAGGAAATTTCTATTTCAAATGCAATTAAGCCTCTTTAAAGTATACTAGTTAATCCAGCCTTTCTAGGTCTTGTCTGCTCAAGCAAACCTTGGATTCTTGGTGATAACAACCCATGTTATATGCACAGATCATGATAGGAGAAAGCATTTTTCAGTTTCCTGTGTATTTTGTTAGGTCAAAATAGGAGCTTATGTTAATTGTCATGGCACACATTAGTAATGTAAAAAGAAAGCAAAATAACATGATGATATCCTTCTGACAGAGAAGATGAGTGAGAAAATATAAGTAATTATGTGATGTGGGAGAACACATACCTCCTATAGTAACAGGACTATGAAGTTTGTTTAAAAATAGATATTCAGAATAAAGTTTTAACTATTTTTTAAACCTTATTGAAAAAGGATCAGAATACTTGTCTTATAAATTCTACAAAGTTCCTTTCTCTGTAATTTTGCTATGCTATCTAGAAAAAAAGTCATAACACACATAAAAAAAGTCTTCATCTAATTTATCTGAGATATTTTTATCTGAAATTCTTCCTGTGATGGCTATGTTGTTTTCACTTTAAAGAGTCTTTATGAAATCTGACAGTAAAATAAATATTACTGTTGAATAAACATGAGCTTTTGTGGGCCTAACTGATCTGAATAGGCTCTGTGACTGTGAAATAAAGGGTGCCTCAGTATTGTTTCTCCGGTGGGCACATGTGCAAAAGAACATGCTATGTGGTAACACGCACACCAATTACATGCTGCATGCTTCTCTCCTTTGATGAAAGCAAATACTTAGTTTACAACAGAAAATATATTTTAGTCAACACTCAGTGCAAATCCAAGACAATTTTAGGTGCACTAGCATCATAATTTGAAGTTATTACAATTAATCATTTTCTTCTACTTTTCTTTAGATACATAGGGCATGAAAGGCTATTTAAAAAACAGGTTTGTAATCATTTGTTGTGGGTTCTGCAGTTGAAGCACCTTTACATTTTTCTTGATGAAATATTTTCTGCCTCCAATCACCTGGGGAACATTACCTTGATGAAGCCACTGAAATATGCTCCATCAGTCCCAGAGGGTTTTCCTAGCCTACTTCTCACCCTCTTCTTGCCAATTAAGCTGCCACATTATGTATGATAGTGAGGGTCACTTGTTTTTTCAGAATGTTATTCTGAATTGGTGAAGATGACAGAAGCATCCTGGTGTAGTGAATAATTAGAGTGGATCTTAAAGTCCCAAACCCCCATCTCACACTGCCACATGCTAACTATTTTTAACCTCAGCTCTTTTCTTCTAGCAAGCTATATGCATTTTGCCAGGAAAACTACTGTGGTATTCTACATTGGGTGTCTATATTTTGTATTAAAAAGCTACTAGGTAAAATAAGCAGAGAGAGGATACAGAAAAATACAAAACATTTGAAGACAATAAATATGCAATATAGGACTTACTTCCATGGAGTAAAACATAACATTGCTCTAGGACCACATAACCTTAATTATTCTGTCTTCAGCAAACATCTATAGGCAGTCCTCCAGGTTCTGAATTTACATACATCAATTTATAAGCAAGGTAGAAAGCACATTTCTTCTTCATGATTTAAAACCAAAAAGTGCTTCTCTAATACTTTAGTCTCCACTGAAGTCAATGAGAGTTTTATACCTGATGCTGATTTCTTTTTAATAACTGGCCCAGAATTTCTGTACAACTTCGATGCTGTAGAATCAAAAAACAGAAAGTGTAGAATATAGCAGGTGAAGAATTTAGTGATCTTTGGGATCTTCGCTCAGTGATAAACATTTGTGATTCTAAAACAGCCCTTCCAAAAGAAAGACAAGTATCTTAACAGTTCACGACTAATCTACTGCCTAAGACATTTAACGAAAGGGCTTAACAAGTGGAAAATTATTGATGCTGGGTGAAGTTTTTAGTGAAAGAGCAGAGGTGCCTCAGCTTGGTTATTTTTCTTCAATAGCTATTAGCAATACAATTAGCTATATCAATAACAGCTATTATCAATTGCAATGATTGCTAGAAACAAAGGAGTAAACGTGACAATAAGAAAAGGCTGCATAGTGACTTTTCTCCCTCCTTCCCCTCCTCTTTTAGGTGGGGGATGCACAATGATGCACTTTCTGATCAAATTCCTTAATTTAGCTCTAATTTAGTAGAGCATGCAACAACTAGAAGATTTGCAAAGTAGATGGAATTTATAATAATAAATAAGATTAGTCTTTAGGAAGTACACAGATCCTAGTTATCTTCCTTTATTAATTAGTGTTGACACAGTTGCGTAACTACCCTTAACTTCATCCTATTCTTTGTTACACTTTTTCCCTTCATCTCAACTCAGGGAAAGTTATTTTGGAGCTCTTAATTGTTCTTGGTTTACACGGCTGTTGGCATAATAGGAAACCTTATACTGAAAGAGGTGTCAGACTCTTCTCTGAAGAAGATGCAGGCTGTAATTTGTGGACCAAGAGATAAGCTCCATGTGCCAAGGCAGAGGACTACAAGTTGCACATGTAATATGCCTTGGGTCACCTTGCTCTTCCAGCTACCAGAAAACCTTTTTTCTCAGCTCCACTGGATAAAGTGCTATTCATACTTACCAAAGGGGCTGGAAAGAGGAGAACAGACACTCCATTCCAGAAAAAGATAGAGAGATTCTGAGCAGCTGGCAAGAGAATTGCAACTTAGACAGTAGTCTACATCTGTTTCAAACTACTGAGGGCTACACTGCCTCACCCAGCCCCCAAATATTGGTAAAAAGTCCTAAGGGTATAACAAACATTCTTATATTTTGTTGGGTTTACTCTTTCCCGTAAAACATGTAAATTTTGGGGGCTCAGCATCCTTCTAATAAGATCATCTCGGCATTGGTTTCCATGTGGCAGTTTGCCTTCTCTGCTGAGGACTTCAGCTGACAATTTTGGTTACCTGTTTCTCTTCCTCTTACTTCACACACTTTGATACAGTAAGGGCAGCAATAATACAAAAGCTGAGCGCAGACAAAACATCCCAGGAAACCCGCATGCTTGTTCATACATAGGTTCTTTAGGATATTCTGAAGTAGCATAGTAAGGGCAGTAGCAAGCAGGTAACTTCGATATAATGTTTATTTTAGAGTTAGTGATAAATCACTGTGAGATAATAATGGGAGCATATGTTTCCAACAGCTTTTCAGAAAAGGTGTTCTATTCTAAATGTAAACTAGTGGACCAAAGAGATAGTGAAGATTTATTTCCTCTTTCATGGCAGAAATAGATTTCTTTCCTTAGCATATTAATGATGATACATTAAAAATGTTTACAAAATACCATCACTTGAAATTACAAAATGAATATAATTAAATTGCCTACAAGCCCTTAGGGTTGTGAACACCAGCTTATGCATTAGTGAGACAGATTGCAAGCTAGCATTCTAGTTGTTTCTCTCATGCTGGGGAGAAATGGAAGTAGTATTACCATAGAGAGCTGTACCACTGCACAAGTTCAACATTGCAATATGGCAGAGAGGAAAATTCCCAGTGATAACTAGGACCAACTGGAAATCCTGCCAACATGAACAGTACTGCCAGTTTATATATCTGACCAAGGTTATCCAGGAGAACATTTACTACACTCTATTTTGGAGTTGCTATGGTTAGTCTGAAAATGGCCTCATATAGAAAAGTCTAGGGAGATCTAAAGGGATCATTGCCCAAAAAAGAAATTTTCTTAAGGAATGGCATTGTTCTTTTGGTAGACAGTTACTCAGTGGATAGAACAGAGCTCTTCTAGACTGTATGACCAAACTAAAGCATATTTGCATTTTTAGGCTCTGAAGTCATTACTACTAGCACTACCTAAACCTCTTCTTTGTGCTTATAATCACCAGTATCCAATGGGGCTTCTCTACTCCCTTTACTACAGTTCTCTATTCTTTTGGGTGACTGGTTTCATCACTGAAAGTGATTTCTCACTGTACTAGAATATAAGGGCATCCTTCATCCACTACCTGTCAGACATTATTGCTAGCTGGCCAGGGGTATAAATCATGCAAACAGCAAACTCTACCAAAAGAACGGAACATTAGAAGTCAGTAGAAGAGATGGGAATGAGGATGGAGTTCTGGAGAAAGGAAGGATTTAACTCTTAATACCTTATTAACAAGCCAACTCCATCATCTACAAACCCAAATGCTTTACAGCTTTTTTTGAGGGAGATTTTGTTCATCCTTGTTAAAACCTGCTTGTTAGTCCTAGCAGAGCAGTTTACCTGGTGAAAATGAGGTAATGGACCTCCCTCTTTTGGGCATGGCCCTCTCTTTTGAATATCCAACATTTCCAGACCCGCCTAGGCCTAGACAGAATAAGCCCCTTGCCTTGATGCTAATGGGACAGTGCCCTTCCTACTTCATGACAGCTAGATAGTCTGGACTTTTTACTGTTGCAGTCTCTCAGATCTAGAAACCTGACCTACACCTCTCATGTTGAATTTGTATGTCTGAATTCTAGCTCCAGTCCAGACTTTCATGAGCTAAGAATGGAAGCTACAGAAACCAGAAGAGAGGAGGAGGAAATATAGTTTTTATTTGCTATACATATTCCTGTTCACATTAGAGGAAGAATCTGATTCTTCCAGGAATTTTCTTTTGAATCGTACAATATTTGCTGTTTTGATCAGAGAAACATCCACCTCAAATAGTCCATATACCACTTACTTTGTTCAATAGGATTACTTCTGTTGTTTTTCTTTCAGTTCTCACTTGAACATCTATTATTGGTCATTGCCAAAGGAGTTACTTTGGTTACCGAATCACTGGTTACTGGATTTGACAGAGATTCATTTGGAAGTTTCTGTATTCTTATTTTCCTCTAGCTACCATTTAGATGGTTTGGGGCAATATCACTATGGAGAAAAGTCATGAAACATTATTTCAGTCTATCCTAAAGCAAAGGCACAGGGGAAGCAACACAAAACTTTGCTATACTTGCTTACAAACATGCCCTATGCTAAAGTACCTCTGCAGAACTGCACAGTAGACAATGCTTAGAAAATATTTAATTCACTACAAAATCTGAATTCTTTTTTTGTAGGACTGTTGAAAAGGATGGTCTCACAGTTGAGACAGTTGCATACGACATCTTTCATCTCAGTTCTATGGTTGTCCCAGCAATAGTGCAAGTATTAAGTGAACCATTGAAGTATAAGTTTTCCACAAGTAAACAAAAATTGCTGTTCTTCAAATTTCAAGTTTTCCAGTTTGGGAACTAAGCAGATTTCAGATGTGTTGGATGTACATGCAATTGATGTCAAAGAGATCTATAGAAAGAAAGGCATGATGGGCCAGGAACCCCAAGTTTAAATTTGAGATTTTTGCTACGTGTTTCTTTTGTTCTTTTCAGTAAGTTACTTTAGTACTTTCTTTATCCACTCCTGTATGATTTGGGGAAAATAATGCTTATAAACCTATGCTTCAGAGATATTATGCAGTTTAAATAGTTGTTGTTCAAACACTGCTTTAAACACACGAAGTCCAAGTCTTTCCAAAGGTTTCCCTAGGGGACATAAACTTTTACTATACATTTGCTAAAGGAGAATGAAGTTTCTCAAGTATCCAGAAACTTAATCTCCCTCTTTCAGCCTTTCTATCTGTATTTCTGAATAAAAGCCATTTGAAGCTGAATATGTTAGTGATAGTAAGTTGTACCTCTAAAACCCCTATGCCAATGATTCCTTCATTAAAAAGTTGTCTCAATTCTTGGAAACTATCCATCCAGTGTGATTGGGTTTCTATGTGAAATTACACAAGCTAATGTAATGAAGAATTCTATTGGTACATGCTCAAAAGGGGTCAAATTTATAATAAGAAAACATTAGCAGTAATAAGTTGTAACCCTATAAAATCCCTATGGCAATGATTCCTTATTCAGTTCAGAAGGTAAACATCCATCAGTATAGCATATATTCAAATACTGAATGGCAAGTATAAAAATGCATTGAAAAGTTGTCTTGGTTCACAGGAACTATCCACCTAGTGAAATTGGGGTTCTGTGTAAAAATTATACAAGAAAATGTTATGTAATAAAATATTGTACTACGTGGTACATGCCAGAAAAGGGTTAAATTTACTGCACATTGTCAACTTCCAGTTTCATATGCTATTTTCAAGTATATAAAAGCAGCTAAGTACTGCAGGCAAAGTTAATGCTATTAGTATAGAGGGTATTGATATCTCCACAGAAGTTTCATCAAGTATAATAGTAGAACTTTCTACATCCAGTGCTCATCAAGCAGGAAAAGTCCTCCCTTCCTAGGTCATCATGTACCTAAGAAAAGGTTGCAGGTACCCTTTCTTCCCTTGAGCTTCTTGCCTGCTCCCTGGGAACATATTACCTACGGTCACTAGTGAAATGGGCACCTAGGGAGTTTACGTCTTGGTGTTTTACATCAGACTTTATCCAAACCTAGATTTTTAACCTAGATCTCTCTGAATACTCTACTACTTTCCAAATGTGGATTGTCAGTGTCTTCACCAGCTACGACCTAATGCTAGTACACCCAGACTAAACTGTCCTTTACTCGCAGAGGCAACAGAAGAATCTCAGACAAAGGGAGAGGGTCTATGTGACAAACTAAATAGCAACCTTTCCTTGGCTACTAAAAGAGTGGGAGACACTAACGGATGATTTCTATTGTATTCCAGCTAAATACCTCACCTAATAAATTCCACCTCCTTTAATCGTAGTCTTTTACCCATGTAACCAAATAGTGTTTTTATAAGTTTGTGACAAGTGCTGAGATACAGAAGATGAGTGACAGATCCTACATCCACATAGACAGCATAGTTAAAGAACCATATCCACTAGAGCATTTAGGCTCCTATCTTCCCATTTAAAGTTATATTCATTCCTGTAAGGCATAATATCTATAAAAAGTATTGAACTTTATATAAACAGTAGTATATTAACTCACTATTACAGTTTATCTATTAAATATGCTACTACAGAAAGCTCAGAGATGAGCAGTGAATATTTTGTCAGTGTCTACAGACAACTCAGTGGATTTGAAACTCTCTCAAAAAACCCTGTATTACCTAGTGTCTTACCTTACACTGCTGTTCTTGGATTTGCAAGAAGTCCTTTCAGCACGTATCAGAAGGTTGGTCTAGCTTACTGGTGGAGTCCAGAACACAATTGCTTTTAGCTACTTACCACCACTTTCCTGAAACATTTTTACATTTAATTAAAGGCTGCCTCAAAACTGGAGCTCTCCTTTTCACTAAGGGTAGCCGGCTGTAGTTCTGAGAGCAAATCCCAAAGTGTTCTTTTCAATTAACATGGATGCTGGATACTTTCCACAACACTCCAAAAGGGATGGCTTTTGTTTAGCAACAAATGTATTAGCCTACAGCTAGTGAAAAGAGAGCTAGATTAACTCTAGTTTTTAAGACATTTCTCATATTAATATTGAAACTACACAGTGGAAGTCATTTTGCTGCTTTATCATTTCAGTGCTTTCCTTATTGTTTAGAATCCAACTTACTTCAAGTCTAACAACTTACATTGTTTAAATGCACCTGCAGGAATGCTACATGCTGTTAATAACGGCACTACATTTATTTTCTGTGTTACAGAAATTGCACTCTCTCCTTAGATGTTCTCTTAAAAGACACATTAGAGTGAGTAAATTTCTGCTATTCATACAACTAGCCTCAGCTTGACTATAGAAAACTAAAAATGGATAGGAAAGAATACTAGATTACCAGTAAGATCTTTTTTAAAAAGAAAAACCCTTACTAGTCTTAGTCTATAATAATTAAAACACCTTCAGACTACCACATATATTGGAAACACTTAGAAGCACTTTCCAGATATCTGAGAACTACACACTCTTCTCTTCTGTAAATTCAGCACTACAGAAACTGGGCAGGAGAGACTTGATAGTACATTTTCTATTCGTTGTTTTCTTACTTTAATAGACAACAGCATTACACTAAGTTTTCTCATATGAGTATTTAGACTGCTATTCCCCCTTTGGCCCCCTTTCAAGGAATAAATTGAAGTGCCTGGGTTTCAAGTCAGGTGGTAGTTTTTATCTCTAATAAAGAGAGTTCCTCCCAAGGCCAAGTTTTACCTGCATCTCTGCGGAACTTGTACAAAACTTCAATTTATAACGTTTCAGAGAGAGATCGCAAATACTCATCTTTGTCACCTATCCAAAGATGCATGACATACTTAATACAGGTCCTGAGTTCTGATGCTAATTGGACTAAAAAGGGAAGGTAGATAAGCAGGTCACTGTACCTGCTCTATACTGATAAGGTGATCTAGCTGAGTAGGCCGGAAGAAAGCATAATATTATGGCTTCTGAGGTAGGGCTGTAGAACACTTTGTCTTGGACAGGCTGGAAAAAGGTAATAGTTTAGCTACTCCAAAATGGAAAGAGATCTTGCAGCAACACAGAAGTTTGTTTCAAATCAAAGAACTGTTCTTTTCTCTGTTAGACTCTTGGCATGGAAAGTAGGACACCCATTCAGTGTGCAGCACCCGATTGGGCACCTCCCTGAGGTGACTGGTTTCCCACAGTGCCCGTTTCCTAGGTCTTTGTGATTCACCTTTGGAAGCTCTAGAGTTTCAGGAGTCAACCCCAAAACCGTATGTGATATCTACAGTTGTTTAGTCCACTATAGGCTATCTGTTGTTGGAAGTTACTCCCTTTCCATACGTCATAGAGCAGGAAACATTCAGCTATTTCTTATCTCCTCTGAAAAACAACAGTGGGCATACCTGGTCCAGGAACCCCAGTTGGTCCATATTCCCCAGAGCATTCTGCACCTCAGCTGCTCTTAGTCTCTTCTGTTCTGCTTTGAAAGTCATGCTTATTTATTTCTTAGAGTGAGTACCAGAAGTTAGGCTGAACCCTGTACCGAACGAGATGTGGAACCACCAGACGACAGCTCTTTCCTGCTGCTGAGTATATAAATATACCACTTGGAACAGTCTATCAGCAGTCGAAAATACTGAGTGCAGCTCAGCTTGGAATACCTTACCATGGTGGTTAGTTTTTTTTTTCCTGGGAAATATTTAATCCCTGCATGCTAACAAAGGAACCTAAGTTAATCTTAAGTGAGTACTTTGCCTACTGATCTACTAGTTTGAAAGAGGCAGGAGCTCCTCCTCCATTCTGTGAGCTTAGAATGAAAAGTATGGCCAATCAGAAGTATAACAAAAAACAATCCACAAAGCATTTCAGGACAGCTGGAAGAGCTATTTTAAAAAATATGATAATTTACAAGAGCATGAAAAAGTATCTCATCCTGAAGGAGTGATATGAAGTAAACTAATGGCATATCTGTATCAAGCTTTGTATATTTTTTTAATCTTTGGATATACATATTTTTGATCAGAGTTATATCCTTTTTTATTTTGTATTCCAGTGCTCCTTTGAGGCTACCTATGTGCCATACTGGCTTGAAGTGGTACATCTGTTCCTTCATTATGCTCTGTTCAGATCTTTAAATGCCTGGACCAAACCCCAGACTCCAGATTTACCTGCTATTTTAATATAGCTGAACTATCTCTTCTCTACTTGGCAGTCAGTGTTATTGCACAGAGTGTAGAGTTGAAGATCATAAATTTTTCTTTGTGCCCAATAAATGTGCTTTTTCAATAGGTTAATGCTTGTATCCTGCAATTATTTCAAACAGGTGGGCACTCTGACACTTGCCATTAGCCAGTCCACAACACACAAATGTATTGATCAAGTCAAAGATGCGCATAGTATGACTCGTGCTAATCAATATATTACTCCTCCAAGGGTTTTTGCAATGTAATAAGCAGGAAATGTATATACCACTGCTAAATTTCTGTCTCTTCAGGGAGCAACTGAGTGCACTTATAGAAGAGCTGATGTACTGATTCACAGTAAAGTGAAATTACATTGCCAAATAAAAATTTAATCTTAAGTATATAGGTAAAGTTTTGAGGAAGACTGATGGGTATACTTGCAAAGTTTGCAGGATTATAGCACTTAATATACAGCTACAGAGCTACTGTGTGATCACACCTTTTCCTCCAAAAGGTCTCTAAAATTAACTAGAGCTAGATCTGCTTTTAGACCCCCCCAAGGAAGCCAAATGATGCCACAGGATGTGTTTTTGATGAGGAATTAGTAGTTTCTGTTCCCACTGAGCTAGTGCCAAACATACTCCTCAGTATGCTCTTGGGCAATTTGCTTCTGAAGGTGATATTCTGAAACAGCATATTAGTGGCTGATCTTTAATTTACCATACCTCACTTACCAGCCCTGCAGTTGTAGCTCTACAATAACAATGACAAGCAACAGTCATACATTTTCTGTTAGTCTGGTTACTAAAAAGAAAAAATCTGTTCTCCACAAGCGGTCGCTGAAGTTAATTTTGCTAAGTCTGACACTGTGAATGTATTTTCCTGGAACCTGAATGTGAGGGAGAAAGTCTGGAGAAGGGAAGACTTTCCTTTGGTTGAGGAGGATAGGATTAGAGACCTTCTGGGCAGGCTAGACATCCACAAATCCATGGGCCTGGATGGGATGCATCCACGGGTACTGAAGGAGCTGGCGGATGTTGTTGCCAGGACGCTCTCCATCATCTTTGAAAGGTCCTAGAGAACTGGAGAGGTGCCTGAGGACTGGCAGAAAGCCAACATCACTTCAATCTTCCAAAAGGGCAAGGAGGACCCAGGCAACTACAGGCCGGTCAGCCTCACCTCCATCCCTGGAAAGGTGAGGGAACAGCTCATTCTGGATGTCATCTCCAGACATATGGAGGAAAAGAAGGTGATCAGGAGTAGCCAGCATGGATTCACCAGGGGGAAATCCTCCTTAACTGATCTGATAGCCTTCTCTAATGGAATGACTGGCTGGGTAGACGAGGGGAGAGCAGTGGACGTTGTGTACCTTGACTTCAGCAAGGCTTTTGACACTGTCTCCCATAACATCCTCCTAGAGAAGCTCTGGAAGTGTGTGTTAGATGAGTGGACAGTGAGGTGGATTGAGAACTGGCTGAAAGACAGAGCTCAGAGGGTCGTCGTCAGTGGCGTGGAGTCTAGTTGGAGGCCTGTGGCTAGTGGCGTCCCCCAGGGCTCAGTACTGGGTCCCATCCTGTTCAACGTTTTCATCAATGACCTGGATGAGGGGACTGAGTGCCTCCTCAGCAAGTTTGCTGATGATACCAAGCTGGGAGGAGTGGCTGATACACCCGAGGACTGTGCTGCCATTCAGAGAGACCTGGACAGGCTGGAGAGCTGGGCAGAGAGGAACCTCATGAAGTTCAGCAAGGGCAAGTGCAGAGTACTGCACCTAGGGCAAAATAACTCTAGGCACCAGTACAAGCTGGGGGCTGACCTGCTGGAGAGCAGCTCTGCAGAGAAGGACCTGGGAGTGCTGCTGGATGACAAGTTGACCATGAGCCAGCAATGTGCCCTTCTGGCCAAGAAAGCCAATGGTCTCCTGGAGTGCAGTAAGAGAGTGTTGCCAGCAAGTCAAGGAAGGTGATCCTGCCCCTCTACTCAGCCCTGGTGAGGCCTCATCTCAAGTACTGCATCCAGTTCTGGGCTCCCCAATACAGGAGAGACATGGAGCTACTGAAGAGAGTGCAGCATAGGGCTACAAAGATGATCAGAGGGCTGGAGCATCTGCCCTATGAGGAATGGCTGCGAGAGCTGGGCCTGTTTAGCCTGGGGAAGAGAAGACTGAGGGGGGGATCTGATCAATGTGTGTAAGTACCTGAAGGGAGCTTGTCAAGGGGACGGGGACAAACTCTTTTCAGTTGTTCTGTGTGACGGGACAAGAGGCAATGGGCAGAAATTGAAGCACAGGAAGTTCTGCTTGAACGTGAGGGGGAATTTCTTCCCTGTGAGAGTGATGGAGCACTGGAACAGGTTGCCCAGAGAGGTTGTGGAGTCTCCTTCTCTGGAGATCTTCAAGGCCCGCCTGGATGCAACCCTGTCTAACATGCCCTAGGTGACCCTGCTGAGCAGGAGGGTTGGACTAGATGATCTCCGGAGGTCTCCTTCCAACCTTACTGAATCTGTGATTCTATTGGAGCCTTTGAATCTAGAGGTGAAGTTGGAGATCTTTTTTTCACGTGAGACTTTTTGAGTCGCTCTCCACTGGATCTTTCATTAAATACCAGAGAATAATACATCTAATCTCTAATCAGTGGTTTCATTTGCCACTTTCAGTAAAGTTTGGTGTTCTCTCTGATAAGATGGCAGATAAAGTAGCACATAGAGGGGTTTAATAAGTTGCAGCTAGGATTTTGGGTCAGTGCAAATCAATGTTGACCACAAGAAGAGTAGTTATATTATCTAAAGTTTACAGTAGCAAAAATGATGTAGGGAAAAAGCCATCAACTTCTGTGTACAGAGAGCTGGTTTAACAGAAATAGCTGACGAAAAATGCACGTTATTATCAATACCTAATTTCAGTTTCTACTCTTAAATTTGCCTCATAATGACACTCAATAACTCTCTTTCTTTTAGATCTCAAAGCGCATATACCAAATCTAAGCATTTGCCCCTTTTTCTCTAAATTGAAGATACCTGAATTGAACATTTTCATAAAGTCTTTTGATACTCAAAACACTTACACAAGCTTTATGTAAAAATATAGCAAAACACTACCTCCATTTGACCCATTTCTCAGTGCCCTACTCTATTCAGGGGGTAAAACTCCTTCTGAGAGGCACAAATGGAATCTAGGAATTCTTAATCTCAAAATTCAACATGTAATCCACTGACACAGCGTGGATCATATATTTTAATGGGCAGTGTACATAGATATAAGTGTACTACTGCAAGCAGCTAATGGATTTACTCTTTTAATGGAGGAAGTCTGGGCTGTTAATCTGAAGGCACTGGGTTCAAACCCTACTGATGATCCAACATAAATTGTTGTTTTATTAAGTAAAGACTTAAATATGATTGATATAATTTAAGCTATTTAATCTTCCATTGTAGAATGATTAAGATTCATCCATCTGTTCTATAATCAAAGATGTTAATAAAGTTATGAAGCTAATAGTATAACAAGTGTTTCTACTAATCTCAAATTGTTGGCATAGTTCTCATCTGGGAGCAGTGAGGGACACAGCAGGAGGAACAGTCCGTCTCTATTAGGAGTGATTAGTATAACTTTAAGCTATAATTACTTGGATACATTCACACAGGAGACTGCTACCCAGCCATTAAGCATCCTTAAGAGGATGATCTTTTGTACCAAAAGGTCCAGCAGTTTTTCTAACAATTGAGAAGTTTATCTCCACCAGGTGCCTGCAGGATGACTCATGCATAGGCAGTGTCTCAGATGGACTTCAACTTCTTTTTTCTTTTTTCTTTTTTTTTTAGTGGCTGACAATTAAAAGAAAAAGATGATATATCATATTGCCAAGCTTGCTCATTTAAAGGGATACCTAACGGTTAAATGCCATGACAATTTAACTAAGCTGAAGGCACCTTGTGCTTAGAAGAACATCAGCATATTATCTCAAAATGGAAAGGCAGCCTACTATCACCAAGACTAGTACTCTTAGAGAATCACGAACTTCGCAGTCTGTTTGACACTGACACTTTTTCAAGTGACCTGGAATGAAACCAATGGAAAACACATGAAATCTCAGAGGAATGTTTTCTATCCTGGAGTTTGAGAACTACATTCTTATGTGACTGCTAGGAACAATTCCATGCAGTATAGGTTTGGCAGCTCATGGCTATATTGATTAAAACAGCAAAACATTAACACTTTATACTTCATCATGGCAATGAATTCTCTTTGTCCAGTGCTAGTGTACGTTCTTCCACAACCAGTTCATGCTTACATATAGTTTGTCTAAGCATTCTTGGAAAGAGCACTGAGGTCTAAAAGTTAGGAAAGCCCTATTTTTTCTTCTTTGAAGGTAAGCAAGTAGGGAATCCAAGAGGTAAAACTGATAACTTCAGAACTGCATTTGTGAAATAAAGCAGGCTATGAGTCTGCAGCAAGTTAATACCACAGTGCATAGATGAAGAGTTTTGATAGTCTTTTCTGGTTAAAGAGTCTAGGGGTCAGTTTCAATTTTCTGAAGATAGCTCCTGAAGAAAAGGTGCTACTGCAACGTAACCATGTTTTGCTAAATGAAAAAACACTGAAGAAGGCTTTGAATGCACTTCTGTGATATTGCAAACAATCATGTCATTGTAACTGATGAATATTCATTTAAAATCATGCATGTTCCCCGTGCTCTGCTTCCCTTTGATGGAAAGCTATATAAAACTCAGCCTTTTAATGTGTTACATAGATCTTCTTCTAATTTCCCTTTTAAATCTCAGATTGGCCTCAAATGGTCTTTTCTTATCTAGCTCAACCTTTAAATGAAATAGATATTCTTTCTCTCTCTTTTTATTTCCTTGTTAGATACAAAGCCAATACCATATATCCTTCTCAGCTTTATTCTTGCTACCCTAAATAAGGCTTGTACAGCTGGAGCATGCCTATGTGCTGAAAACTGCAGAGACCTAGAGGTGACCTAAAATGTTTACAGTTTTACCAGGTCTTTTGCACTGGTGACTAAGAGCTGCGTGTATTGGCTGATGAAAGGATCACTTTCACTTCTATTGGTGCTTCTGATAAAATTCCAGATTATATCTGGAATTCTTTTTAAGCTTGCATTTAGTTTTACTGGATTTCAAACTGCCTATACAGTATTCCTGTCCTGTTCCATACCAAGAATGCCTCCCAACTTTGCATCAACTGCAGGGTTCATTAACACATCCATTTGTGGCAATGCCATCAGGAAAATATTGAGTCAACTCTGTAAAACCAATCAGTCTTTGAACTAGTATCATTCTTCCAATAGCTTTCCAATTCAGTTCAGCTAATTATCTCCTGTTTAGCCATTTTCTTACTGATCATTCTTTTGCCAATACTATACTAAATGTTTACATTAGGCACCTTACCAAAAACTTTATTAAACTGACAGTTCAACAAATTTTAAAGTACCAAGTTCACTTTGTGTAAAAGATGAAGATATGTCTATATTTGTTGGAAGCAAGAGTTTTTCTGAAGCACTCAAAGAGATAGTATTTTTACTCACAGACCCGTACTTTATTTTTCAGGTGTTCTACTTCTGCATTTTTACCTTTTCTCAGGACTGTACTCTACTATTTCTGGATTAGTTACTATAATTTCTATCTGCCACCAGTTACTTAAGTTGTCCCCTGCTTCTCTGACTTTATTTTATTCTCATAAACCTTCACCAGCGAAATTCCAACCAGCTCTGCTTTATTTTCAGTAATGACTCTTACCTGTGTTTCCATGGCAGGGGCTATTCTGTCAGTAACCTGCACTTTAAAATGATCTAAATAATTCCTTAAATGCAAAACCAGAAGCTATGACAAAGTCATTACATATTGGAGAAACTGCTTTTCAGACATGCTTACTCAATGGGAGAACAGAATGATTCCTGAATTCCAGAATTATTACCTCAGACAGCATTTCCCCCTGAGTGAAGCCCAACACTCATATATACATTCATAGGGAGAAATCTTTCAGTCTTCTTCAAGTACACAACAAAATTCTTTAATCCTTAAGGGTCATGTGTAAAAGGACAAGCTGTAAAGTCTTTATCTTGTGGCTGTGGGAGAACGAAGAGTTCCTGCCTAATTTGTGTAGCATTATGTCCGGCTCAGTAAATGGCCTTCCCTGTCTCCTTAACCTGGGGAGACCTTTTATAAGGCTCCAGATACAGAACTTTAGCACTGAATTCTTGGTTTTAATTTCAGAAAAAATATGTTTCTAGTCATCATGGCAGAGAAGAATCAGAAGATGACAATCACGTACTCACCTGAAAAAATAAAACAGAAGATGTAGAAAAAAGAACTCACGTTTGATTGCTCAAGTTAGAATTGTGCAATTAAGAAATAAAGATAACAATAAGGATAAGAAATGAAGAAATATAAAATATAAATATACAGACTCACCTAGAAACTTCTCCAATGTTTTCACGAGTTTGCTGACCTCTGACAGCTTAAAGATTTCTCCCTGTGAATGTTCACATCCTCAGAGTCCTTATTCTGTTTCAAGTTTTTATTTATTTTGCCTGAGAAAAGACTGAACAGAAAGTGACCGAGGACTACAGTTAGTTTTGATATCTTATTTACTCAGTACTGAGTTACTTTCAAAGAAAAAATATCCTTCTGAATAGTAAGTTTTTGTTTTTTTCCTGCTTACCTCCCTCTCTTACTGCAAGCTCCATCCATTATGCCCCAAAGAAGGTTTATCTCATGAGTAAAGAATGAACAGTCACCTAGGAAGAGAAATAAATGGGAAATTTTTTATGTCCTTTTCCACTAACTGTGGAGTCAGCAAATGGTACCTTGCATCATTCTATCACAAATCAAATAAATTTAGAATTCTGTAGTGATATTTTTTACATTTTACATTTTAAGTCACTTATTCTACTAACAATTTTTTATATTTGAAAATTCTCTAAATTGAAAAGTTTTGGTAAGAATGTTAAAATGAATGGGAATTAATTAGGCCTCCCTACTGTAAACAGGTAAAACAAGATAATTGCAATTCATGCAACATGTCAGCCACTTTCTCCTGTTCCACAGTAAGCAGCCAATGGGTCTCTTGTAATATTATGCAAGAGCCAAGACCAGCACACGCATCAAAGAAACATGCATGAATTGAAGTGGATAGAGTACAGAGTGTAACATGACAGTCAGGTTAAGCAAAGATACCTCTGTGGTGCCACTTTATCTCTACTGCTCTGTTTGACTGCTATTGAGAGAGAAACACTGTTTAAGAGAAAAAAGATGCTAATTCCACAAAGCTGCAAATGCTCCCTTGTCCCCCTTTGCAAGCCTGTGACAAAGTGCTATGTGTATATCAGGATTTTATCATAAATTTTCTTTGTATTTAGCTTTTATTATTTTAGTAAAACTAAAATTTGTATCAGGATACTGCAAACTTGTTATGTAAGGTTAAATTCAATCACTGTATGTCCTATCGGAAATAGCTTTTTATATAGCTTGCATCCCACATACTTTATCACAGGAACAAAAGCTTTCATAATTTCTTATCTATTTACCTCAATATAAGATCATGAAATGTCAAGCATTCTCTGGATCTCTGTGCACTGAGCTACGGTCTGGATGAGACCCTTAATCCCGAAGAAGACAAGTAGTCTAGTCACTACTCTGCTTAGTCAGAATGAGATTGTAGTCTTTTGTTCCAGCACTACTCTAGAAAATAAAAATAGAGTAGTTTATTCCAGAAAGGTCTTGATTCCCTAGTGCTTTCAGCAGAATCTTCAGTGATAAGTTTAACAGATCTCCCTGTTATTACATTCCCTAAGTTGTCTTTTAACTCTACAGGTTTGGGCTGAGCTAAAGCAGTTAAGGCTCATGGTCCCGTTCAGTGTGTGTGATTCAGCCAAGGTGACAATTTAATATAGGCTCTAAAAAGCCAACTGGTCAGCTTTACTACCTATGCATTGAGAAATCTCTGAGAATTATGGCCTCCTAAGTAACCAACCACGCTCTAAACAGTAATCAAGAATATTCAGTTCATTAGTAAACTTCTGGTTCATAAAGTAGTTATTGGTAGTATGAAACCTATTTTCATTTCATCAGACAGAAAAACTTCTTATTGCAGTGCATTACAATAACAGAAAATTTATCTATAATCACAGCTTCATGAATATATGTCAGAGCCATTCTGAACAGAAAAGTTGCTAATCAGCTTACATTATAAAAACTAAATATTGAAACAAATCACTGACCACTTGGCAGAGTTCTCACTTTATTTCCAAAAAGAGATTAACTGGATTCAAGGTAGGCTCACAGACAGACTATTCTAAATTGGACCAGAAATCATCAGCCACCTACAGTCTGAATTTGACCCCATTATATTAAACAAAGAGCCCTGAGAAATAATTGAGCTGGGAGCTGCAAAACAGCCTAAACCCCTGCTGGCTGACAGTGTCCAGCAGAGAACAAATGAACCCACTACTAATGCTAGTCAACAGCTTCTTCAGAGGATTGAACTTAACCTCTAAAGAAAAAAACAATATTCTGCCTGGTCCTTAAGCAACCAACGTGATGTAGAAAACTGGCCAAATTCTCAGCTAGTGCAGATTGTTAAAGTTCTTTTGAAATCAAAAGAGCAGGGACAATTTAGTTTAAGATCTTGTCATCTTCTCCTTGCAAATCTGAACAAGTAAAAAGAGCAGCAAACTCCAACATTATTCAGTGTGTAGGATTCTGCTTACTCATGTAGGATTTAGAGATGGTACAATTCTTTGGCAGTCCCTGGTGCAAAGACAGAGTGCCTAAAACCACAAATGCATGATTATCTTATGTTTTCATGCACACAAGTTGATGAAGCAGGGGTGCTCCTTTCCAGGCAAATATGTCGCCTCTTATGTGTCACTAGCTCATCAGAAAACACTGTCACATAGGCTATAATTTAGTCCTTCTGCAGTGATGGGAGCTGCCTGAGGTATGGAGGCAAGATTTTTTTTTTTTTTTTTTTTTTTTTTTTTTTTTTTTACTTTTGCATTTTTAACATAGCAGAAGATTATGTACCTCCTGCTCTAGAATAAATTGTGTGGATCTACTGCTATTTCTTCTATTTCTTTTGCAGGCATAAAGAGGAGTACTGTGAATCAATCTACAAACACAAAAGTGTTGATGACTTCTGGCTATCAGCTATAGCTGGTGACATTCATGCTGAAAGTTAATGGAATAAAAACAAGTTTCCCACCTAAATTAGCTGGGGTAGAAAGCCTAGCTGCTATGTAGAGAATTAGAGAATTAAAAAAAAAGAGAGAATTAAAGAAACCATTCCCCACTGAAAACCTTCAGCATACAGTGATTTTGTTCTGAAGACAGCATCTTCCAAAAATCCTTTCATTCTTTTACAGAAGTCAAAAAGGTAGGTAATTAAACCAGAACCTTAAGGTGCTGCTCCACGCAAGGCCTGGTCATGCCACTCCTGTGGTACTCGGACATGTGCCAGCCCTGGGAGCAGGACAGAACACAGAGCCCGTGTAGCAGTGCTTTCTGCTGAGCTGCTGGCTCAGGAAGGAGCAAAGCTGTCCTAGTCAAATGCCTGGTGACTGTACGCTGAAGGTGAGAAGATACTCCTCAACCTGGCACAATTTCAGACTTCAGTCCTTCCACCATAGGGACCTGAAATACAGGGTTTGCCTTGACAGGGTTTTACATTTGGGAAGCAGGTGAGGAGCATGGAAATCCTAGGTAGTCTGAATAAAGAGCTTCTATGTGCTGGAAGAATCAGATCCTCTTGCATTTTGCTAAAAACTCTCTCTGTGTTTAGAATGTAATGGTGAAAATTTTTTCACCATTAGTTTCACCACTGATTAGTTTAGCCTTTTCACGTTCTTTCAAATGGCTGCCTGAGTACAGGAACTTGCAGTTTAGTTCTGAGTTGCAGCAGTCTGATGCAGAGACTGCACATCATCCACAACGTACGCGAACAGTACACTGATAATTCTGGTACCACACAGCAGGTCACTCTGATTAGGACTCTTTTGCCATACATTGTGTTTTGTCTTTTTTCTGCAACTGATCAGGGAATCTCAGAATTAATTAAATCTCTTGATGCACTTGGACAGCTTGTGGAACAAGTAGTAAGGTATTAGAGACACTGAACTTGTTCACTTGATTTCATCTCTGTAACCTGAGCTCCAATTTAATGCTGTATCTCCTACCCTCCTGAAGATTAATTACTGCACCAGTTAGCAAGTCATCTCACCTTCTTTCATATGTGAAAAGTGTAAGTCATTAGAAAGGTAACTCAGGTATTATTCTAGCTTTATCTGTAACTGGTGAAAATTCAGTTAAAGATTTAATGTGTAGCACTACAGCACTTTTCTTAAAACCACCTTTGGGGCCAAGTCAAGCTTGATCATGTTACAGATGGAGGAATATGACTGACATTTAAATTCTGCTTTCAGTTGTCTCAGTATAAACACAGATACCTCACTCCCAATATCAAGTTTTCTGGATTTACACTTGTGTTTGGGAGCAGACGTTAATTCTTTGGATTTTTTTTTTAATATATAATAGCAGTATAGAAATGAGGGACTTATTGCTGGCAGGGCATTGCCGAACTTATCCCGTAATTATAGCATGCGTGTTCTTCCTACTACTTTGCAATGATCTGACACAGTGAAGGATGTATTAGTAGTTCAGAGAAACTGCACAATTATATCGTAGCATTCTGATTGCAAATACCACTGCTCTAGGTCTTGCATGTGCTTAAATAAGACAAGATATACAGAGAACTTGAGCAGACTCCATGTTACGATAACTCTGGCATGAGGAGGTCTGGTGCAAGACTACTAGTTGGCAGCAGAAATGTGTTTGTGCTAGAAATAGAATTCTGGCAGAGAAAGCAAGTACAACAGGCTGAAAACATAACAAGGCAGAGACACTGGAAAGCAAAGCAGTATAGACACCCGTCAGCCTAAGAATGATGTTTTCAAGAGGCTTTAGTTTGTGCACTGGAGAGTAACTTATTTGAAAAGTTAGTAACCAAAATAACATTAATTTCTCGGATACAGAGCCAAGCATGTTTTCCTGTGAATATCAAATCTTTTAAATCTCATAAATTTTCAGAAGTCCGTAAGAGGTGAAAATCTGCCCTTAAATACAGCTTGAGTTTAAGATAGTCTTAAAGGATTTAAGTCCAGCAAACCCAAACACTAGCCGCACAGAGAAAGGTGCATGTACTAGCCCAGGCGAACCTAATTCTGCATCATAGCTTCCTCATGGTCATTTCCTGGCTCCCACAGACTATAGCCAGTTTTTTAGATGACTACTTATAACCTTAACACTTACCACAATTACACACTTAAAAAAAAAAAAAAAAAGCCCAGCATTCCTTAAATGTAACATAAAGCCAAACAATATTGCATATTGCAACTGACAGCGCTCACTAAACTTGATCTCTTGCGTAACTGCATTAAGATTCCTATTTGTAGTACCTAAAATATGGTACTTATACAGTCTTTTCATAACACTGGCAACAGTGATTCTTTCCTTGAACCCGTTGTCCTAGAAAGGCCAAAAGTGGTTTCTGGATTTGTCCACTCGGGGTTAATGGATTTTTACAATAGTGGTTTCAGAATCCAATCTCCACATTGTTTCTCCATACAGCTCTAAAAGGACTACTTACAGCACTGTCAGGAACAAGTAGCTGATGACTCCAGGAACACTTTGAAGACAAGTATTTGTTTTCTTAAGTTTCTTAGGTTCCTTCAGTTATACCCCCTAAAAAAGAAAGACAGCAAGCACAAGCACCGCTGTCTGCTTTAGTAGGGCACCAGGTTGCCTGTTACAGACAACAAGCAACAAGTCTTGCATTAATTCAGATGTCCATCCCTTATCTTGACATCTGAAAATGGCACCTTCTGGCAGCTTCCCCTTTGGTATTGTCTTTCCTTTAAGGATGATGTATTGTGGCAATTTTTTTTATCTACTAGGACCACCAGCAAAGTAGCAATCCTGTTTTTTTTTTCATTGACAGCATTTTTTATAAGTGATTTGGGGCTTTTTTATTGCACAGTAATATTATGTCTGAAAAACTAACATGTGCCTGAAGAAAAAAAGGAATGTTTGATTTGTGTTGCCTGTGTGCATTAATAAGCATTTGAGAGTTTTACATTGCTGAAATGCTACTATTTTTGAACACAGTTAAAACAGTCTTTATCCTAGCGTTGTTTTACATTTAACACCTTAGGTATCTAACATGTCAACAAATGCTGGTTTTGACATTCAGCTCAGCAGGACCTGTGGCTGTGAAGGAATTTCTAGTTGTGTAGGAACCCTGAAAGAAGCCCTTTCTAAGCCTAATGTGATTTTTTTTTTGTTAAAAATTTCTTAATCTGAACAACCTTTTCTGAATTCCACTGTTAACTGTACCACATTTTTTCTTTCTGTTAAGAAATGGAATGAGATAATCATGAATCTACTAAGATTTTTTTTTTTTTTTTACACATCATGTGATACAGAACCTTTCCAAAACATCTTTAAAAGGCTAAAGTCGTGAATCTACTAATTAATGTATTCAATAACAATGGCAATCTAGATGTTTTAGAGAACAGAGAGGAAATTATGTGATCTTCTGCACTACCTGTAATGTTACAGGAAGTACCTTACTATAGGAAACCAGGAGGAAGCAAGCAGTAGAAAGCTTTTTTTTTTTTTTTTTTTTTTTTTCTTTCCTGTCCTCGTCTTTGCAGCAGACAGAGGCTCAGAGCAGCTGCTCTGGCTCGTTCTGGTTGTCATCTCTAACAGGAGGAGCAGGAGAGCAGTAGCTCTCCGAACCTTCCCTCCCTGGGGTAAGTGGTAGAGGCTAATTAGGCAGTATATTTAGTTAACGGGTGTACTAAAGTAGCTAAGGAAGAGTCTTGTCATTCCTTACCATCTTAATAATGAATCTTCTTATTTTATCTTTTCTAACGTCACACCATTATTGTAAATCTATGCTTTGAAATGAAACAATACAAAACTGACAAAGTACTTCATCTTCCAGGTGCAGACGTCCTCAAAACGGGGGTGCAAGGCTTCTCCCAGAATCCTCAGGTATTCAAGCACTAAAAGGTGAGCAGGATAACAGTGCTTTTCCCTTGAATTCTAGAGCCCAGTTTAAGTGCTGGAAACTCAGGGATTTGTGTGGAAGATGATGACCAGCATGGGTTATGAAAACTTTGTACTGTAAACAAAGTAGTGGGGAAAGTGCCCCAAAGCTGAGCGTCACTGGATTTTTTAGCTTTTAATCTTGTGCCCTATGATGGTCACTCAGCTGCCCTGCTTTTTAAAGGTACACAAAACGCAACACTGAACAAATGCAGAAGAATAGTGGAATAGTTTTGTGCTACGTTGAGCTCTGTGAATAAACAGCCTTGCCGGGAGCACTGGAAGCAGGTTATGTGGTGCATAGCAGTGGCTAGGTTAATTGCAAATGCCTGCCCTTCCTGGGTGACTGTGGTTGCCAGGGATGTGCGCCAAGTAACACATGATGAGAGAGCAGCTACAGTGGCCCGTGGTATAGAAAGAGATATGACTCGGAGCAAATCCCACAGACATGTATGTCCTGACAGTGCTAAAGCAGGTCCTAGTTGCCCTAGGATCTGCACAATTGCACAACAGATTACCACTGGTGACAACCCACTGCACTTTCATTTCTCCCATCTTCTTGATTTTACTCTTTCCCTACTGTAAGTGCAAGGTATCTCTAGGTAGCATGCCCCTTAGCGAAAGGAGAGGAGTAAATGACCTTCCTTGGTGGAAGAGTGCCGACACAAACACGGGCAGCTGACAGCCTTACGTACCCCATGTCACTTGTTAATCTAGTTACCCTGTTGCTGAGGCAAATAAAGCAGAAGCAATCTTAGCATTAAAGGTATGCTGAAAAAGTCATTACAAAGCGTTACAGACAACTTTTTCCTTATAGGCAGGTCTAAGAGGACGTTTGAATTTTAAATCCCTAAAGAATGAGAAATTATCTTTCTGTATTTAAATATAATGGTAAATGCTGGTCTGCAGAGATTTGTAAGTTAAAGCTTTTGATGGAGAAAGCTTTTATTTTCCATCATCTCATGTTGTCATGCTGCATTTTATCCTTCTGGAATGCAGTGTACCTCTTGAGATGAGATAGAAAGCATGGTTTAATTCTTCCCTTTCTTACAGGGCACTCCCCGCTATCCTTGTCCCTCCCCAACCTAAAATATCCTTTTCTTTTTGGTTTGGTACAAGGTTAAGTAGTGATAGATTTTTTCCACCCCATGCTAAAAGGATTGTTACACTTTTATCCAAGGTCTTATCTGGTCTTTCTCATAATGATATTATCATTAGTATATAGAAATACTAGTTTCAGGGGCTAAAGGAGAAACCTATGTTTAATCACTGTATTCAGTTCTCCGTATTTCTTTGTCCATAGCTTTTTGTTCAGACCTTTTCTTCTCAGGGATTTGTCATAAGTTAACTCTTTTAGAATGTTCTACCAGATCTGTTCTTGCAATGTCATTCAGATCACTTGAATTTGTTACCAAAAAGACACTACTTAAAGTCTTATTTCCTTGGACTGCTTCAAAAGTTTGCTTTAGAAAGACTCAGACCATGGGGTTTCCCAGCTATATCTTCCGCCAGTCCTCTTAGACTGTGACTCCAGGAAACCTTGTGATTAACTTGATATATTGCATTACGGCAAAAATAAATACATAAAATAAAGAAATTGAAGGGAAATTGGTGGCAGCAAACCTTCTAGAAAAAAATAATATCGATAAATATATTTTGTCTTCTTGTCTTTTTATCCCAGTATAGAATTGTAAAAACCTGAATTTTGCGCAAAATCAAAATTCTGGCTCACCTTTCTATTAGCAAAGTGGCTTCTAATTTCTTTGGGTTTTATTTATTACTTTTATCATTTTGTGTCACTTACAAGCTGATAAAATCAGAAGGCATCATCATTAGGCACGAGCACACCTGCCTTTTGGGGAAATTCATATCTTGATATGTACCCAAACATTGCACTAGAGGCACACAGTCAGTGGTTGTGAGCTGTGCCATGATGATCAACATCAAATCAGATTTTCCCAGAAAATTTTGGTAGCTGACTTCAGCTCATTTAGAGATGTGAAGTTCTCCAATACAGACAAAAGCCAACACTAAAGCAGTCATCCAGCCTTACTAAATCTGAGTAAAGCCAGTGTCTTTGCTGGGGTCCCAGCCCTGGAAATGAGGTCATCGGGAAAGCAGATTTTACTAACGGTGTTACATCCCTGCCAGTGTGCATGTCTGACATAAAGGTGAGATTCCAGCCAAACCTTCTAGTATAATAAAAACTGAGGCTAGCAAAGAAATATAGAGGAGACGGTGCAAAAGCTAAGAATAGCGGATGATGTCAGGCGGGTGGGAACCCCTTCCCAGCCCCAAAAGACACATGAGGTAGTATTCCAAAACGCTGGAATCAAGCCACAGAATACACCCTGTAAATTACTGGTCCGTTCAGTGCTGAGGTCCTTTGTCAGGCAATACACCCATTTTTCCAAAAGTTTCAGACTCAAATTGATCTGTACACAGGAAAGTTCTTGCCAATAGCAATGGACATTTTGCCATGAAATTTGCAGTAACACTTGTAAGAGTATTAGACTATCAGACAGTAATGGCTTGAGGACTCTATGTTACATTAGCAATGTTGTATATACGTGCTACGTGTGCTTAGGTGGTTACAGTTGAAAATCATTTCCATTTTAATAAGGGAATGACTACACAGTCTGGCACAATGGGAGTTTTGCCTGAGGTTGGCACAATGAAGGGTCCTCAGAGCGGATTGTGTGCTTAGCCTCAGCGACAGATCTCAGAGGAATTAAACCACTCAGCACGGTTAACAGGTACAGTTGTGAAAGCTCTCAGGCGCCTTTTTCCCTACAAGTAAATATCAACATTTCCCCCCCGCACCCCACTCACTTAAGCAATGCAGTGCATGGTTGTTTTTATTATGGTTCTGTCACTTCACACAGTCCAGTTTTATTTCAATAATAAAAATATAGAAATATAATTAGCATCTTTGTTTCAAGGCACTGAGTTTTTAAATTACCATGTGTGACAACTGTTATGGCAGTGAAATCGTTAAAATCATGTAAATGCTTAAACCATGTAGGCCTGGGAGATTATAGTTTCATTAGAGAAAAGGCTATAAAGTTAGACCTAGGTAATTACCTTTCCCATTAATGCTAGAAAATTCTTTGCTCCACTGAGAAGTGATTGTGGTGCATCATGCCTTCTGTGCTTTTACATTCAAACTGCAGGAGCCTTTATTTCATCAGCACAAACTGCAAGGAAACAGCGGCAGCCTTCCAGGTGTACTTTGCAAATTGGGGTTTAAATGTGGAACACATCAAATTAAAATTCAATATTAATTATTTTGTCTTGCTAGGAGCTTGAGTAGTTTAAAGCAGCAAGGGTAATTGTCTAACTCATTGTATGTGTCTACAGCGAACTTAATCATTATGTCAGCTTCCTAATAAAAGGTTATTATAGAAACAAAGATCCCAATTTTACATATGGTAGGCAAGGGAGAATTCGAAGAGCTAGTCTCCAAGGTAGACTTGAGGTTCTTGACAAATGATGCCCATGCTGTGATCAGATACTTAACAAGAAATCTCGTTATTAACTAGGCCTGTACAGATAATTAGCACTTGAGCTTCAAATTTTAAATCTGGCTTGAGATGTATAATTTATCAAAAGCCCTAGCTCGCTGTCAAAGTCCTATAATAAGGCAGTGCTATTGATGAATTGAGATTAAGAGCAGATTGAAGAGAAAATTAGGCCACTGGTTAGTCTGAAAGGTCTGATTTCAATATTTACAGTACTAATTTGGCATTATTTTGGTAAATGGATGTGGTCCCCAAGTGCTGCACAGTGTAAAAGAATAAACTGAACATCATTATTCTAACAAAAAAAGTATTGTTTACTGTATGCCAAATTTTGCAGCACTAGCAGTCTGGTTAATAAGCTTCTTTATGGGATAAGTGTACTTGTTTTTATTGCATTAATTTATTATAACACATAGAGAATGCTAGGCTTTTAGGCAGAGTTAGAAAATGTAGCTTCTTTACATTAAAAATTATATTACTTCAGACTAATTACTATGGAGTACGCCAATCCGTAATTTAGCTCAGTTTCATTTATATCTTTGAATTGTCTTTCAAGCAATCTTTACACCGGAATGCAGATAAGTACCATTTTATATATTCAAGCTACATAAAAAGAGCAATCTTTTTTTAATGATTGCCAGTAGCACTTCATTGCAAGTGGTTCCAAGAAGAAATGAAAGAGTTACTGTATGCACTCTATCTACAGTAAACTGCAGCTGCAAAGGTGTTAGATACACATTCATAACCCTTAGTAAGCTAAATCCTTTTGATACACACAAGAAAATGTCATTTAGGACAATATCTGTTTTCCAGAACTGTATTAGGTAAAACATAAGGTTGGGATAAGTTCTATTTGTAATTTTTCAGGGTTTGATTCTTAGCCCAGGCATGCAAATCATACCAAAAATGCACTGAATGGCACTATGCTTTACCATGCATCGTGGCAAGTACCTAATAAATGCAGCTGTGTATCATTGTATATATCTTATATATCACATCAATATCTTCCAGCAAAATAACTGTATCAGTTGCTGCCTGTTTCCAGGAAACTTTACGTTGAAAATCCCTTGTAACATGTTATTGGCAGCAGCTCCTTTCCTCTCAGTTTCCAGCTGTCCAATGGGGTATGCCAAGTCACAGCAGGACCTGAGGAGTGTTTGTATTCAACTGTGGCACTGAGCTTTATGGAGATTTTCCTTGTATATTGTGCACTTGCAGACAAGCGGGATTTCCAGGACCCAGCAGGGGCTCCCCAGTGTTTATGCTGAGGTGGTTAGCTAGTTGGCAAATTGCTTTGGGCCAGAAACGTGTGACAGGGTAAAATGTATTGCATTAGCTTTTCTATCAATAACATCTTAACGCTGACTTATAACACAATTGCTTTCATGCTGATCCTGTCTCCTAATTTTAATTTTAGGATTGATTGAATTTTGCAATCAAGTGTTTTTGGAGATACTGGAAAAAAAACAGTTTCTTACTTTCTCATAAATAATTTGCTATTAAAAATATAAGCATCAAAAATACGAACAACTTCAGCTGCTCTAATAAGCCATCGACTAATATATATTTACACTAATTTGGAAGGCATGTAATCTTTTTGATATATAAATTGTAATCATTTAAAGAAGACTTAAAATAATTTATTTTTTAGAATTTACTGTTACGCACATAGTAGAGGGGCATTTTGCAGGACCTTTTGAGTCTCGTAGGATTTTTAGTAGATTTGTAAGAGATCCAAAAAAGGAGGTACTGCAATTCCCAGCAGACAGAAATGCTAATTTATACTTTCATGGTGGTTTTCATTCAGTGACTTCCAAGTGTTATTCACATATTGCGGTGAGAGTCTGATCTTGTTTAAATTCTGAATTTAATTTTGTTGTGCATTAGTGCAATTTGAAATCAGGAGACACTTCTAGTTGAATTAAGACTTTGCTCAGTTTAAGAGGTAAATTTAAGGAGCTTTAGGGTCATCTAAGATAGAAGTGATCAATAGGCTACAGTTTTTAACTTGGTTTATTTAGAAAAATAATGTAGGGGTTATTCAAGTCTTTAAATAACATTTTCAAGTGTACTGAAAGCTAGAAGATATTTACACAATTCAGAATTTGGATAGAAAATGAATATTAGAGATGTATTTTAAGCAGAACTATGGGACACACAAAAAGGCTCTGTCAATTTAGGACACTTTGGAATTCATTAGATAAACGGTGCTTTCTAATAAGCTTAGCTATCCAATAGCCTGATTTTGAACTCCTTTCACATGAGGCATTCCCACCGCTTGTAAGGGGAGCCACACACACATAAAAGATCTGCAGAACACGTTTTTCTGTATTTGAATAATAAAGATATTAATAATAAAACACTTACCATGAATTGAGGTAAGAAATAAAGCAACCAGTGATCTCTGTGGAAAAAAAATAGAAATATTTATTAAATAATTCTGGGCATCTTATATTGCTTACTAAAAAAGAATGTGCTTGGTGGTTTGTACAGTCATTTCCACATTTCATTTTTAAGTGATTTGGTAGCGCTGGTGCAAATGACCACATGTGGGTTAAATGAATTACACAACAGAACAGAAGCAGGCTTAAGGGTTCCTATCGACACAACCAGTGACTAGTCAACGTGGTACAGGATAATAAAACCGGATTTTGCCAGGATAAATTATTTTAGATATTCAAGATTCATTTCAGTGCATTCAGCTATAGATATTATTGTAATTTGTGCACTTTCAACAAGCAGACTTACAAACTCCAGGAGGGTGCTTTCCTGGGCTTGGATTGGGAGGGTGGCAAAGCGGTGCCTCTGTGCAGAATGTTCCCCAGCAGTTGTGAAGATCTAAACTAATAATGCAAAGTTGATAAAGGAGGTACAAGAGCAGGAACTTTAATACTGCATTGCAGGAATTACGGGCGTACATTTGAAAAAAAAATAATTTTAGCTAGAAACCGGGTGTTTCGGATCGCGTGTTTTGGCGTGCCTTACGCTTACGGGCGCGTTTTCGCTTTGACCAGGACGGCCGGTCTCCAGCCCGCGGGAGCACGCCCGGGAGCTGTGCGCGCGGCGAGGCCTCCGGAGCCCCGCCGGCAGCCCCGCCGCCGGCAGCCCCGCCGCCGCCGCCGCCGCCCGTGCGGCGAGCCGCCGACAGGGGGCTCCAGCGCACCGCGGAACCGCCGGCGGCGCGGCGCGGCGCGGACAGCGCGGGGCGGCGCGGAGCGGCGCGGGGCCGGGCGGCCGCGCAGCGCCGGCCCCGGGGCAGCGCCCGCCGCGAAACCAGCCCGCAGCTGCGACTGCGCGTATACCGGCCGCTAATTTTCTCCTGTTGTAGGGAACAGTACTAGCCGGGGGGGGGTGGGGGGGGGTGGGGGGGGGGGTTTCTTTCTTTCTTTCTTTCTTCCTTCCTCTCTTTCTTTCTTTCTCTTTCTGAGAAAGGAACTAGAGCAGCCCCTTGGGAGGGAGGGGTACCGTCAGTCTGAGAGAGGATGGAGACCCGCACTTCAGCGAGATAACAGGTTCCTGATACAGAACGTGATAAAACAACGCGTGGCTTTCGCCTAATACGGCACAGCCTTTCTGTTTCCGTCTGGATTAACAAGATATTTCCGATAGACCTAATACTTACTGGTGCTTTAGTATTCAGGCAATGGAAGAAGGCAGAAAAACTCACTCTGTTATACGTAATATTAAATAATAGTGCCATTCGGTTACATGAACTAGGCACTTGCAATTCATTAGTTAAATTTTAAAGCATATAGGGACTTTGGGTTCTTTCTCTCTCTTTTTGTTTCTTATCTACATGATTCAAAGAGACAACTGTCCTGAAAGCTGAGGGCGTTTTGCAACTGGAATATAGCTCCATAGTCTGTGACAATGTACAGTGGTTGATGAGTTAGTTCTAGAGGCTTCTGAATTTTAATGATGTTGGAGATGATATTGTGTGTCCTTCAGCTTGTTAGAGTGACACTAGCACTCCATAAATCATAATACCTGTGTATTGTAAAATCAATACAAAAGTGCTATCTCAGCGCTAAACCTTAATAAGTTTTTCAGTGCTCTAACAGCTTAAACTTTGCTGTAATGCCATTGGACCTGTAGGTTAGCATCAGAGCATGCTTAATTTGTTTTGTAATAGAGACTTTTCTTTAATGAAGGACCGATTAGTAAAGCTTTGGTTGCCACTCTGGTGATCAGTTGGCAGAACAGCCTCTGCAATTAAACTCGTGTATCTCTGTCCTGAAGCAAAAAAGCAGGCTTAAACAGTCAATAAATGTTAATCCAGTCAGAACCTGTGTGTGCCTTTGAAGGCTGCCCATGAGAGGTTTTTCAAATCACATTTTTTTTTATCTTGTTTTAAATATGGAGGTCCCCATAGAGCTGGTACGTAGTGTACAAGGCCTCCCACTGCTCTTTAATAAGATCTGGCATACTAACAACATTCTGTGTAGATCTGTCATCTTTAGATTTGTTTGTTCCCGCCTGTTCCTGCATGTCTATTTGTATATTTACTGGTTAGGGGGAAAAAAACAATCATCGTGTTTTAAACTTCATACATATGAGTGTAAAAGACTATGTTTTTATACAAAGTATGTTACTACAGATGCATAGGGTTTTTATCATCTACAACTACCTCCCCCAAACTTTTTCCATTATCATTTGTTTCTTTGCGGGGTGATTCTCAGGGGAGGAAGTTTACATTTATACATAAACTGCAAAGCAGGCATGGGAAGTGTGGAGCTGCCAAACAACTGTCCTTAAAACAAGCAAAAAGAAAAGTTGAACCTAATCTAGATTGTTGTTGTTCTCTCTAGGACAGGCTTCTCATGAAACACTGCCAGATATTCATCTCATTCTGTTTTTCATTCTTGTCTACTTACTTTTTTTTCCTATGAACAAAATAATAATAATAAAAAAGCAAGTTGATAACTAAAAGCAGAGTGAGGGTTAGCAGAAAGTTGGCTGATAGAGTTAGGAGGGAGACATGGGTGAAAGAAAGAGGCAATTCCCATTCCTTAATGCTTTCTATTTGAAATGCAGCCGTTCCTATGAACTTCATTTGCATCTATTTTCCAGACTGTTTTCCTATCCCTTCAGCTGCGTGCATAAAACATTAACATACGTAGGAGAGTGCATTTAATGTAGCTTAATCATAACTGGCATCTCCTTTATGTTGCTTTGTATAATTTAGCTTTTGCTCATCATTGGGAGACTGAGTGCTTCAGACAAAAAGATGAAGACACTCGTATGAGTCGTTAGATTAGAAATGAAAATACCTGGCTAGAGCTATAAAGAGAAAAGATGGAGATCAGTCTCTTTTTACAAAGGGCTAAATTCATCATTAGCACACCACTTTGACTTCCCTGGAATCGCCCTGCTCCACGCCAGCTGTGACCTGGGTGGGTTCAGAGGATGTGAACTGTTGAGGGGAGCTTGTAATGACCCTCTGGGCAATGCAACTGGTATGGTACAATCACGCAAAATTTCAGCAAAGGCAGACAAGAGTGCTAATACCTATGATGTAGCATTTTCTGCTATTTCCTGTTGGCTGTCAGACAGCACAAATTACCAAGCTGGCTTTATTTTAACACATGCCAAGAAAGCAATGGGTAAGTGTAGCACTGTAGCATCATTATTAACTGTATTCTTACTGCTTATAGACAGAAATGTGTATATTTTCTCTGTACTTGCTTCTTTAAAATGGTTAAGTTCTAGTGAAGAGTATTACGAGATTTCAAAATACCAATTATACATTTTTAAAACTCCCACTCACTCTTCCATTATCTCAAGCCCTCTTCTGTTGTGAGACCACTCACAGACAGTGGTAGAAGTGATGGTGAAAGGCTGTAACCATACCGTGTAAGTCAGGTTGGTTCAGGTTCAGTCGGAGGTACGTATTTAATAATAGTTTGAAGCTGAGATACAAGGAGGAATGTGTTCTATCCTATCCTTTGCTATGTCTCTTTTCCATTATAACAGATTGCATCTTCACTTTTGATCATTTAATTCAGACTAATTTATGATACACTCACTTGCCCTGACTTACCTCATATGTCACCTCTGATTTCAGCCCAACGTATATATTTCTTCCTATAGCCTGCATTATGTAGGTAAAATCTGGCTCGATTTATGCCTTCCTTTTTTGCTTTGCTGTAATTGCAACAAAGTCGCTAGCAGCAGTCTAAGCTCTTGTTCAGCAGGATTGTGTACAACCTTGTAGAAATCACAGAGAATATTGTTGCAGAAATACAGAAATCAAAACTGCAGTCTGTAGAGTCTTTTATTCCTTGAAAACATGAGCAGGGCCTGGGAAGAGGCAAAAGAGTCAGACAACGCCTTCAGATAAAATAGCATGAATGAAAGGATTCCAAGTGGAAAAAAAGATATCTTCAAAGATTTAGAAGTGCTTGTTCGGTGCATGAAACTATGGAGGCCACAAGCTATAAGAAATGACAGCATAGTAGTATGGATATTGAATAGTCCCAGTAACTCACAAAAAACATCCATAAATTACATTCCTGAACTATAATACATTAATTGTTGCATTTTAAAATCTTTGTCAAGTTTTTTCATTTATCTCACTTTCCAATTCGTGCCACAGAGATTAGTAAAGAGCTGGGCCATGTGTGCTTGACCCATGTAGTGTAGTCAGCACATTCAAAGATTTAAGAATATAGTACTTTATCCCAATAGACTGTTGCATACTACTGAAAGTGAGTCAAAGGGAGAAAACACCTTTTCAAGCAAAACAGTACCCGAAGTATTCGTCATCACAAAAGACTTGTTATAGCATAAACAAATGCATGCAGCCCTTGTCATGCTCACATATGTGTGAAAAAAAAGTGAGCGAAAGCGAGGGGAAAGTGAGTGTGAGGAGGGGCAGAGACTAGCCATGGCCAGGGCTGCGAACCTTTCCATAATGTCCTTCTAGGTGTTCACTGATGTATATGCCCACGTAGTTCTGCAGCATATTTAAGTAGGAGCTAAACCTGTAAGAACTGAAGTTAGGATAAGCAGAACTGACATTAGTTTCTTAAAAGGGATCAGTAAAACCACAGAACTAGCTGTGTAGAGTCAATGGGAAAGCAGCAGGATTAGGGAGTGAAACATTCCCTCTTAGTTAACAAATTCAGTTTATGTATTTTAAAATGTGTCTGATTACTGGATCAGCATTTTTTCCTGGAGGACAGGAGTTGTTTGCTTTTGCCAACATTGTCAATATTTTGCATAAAGGAGAATTGTCCAGAGAAGGAGGGACTAAGGTGGGGAGTTAGCATGAAACACTAAGCACGAAATTTTGTTAGTTTTCCGCTAGATGCTGGCCCTTGATGAACATCTGTGTGATTGCAGCTTGTGTGTGACAACTATTGCAAATGGAAAAATATCATAAAAATTTTACATGTCCTCGAGGTCACAAATGGAATTCACTTTCTGCGTAAGTAGGGATATGTGTGTGTCTCCTGTGCTCCCTTCACAGTCTTTTGGACTTGCACACTGTCAGGTGTGCCTCACACCAGCTATTCAGGGAGGGTGCTGCCTCACCAGCTAAGAAGAGTAAGAAGAAATTTGGAAGAACCCTGGTGCGAACCACCACAGTCTGGACAGCCTCTATAATTGTGAGAGACTTGGAGAGTCTCCCAGAAATTTAGGAGCCTTTGCCTGTTGTTTCAATGGATTCCCAGGGTCAGCCGTGGGTGGCTGCAGGAGGCGAAACTTTAAGTAGGCTATAGCCTTATAAAATATCAGCAGACACGTAACTTGAAAGCCTAATGATCAGTTTACCTTAGCTTAATTGGGTTTATGTGTTCAAGGATATCCTGGTAGGGGAAGAGGCTAGCCACTGTTTTAGAAAATTAAAGCTGGAACGAGTCTGACTAAGGGCCTGAATCTATCTCTACCTTGATGGCCCACTTTCTTAGCGGACTCCTTGTACATAAGAGATGGGAAGAGCACAGAGCTCTTACTTGTTCACCGGCCATCAGCTTTCTTTTTTAGGTAGTGACAAAGCACTGTGCTCAAGAAGCTGGCGAGCTGGCTCAGTGCTGCTTGCTCAGTCCCTTCTCTCTCAGATCTCATCCACGCCTGGCGAAAATGAGCTTATGCTGAATAGATTTTTGAATTGTCTTATAATTGGTTATTCTACTACATAGTATTAATTTTCTTCTTCAACTGTTCATTGATTGAAGAATACTGGATGTGGATTGTTAGTTTTCTTCATGACACTCATACTGAAGAATTATTTGGAGAATATTTTAGTGCTAGTAGATGGCATTTTCCCTCTCCTATATATTTTTAGACTATTTTTCTTATTTGCTTCCTTGGAAGAAGCAATGCTAGGCTTCTGTGGCTTGGATTTTTGACCTATCTCTCTGTATTTTATTTTTTTAATCAATGGTTATAAAAATGGAAAAAAAACCAAAACACACAACAAACAAGTTAAACTATGTTAGGAAGACTCAGGGAGGAAGACTCCCTGAAGAAAAAGAATTGAGTGAACAATGTCCATCTTACCAGTCTTTCTAATTTCCTTGTAAATACTTCTAACTTCTGTCTCCATACTGTAGCATTTCCAGGTGCTTGGCTGTAGATGTCCAGACTCTCTGGGCCTATCTGCAGATCATAGCAAAGCTGAAACAGAAACATTTGATATTCAATTCACTTCAGAATTTTCAGAATAGCTGGAGTGTGTACACACTTCTGAATTTATGCACTGAGTATATCCACAATATTTATGTTTAATAAATGAATGTTTACCATCAATCACTGTAAGAGATCCCTCAGTTGGGGCTGTGGTACAAGCCTAGGAAAGGCTGACATTGACACTGCTATGTACAAAGTGCACAAAGACATTGATGGCTTCTTTATCTGATCATTTAGTGGTCTGCATACTCCCACAGCTCTGGGAGACACTGATCCTCTTTTTTGGAGCAATACTTCCAAGGGCTTCAGGAACTAACTGAACAGTCTTTGGTATTTTACTGAATCTTGTGGGGCCAGTACTGTTCCCTTTCCTGTCAAAGTCAGTGCTGTATCATTTTTTTTGTGAAGCTGCTTGATACCTTCCATGGAGTCAGGATTACGCCATGTAAAGGAAGGTCAATGTGCAAATGCAATAACCTCACTTTCAAACTACGATTGAGAAGGTTTAATTTAAAACAAGTGTCACAAAGCTGAATATACTGCTCATCTGAAACCTTCGTATTTTAACAATTAATGTGTTGCAAGAAAGAATGTAACTACACTCATTTAAATACTGATTCATTTAATTATTGTCTTCCAAGAAGTAGCAAATCTAATTTTAATGAAAAATTGTATTTTGGAAACAATCAGCAAGCCGCACACAACCATGAGCACAGCCCGACTTGCTGCTGGGGTGAACCATGGCATGCCAAGTTTCAGCCTGAAGCTAATTTTTTACAGCCAAGTTATAAAGGGGGTTTTATTGTGGAAATGCTGACAGAACCATAGTGGTGTTACTGGCTGCCTCTCTAATTAGTCTAAAGAATGGAAAGTTATATTTTGCAATATGTGGTAAGCACTATTGTCCTGATGTTGCTGGTTTATGCCAGAACTACAGGCTTAATTTGGTGTTGCATGTTCTATTACAAGTTTGAAAAGGCGACTTTGACTCTTTTACTGTCATGAAATGTTAGCACTTTCAGGCAACAATTGTGATTTGTACTTTCATTTATATAAATATTAAAAGGTGCAGTTTGGATTTGTTTTTGGTGACAGTAGCAGATCCCTGCTGTGTTCAGTCTACTTTGAAGAAGATGTGGAGTCCACATGGTTTCTTGCATGTTTTCCAGAGACTACTTTTAAATTCTTTCAATAAAAGTTACTTTTATTCCTGTTTAAGTGTTTTGTGGTAATGTTTACAGAGAAACATCCTGCCAGCAGACTAAAGTAAATAAAAGGCAGGACACCAGTAACATAAAACACATCATTTTACTACTGTTCTCCCACCACCTGCACTCCCCCATCTCCGCCAGAACTCCCCGTTTATAATTACACCTACCTGGTCTGGCTTCCACTGTTCCTACTTTTGCGGAGCATGGCAAAAGTGGAGGAGGCTGTTTACCCTGTTGCCCTATCACTTTGTACGGCCGGGTAGTATCACTGTGGTCGAGTAACTTCTGTACTTAACCATCTCTTCAGCACTGATTAATTTTTTTTTAAGCTAAGATTCTGTTACTATGCATATTAGCACCATGTTTACAATCTCTTGTAAGAAGCCTGCATCCCACTATACTCTCTACCGTACAATACTTAACAAAAGAACAGTCCTTTCCCCAAAGGTAGGGAAAACATAAGGGATATGGATAGCTGCAATTACAAGATTACACAGTTTTGTGACATACCATGCATGTCTTAAAAACACGTATAATTATATGAAAATAGGTAGACCCACTGATTTAAATGAGACATCTATGTGATTAAGGACTGTGCTGTGCTTTCATTTTGCTAATTTGTTTAGCTTTTTTTTTCCCTCCTAATACAGTAGCTGTGGTATCTTGAAAAATGTTATTCACTTACAGTTGCTATATAATTGCTGTTGTTGCTATTGTTAGTCTGCTAGGGCTAGGTAGATTGTGCATGAGAGGAGGATTATATTAAGGTTCTAAACACACGTGTATATTTGTTTTGAATATACTATTATTCCTTAAAGTGCTTATAAATCCTTATTAATTATTATCATGTCAGAATAAATTCTGATGTTTACACTTGAAATTAAAGCATTGCAATCCCTCTCTTCTTTCAAGAGAAAGCAGTGTGTTCATAACCGTGCCTTCTATTGCAGTCAACATCATGCTAGTTGGCATTACAAGAATTAATCAGGTGAGAATAAGAAATTAATCTCTTTTTTTTATTTCACTCTCTGCTTTTTACTCCCAACCATTTGGAAGGAAAGCATTTGTCTGGTACTTGGCAGTACCTGCAAAGGGTACCACACTGAATTTAGCATGTCTGATAGGATTACACTAAGAGCAATAGCAGATTATTTTCTAAATGCTAATCCTTAAGGCAGAGTTTTATGTTTTTTTTCAACAATGCAAGGTCTCCATTTCTTTCTTTTTTTTGTACTTTCTGTTTCACCTGCTATGCAGGAGGCAACATCTCACGAATGACCTAATGGGGTGGTGCACTGAGATTTGACTCAAACAGATCTGACTCGACAAGCAGTCCTCAGAATTAGCTCACAGTCCCTGTATGCATTCAGATCTACAGCCTACAGTAGCTCCATTAGTCTGTTGAGCAAATAGACTGGTTCTGATTGAAATTACCCTTTTTATACTCTGACCTTCAAATGTCTTAATAAAGCAGAAAACTGTCTGTCCACTTGTCCTTCTGGCTGCAGTATAGCAGAGTGGCACCAGCTGCTAGGCAATACAATACTAAACTTAGCCCCAATGCAGTATCAAGAAAAAGTGACACTGAAGACCCTGGTTCTTATTTACAAAAGGCCCCCCTTCCATGGCCACTGTGGGCCTTCTGCACCCCAGAAGGCCCTCAGAGTAAACAAGAATCCTGCCAATGCATTACTAAGTGTTCAGTAATGCGAATCTAGCATCAGCTCCAATGTCTGAATGTGATGCACTTAAAAATCTACCAAGAATCACATACTGCAACATTCATTCCAACATTTTTCACTTAGATAAACACATACAGATGTCTGGCCACTATTGAATTACGATGGTATTCTTTAGAGCTTGGAGGAGGCAGGAATGGAATCCGAAAGAATTTCTTCAAAGGGTGAAGTAATTGTGGCAAAGGGGAAAAAATCTTTTCTGTCTTAATCTGAACTTCAGATACAAAGTAGGTAGTCTCAGTGATAACCACTTCTAGGGCACTTGTACCTATGATGTCTCATACAGAGAAAAAAGAAAACCACTTGTCTTTGAAAACTAAATTATTCTTAAAGTGTTTTATCACCAGCTGATGTTGAGTAAGTAAAATCTACTAGCCTAGTAAGTAAAAGAGAATCCAGTGAAATAAAATGGATTATTTTACATTTGATACATCAGGCCGAAGTCTGCCTTTCTGTTTCCAGAGTGGATACAACAAAATACACAGGACAACAGCTTTCAAAGACAATAGGTCTAAAGATTTTCTTTCAACCTAGAGATATAAAAAATAACTGTCATACTACATGCAAAAAGACTGAATCAAGCAACACCCATTTCCCTGACAGAGTTGCTCACAAAAATAAGTAACATTTCTGTTTAAATTATCTTTCCTGAAACCCAAGATAAAAGGTGTAAAAACAATTAATCAGTCTATTGTGAAACAAAATAAACTGCAAAAATATTAGAAGTGGATTCAAAAGACTGGTAAAAGTAAAGATAAAAGGTACAGACAGGAAAAAAAGTTTTGTGTTGTATTACCATGAAGCTGATAATTTGATCTTACTTATTAAACATTTTCATTATTAAAACTAAAATATATTGTTGTTTTTCATGACAATTGTCAAGTGCTTTTATTGCTTTGCAAAATATTACTGAATTGCACTTTGTAAATCTAATCTGTGTATAGATTTTGAGGGTGTTTATGCACACATACTCATAAGCATGCATAATAATTCTGAACTCTACCAATTTTTTCTTCATGACCTACTGAAGAATAAATCTCAAACTTCAGCAGAACTGTTTTTGTTAATATAGGAACAAGTCGCAACTTAATATATCCAAACATCACTGGTCTGGAAATCCCATAAGAGCAGACCTTCTTGTGAGATTTCTAGTAATTCCTTGTTTCGGTCATGTGGAAACGTGCAATAAGCAGCTTTCCCATGCTATTTACTCTTCCAGATGAAACTAGTAGAAATAATAATTAGCATTTTTACTATAGTGTGTTTTCAAAATAGATGAAAAGTGTGGTTAAATAAGCACTAAGAAACTGTCTGAAACATTTTAACATATTAAGAAACTGTTGATGAAACTTTTTTAAACATGGAAAAGGGATCTAGTTCTGTTTCTTTCATTTTCAGCAAAGGTTCAGCTTGGCTTTTAGTTGATCCCAACTCACCACAGATAAATCTGTGAGGAAGACATGGTAGATATATACTTAAGTTTTCCTTTGTTCGCCTATTAGGTGCAAACATTTACGTGGTAACACTGCTAAGAGGAAGTTCTGCATGGAAGAAAAATGACCAGTGAAAACCAAGTCCCGGCAAGTAGGCTGTGTTTTAATTGTCCAGATACAAATACCAGCACCGGTATTGATCCCGGAGGTGACATCCAGCTGGAATTTACAGTAGGCTCAGACATACAACATTCACAATAGCCTCTGTGAAAGGGCTTTGTGGCAACGAACGTACTGTACCAAGAGGGACCTGAGGGAAGAAGCGTCGGCTTCTACATACCTGATAGCTGTCACTCTTGTTGCTGCCTATGACTGTCTGAGCAGGAACAGGGTCTGTGACAGCCTAATGGGTATAACCGGGGCGTCCCTCCCACGTCTTCGCAGCGTTCTGACCAAGAGGCTTTCTACTGCTTGTTGCTCCTGCGCTGCAGCAGCACGGTGTTTCTTGCGCCCCTAGCAGTGGGGGCAAAGTCTGTATCACAGCTAAACCTGCAATCTTGTCTCTTATCGTCTAAATGAGGTGCATGCTTTGAATGGGAAATTGAAAGAGGTAAAAATGGTGCGTGGAGAGAGCTGTAGACCTCACTCAGATGGAGGCAGCAGCATGTCTCCTCTAAAAACGTAATTTCTTGTGCACAGGACAAAATACAGGCTTCTCACACACACAGTGCGGGTGAGGGTGGACCGAAAGGCCTGCCTGCCCTGCTTGCCATCGCCAGCAGCCTCCAAGGATATGCCTCGAGCTCCATTTTCCCGTGGACCAGGGCCCTGGAGAGAGCACTGTTTGCACCTTTCTGAGGCAGCGGTGTGGACAGCTGCTCAGCTTGCTCTCCCAGACCTTCCCCCCGCAGCTGTCTTGTCAGTGGTCCACAGCACTGCAGGATCTAAGGACCTTCTGCTTTAGCTCAGAACCCACCCTTCTCTCTGCGTGGCACAAGAGACACCAGGGGAGAAGGCTGGGATGCTACTAGCCTTTGGCCTCTGTAGCTTCACTTCCGAGGCCTGCGAAGAACCAAAAAGGCAGTCTGAGCTCAGTACAGAAATAAGCTGCCTTTTGAAATGCTCTGAAGCTTTGTTTTTGGAGGTATATTTTCTGTTTTCACTGGTATCAATCACACATAGCAAGAGACTTTTGTGGACCCAAAATTAAAGCAAAGCAGGGCTGTTATATGCTTTTTTTCTTCCTTGAAAAATTGTTTTGTACCTGAGACTTCTCAGGAAGGAAGAGCACGGTAAAAATTTTATGTGTATATTCGAATGTTAAAAGCACTGTAGTAACAAGCCCTGTGGTTTTAAATAAAATATAAATACGGAATCTTATATTAGGAGTGATATAATAGAGCCTCAAAGGTGCTCTCTAGAAATTAAGGACCACTAGACTCTAACCTAAACAAAATGCAGGGAGCTAGGAATACTAGAGGGATTAACAGCAACAGCATTGCATATACAATGAGTTCAAGTGATCACAGATGAGAGATTCACTCATACACAAAATGGATTTGGAAGCTGCACATAGCCTTGTGTGTGGGCCAACATCACAGCGAAGTTGACTGGACTGAGTGAGACTGGGCTGAATGCACTCCTCATCATTGAGTGAAGTACAGGAGATGCAGTCACTCCACTCCTGTGCCAACTTCCCACTATCTTTGTGTGGCCCAGCTTGTCCTTGACCTCTTGCTCCAATGTCCTCCTTTAGAGACCTAGCGTCTCTGAAGGACTCTGTACTCTACGCAGTGCCCAGGTGTGAGTAGGCAAAGGCTGCTGTATCTCAGGAGGCCACGGGCTGTTCTTTATCAGTTTCTCCACTGACCACACAGGTCTTTGTATTGATGCTTTTAGGATGGTACAGCCTGTTCCCTGCAGTGTGCCGAGGCTGTTCAGTAATCTTTGTGGGGTGGGGACAGGAGAATGTGGCCCTCTACCTCCATGGCAGCCCTACTGCACTAAGGACAATTTGCTCACATTAGGTTACACTTAGAGTGCAGTTTGCAGCTGAAGGTTTAACCAAGGTCACAGGGAAGCATTTAAAAATGAGTGGAAGCACAATGTTCCCTCCAACATTTATCCCTGCATTTTATCATCACTTGTAATGGATCTAATAACAGCACTGAGATTATTAAGCCAATGTTTAGCTTCAGATCTCAGAGCAGGAGTAGAAAACAGGGTTTGGAAGCATGTGCAATGAAGCACTGATGTAGACGTTTGAAGGGGAGCATCCCTAAATTCTCATGCTTACTATGTGAATCCTTATGACATTATTTTCTTGAATTTTCTTGGTCCTCTGACCCAAGAGTCTCTTGCCTATGAACTATATTTTGCATATCAAATTAAGTAAGTTTAATTCTTAAGTAGGTGATTTGTTACCCAGGAAGAAAAAAGAGGAGAAATATCATTCTGTCAGCCATGAATAAGGATAACCAGCCTGCCAGAGATAACTTAATCAATTTTAAAAAGGAAAGAATCGGGACTAGTTGAATGTGCTTCTCATTGGCATGGTATCATCCTGAAGCAAAAATTTTGGTTCCAGTAATGTTATTCTGGATTTGTGCTTATGTAACTGAGATCAAAACTTGAGCCAAAGTCTAATAAACCTCCAGAGTGAACCAAGCACAGGAAATAAGAATGCTCTAAAAGCTAAAGCATATCTAAGAAACTTCCCTACCTGCAAGAACAAATGAACTATTTCATCTTATCATTAAATCTTCTAGAGTAAAACATTCTGACAAAACTGCAAATATGAACAACGCATCTCCCAAGCCCCTCTCCTTAATCACCCTAAAATCCAGCCCCGCTCCCCAGCCAGACTCCAGAGAAATACAAAAATGCCCTAAGCAAGAGGTACAGTGTAGGAGAGCCTTGAATGACTCATATTGACCCTAGCAATAGAGCACAAAATGGAGTTCCCTGATCAGGTCTTAGCTATTATGCCCAAATAACATAATACAACAATATGAATTTATTGGCTTGGGACATGAAGTAACATGATCATGCTCATACAGCTCTCTGTGAATATGGGTAGAACACAGTCAGCACAGTTATCTCTGCCCTACGTGCCTCAACATGCAAGTTCAAGATGCAACGTGGAGGGCAAGTAGTTGAGTTCCCCCCCCCCCCCCAGTGATCTACACCTTATTGACTTTCAGCTTGGAAGTCGCTCCTAAATCTCTTGGGTAACTTGCTAATTTTACTCTTTGGCAGTTCTCACCAGTGATACACATTAGACACATAGCTGCACTGTAGTTGGAAATTTAACTCACTTTTTGTAATTGGACTGTATATTGTCTAAAGTACACAGTGCCATCTGCGACCTGGTTCTCCCAGCTTACCCTTTCCTTATCATTTATTCCTCTGCAAAGGCATTGCTAAGTGTATATAATAGCACACCATTCTAGTTTGATGGACTTTTATCTACATTTTATATTCACTCTCCTCCTCTATAAATGAACACAAACCACAGAGTTTTAAAGAGTCAGGATTACATGGAATAATTATTTAGTGCTACACATGCCACTTTTACTGACTGATATTGTAATTGTTCTAACCCTGTGTTAATCAACAAAGAACAGACAAAACACATTCCAATAAGTGAAAAATTAATTCCCCCCAAATCAATAAAAAGAGGTAAAGGCTTAGTACTGTGCTTTCTTTCTATTCCTTTGTTAAAATTTTAATGACGTGTTCCAAACGTCTAAAACATTTACCAAAAACATGGGAAGCTATAATCTGCATACTTTTCTTTTAGGGCTCTTTAACAAGCCTTCAAAGAAGTCCCAGAGATGTTAGTAAGCCCATTATACGCAATGAATCTTGGCATAAAAGAACAGCAGAGCAGCAGCTACATATAAGACAGCACGTACAATAACTTATCTCAAATGCAAACTAAATTCCCCTTGTTTATCATGTATATAAAGCACCACTGTTCGAGATTCCCTCCAGAAGCGCTGCTCTGTGTGTAATATTACTCACGGCATAACAAGGTCTTGTTCTGTCATTGCAATTGCATTTTTCCTCAGATGATGAAGTGCAGATGTATAGAGATAGGAAGGCTGTCCAAAGAAATAAAAATATCAACAGGTTTAACAAAAAGTCTGGAGCAACTGAGTGCCACACAAGAGCTCTTTGAAGTGTTTAATTAAATCACCAAGCCTGATTGAAGTTCTTAGCTGGTAGAACTCAGCATAGCTCTGCTCACCCTGCTGAGAATGTGTTGATTAAGAGTAACTCGAGATAAGACTATAGCAGAGAATGTACAAAACCTGCTATCTACTTGGATATCTATTTACACTACAAGCAATGCCAATTTGTACCAATATTCAGCTACCTGTATCCAAGAAAAAAATCCACATGCCTGTATCTGGGACACTGCTAATTCAAACTGTGAAAATGGCCCATTTTAGCACAGCCCTATCTGCTTCAGCTATGCAGAAATCATTCCACCGAGGCTTTGAGGCAAGATCGATATGTCTGTACATCAGAATACAGCCCTGGAAATTATAGAAATGCAGCAGCAGAGAGACTGCTGATTGAGGAACTTCTGCCTTCAATGCCATAGGCACACATTTTTAGGCAGGCAGTGCTGACAGTGGGGTCTGCCAGAAGTTTATCTCTGGTTTGTAAATGTATTTACATGTAAATACATAGAAACCTTATCATGTGTTACATTTGCACATTAAATATTAATAGCCCCTGAACAGTTTATTTTTATTTCAGTAATCCAAGTTTCTCTGTTATTTTAGACAATGTGATTGGAAAACTGTTGGTTAGATTATCATCCGCAGGCTGAGGTACAAGTTTACGCAGGTACAGTCAAAATCACGCACTGCTTCCCAACGTGATTGTGAGGCAGAGCTCATCCAGGTCAAGGAGAAGGGTTACATTCCCCAGGAATGCGGTGAAATCAATGTTATTTGAGAATATGTGGCTTTGCAATTAGAGACGTTGCTGCTCTGAGATGGTCCGTCAGGCACATTACCTTTCTGATGACTGAGGAGTTGACAGACACTGGATATGAGACCCGTCACCAGTGTTGGTGACTCCTCTGGAAGTCAGTTCCACATTACAAGGAAAATGGAAACATTTCTTTGTCAGGTTGCTTAAGAGAGAAAACGGCAACTTACTGAAAGTTTTTGGAGGTTTGAAAAGTTGGAAATAGTGCCTGGAGAGTAAGAGATCAGTACCTGGAGAGAAACAAGTTGCTCAAGGGTGTACAGCATCTTTTGCAGGTTTCTGCCACACATCACATCTACAGCTAGTGTCATAAAGCATATGAATTTTGTGTATTTGTTTACAGGAAAATCAGATGGCCTTTATGTATGTTTATATTTCCAACTTCTAGTATTTGATATCTGTTTACAAACACAGGTATATAGGTACTTGTACCTACATCTGAAAATTTTATTCACAGAACGAGTTAATTTACCTCAGCATGACTTCGTGTAAAACCCCTCATGAGGAAAGGCTCCTATCCTTAGTTCTCTTTGGTGTGAAGACACCTACTTTCAGAAGAAAATCTGTTATAATTTAATTACATCAAATTTGAGCATCAGCTGACAGCCTTTCAATCATTTTATATTTTTATATATATTTTTTGCAAACCTCTTGCACAGCCGTTGCAAACCATTAAAAACAATACCACGGAACAACCATATAGGGCAGAGGAATCAAACAGGAACATAGAAAATTTAAAATATTTCCTCAAGACCCATGCCACCTGGATATTTGTTACCTCTTGTAGTTGAAAGATTATGCTATAACTTGTGTACAAGCTGTGTTGGTTTTCTGTGGTAGGTTTTGCATATAACAGCAAGTTTCTGGACCTTGTTAGCTCAGGGCAAAAAGTCGTGCTTTGGAGTAGTTGCCCCAGCAGGAGGATAAAAGATGATGGCTGGTAATTACAACAGTTTTGCACTGTTGAGCAGATGGTCTTGCAGATAGATTTTGGCTGGCATTTACAGAACATCACTACTGAATCTCATGATAGTGTTGGAGGACTGCTGCTAGAAGTGGATGGAGCTGCACATGTGCAATAAAAAGATTATGAGTAGAAGAAACAAATAAAAAGAATCCCTGTAGCAGAACTACTTCAAAAGCTGGTATTTTTTAAAAAAGATTTAAATTTAATCTTGAGTAACCTGCAGATTTATTTAGCATTTATCTTAGCAAAGGGATTAAGTGCTATGTGGTATCAGTTTTCAATTTCTGGAGAGGAAAAAATGGTCTTTATAGGGCCAAAATCAGAAAAATGGGAGGAGATTCAGGGCTGGACGGGACAGCAAAGTAGTACAAAGCTGCGAATATTTCTAATCTGCATATGATTGACAGCAGATTGAAGAAAGTAGGACAGCAACAAGAAAAACAATGTAAATTTTGTTAAAAACTGAAGCCAGCTCAGCTTCTCCTATGATTGACTTGGTGATCATAGATGCAATATAGTGAGCAAAAAATAGCATTTGCATCATTATAGAGGATTCCAAATGTTTAAGGATATTAACTAATCATTTATGAACTTGCCCCAGGATGGAAGGACATTATTTACTTCACAGCACAAGTGGAAAACGACTTGCTCAAGCCGATGCAGCAACTCAGTGGCAAAAACGTGATTATGACTGAAGACTTCATGCTCTCAAAACTGTGCTCAACCTCCAGATAGGATTGTGGATAGGACCTTTTAAAAACGTTAAGATGTAAAAGGCAGAATGGTGAAAATATGTTACAGTCTGGCAAATCTTAGCAAAACAAGCTTCTTCTGAAGGCTTTCCAAATCAGCCTATTCAGTGTATAGCTTTCTACAAATTCTTGTATGTCAAACTGTGAAAAGGTGATTTCACAACTGGAGCTAGACTTCTGATTTGACCACATTCTGGGCTGTCAGCATGTCTGTTAATGGAAGGATTTATTGACAAGAAGTGTTCTAAAAACAAGGCATTTACAATTAGATTAGAATCCATTCCCCTTCATTTTACCTATGTGCAGGAATGCTGACTTTAAAAATCCTCATTTTGTTGTGCTGGGTGAATGGTTCTATAAAAAGCTACAAACCTATCCCTATCGGCAGGCATCAGTTTGCAGAATCAGACCCGAGTGCTCTACTCGCCCGTTTCCAGAACAAGGAAACAAACGCTACACAAAGCGTCAGATGCCATTTCCTGTGCAATACCAAGGATGCTTGGTGCAATAAAAGAGACTATGTTGTTACCATATGCTTTGCTTTTAGATCTTGGTTCCAAGGGGGAAATTTGGCTGAACAAATTATAAAAAAATCGTAGATATTTCTTAACACATTTAGGGCTATTGCATGCCTTGACTCCCACTAAGGGACTGAATTTTTCTGTAATATTTCAAAACAAAGCTAGTGGTGTTCCCATTATGCAAAAGAACTGGGTAAAAAGACTGGAGGGAGGTTGCTAGGAAGACATAGCATCCAGATAGGGATGGACAAATCGGCACTCGTTTGCATTTTGAAAACCAGATTAAAAACAAACACTTCTCTCAAATTACCTACCTCTCCTTTGCCCCAAAATATGACCTGAACTAGAAAACAAAAGGCTGAGGAATGCACAAACAAGGGCATTGCTAGTCAGCAGTTCTGGAGTGACGTGTGGCTCATGAGAATTTCAAGTGTGACCCCAGGGACCACATAGACAGTAGGACTATACTGAGGATGCTGGTCAATATAGGTTTCCAGAAGGAAACCTATTTAAGTCCCCAAACTGATACTGCTAAATCAGATAGCCATGGACATCTACTACCTGTGACTTGTGTTTGGAGCTCCTTTCTTTTTGACTCTCAGAGAGATGCGGGTATCTTCGGTGGTATTCAGCCATCTAAAGACTTCGGTGTGCATCTCATGGCACCCGGAAGTTTGTGCAGTCTTATTGTAAAATGCTTCCAATAATGTATTTCTAAGTGCAGCTTAGAATAAAAGTGTTCTTTCCTATCCCTTCCCGTCACACATATTTGCCCAAAGTCCTGGAAGAACAGAGAAAGCATTTTCTCCCAAATGCACACTTCTGGAATAAACATTTTGTTTTCCAATAGCTGGACTGCCCAACCTGGGGTATAATTTAGTCATCCATTCAGTCATTTAGAGAGCATAAGCTAACCTTTGGTGATGCAAAACTTGAAGAGGAATACAGCAATTAGCATGGGGACTTCCTAATACTGCTCTGATTTTCTCGTAGTCTGTCCTGTCCGCTGACAATCTGAGTTCATTCTGTCTTGCTTCTTTTCAACCCTTTTCAGGTGCCTTGAGAAAAGAGCTAGAACTGATGTGTGTTTAGTTTTCCTGGGAAACTATAAAGTGAAGAGGAAGAAACACAGTTTAGGGATAACACTTTGAGTGCCATACTGAAAGGTAGCACAAAGAAAAAGATGATAAAGAGTCCAAAGGAAAATAGGATAAAGGGAAGGATGAAGACACCTTGCTTTTGAAAATATAAAATGAGATCACCTTAGTTATGACGAGATCCACAGAAATATTGTAAGTATGTTCATTGCCTTTTTTGAAGAAACGATGCTTGGTATATCAAACCTTAGCCTATATTTCTAATAAATCAAATGACAGAAAAACAAATGTCACTTATTAGAACATTGAGGTTTACTGTTCAAGTGATTAACTGAGAATCATTTGTATGATTAAATGCTGGAAAATAATTTGCTTTCATTGTGAACCTATAGCATAGATCTCATTACACAGAAGTGCTGCATATTAGTTGAAGCAAATTAACATTCAAAGACTTTCTAGAGTGGCTGCTAATCACAGGCTGTTAATTACTGTCATTACATTCGACTGCTGAGGAGACTAACCAAGGAATCATTCTCATGATCTTGGTATTTGAAAGTGATCTTCACCAATAAAAACACGTCAGACACACAGAAATTGCAAATTGCTGAATTTGCTGATGCAGTTGAAAATTCCGCTGACTATAAGTACCCGTCCAGTGATAGATGCATTCTTGACACAGTTTCAGTGTTTGGACTTAGGAAATAATGAGTATCAATGTCCTAGCAAGGGAATATGCAAAGATGAAGGAGCCCTTTGTATCCTTAATTAAGGGAAGGAGTAGCAGAGCTCGTTCACAGATAAGTGACTGTACATAATAATCATGTATTTATATGAGGGACTGTTATGCTATATTACTATAGCAGCAATTAGATTTTCATGAAGCAATTTTAATAAAAGGCATACTTACATAATAAATAAACAACTAATTTCCATAGCATATTAATTATACACTGCTTAATGATCACCATGCTAAGCTAAACATATAGGGACAAAGTTTTATAAATGCAAATGTACAACTACATACTTACAGGTGAACGTATTCTTTACTTCTAAATTGGGGACAAACTTGCATGAATTTTAAGGTAGCTGAGTTTGTTATAAGCAGGCTCATATATGTTTTTACTAGAGAACGATCCAAAATCACTTTACTTTAGAGCCTTGGTAGACCAGGCTAGAAACATTCTCACCAAGAGACAGGAGCAAGTCCCTTTGGAAATGTCAGCCCTCCAGTCAGAGAGTCGTAAGCTGAAGATGTAGGAAGTCTGTCTTGAGGGGTCCTCTAACGTCTTTTCTTCTTCGCTTAATCTTTAGCGGATCATACTAAGTACTTAACAGTAAAAAGAACAGGGAATCTCTGTTTCCATTTGTATGGAAAATAAAATACATCAGCATACTTTGTAAAATACATAATCTGCCTATAGAGTTTAGAATGAATATATTCATGTCAATTTTTTTCACATAGTGCTATGAGTTATGCTTAAAACATTACTACCCCCTAGCAAAGCCAGATATTAATACTTCTTAACAAAAAATGAGAGTTTAACTCTTCTTCATTTCATGAATTATCTGTAAACAGGTAACCATTTTCTTGAAGGTATTCATTATTACAAGTGATTGTGGCATAATATACGAAAATAATCCTTAATTAGTTGATTGTTCATGAAATAATTTGTTGCAGGTACTCAATACTCCAGTTAATGGCATGCTGTAAAAGCCAATATTTATTTTATTTTATTTATTTATTTTTATTTATTTATTTACAGACCAAAGGAGGATTACTGCTCTTCTGAGAACCTTGGAAAGGTGATCACCTAGAGACAACTTATTGGGAGGGTTTTGCATGCTACAAATGCTTGAGAATTCAAAAACTCAATTACATTTCAAAGAAATACAATCTCTTGTCAGGTGTCAGGTGTTATCAATAACCTTCACAGGAGGGTGTATTTTGGGAACAATGGCTTAAAAAAGGCATGTCAAAGCAGGATATGAATCCAGTAGGTCCTCCATCTGAGCAAATGAATATTCTGCATTGCTTATGCCTGAGTGATGAATAAAGATTAAGATCCAAATCCTGCCCTTGGATGTGCATATACAGTTTCTGTTGTGCCCCTAATTAGATAAATAGTGTTTCTTTTCTGTAATTGATTAGGAGTCTCTTCAAAAAGAGTCTTTGAAATGAATTCTCTATTTTCCTGGCTAGGAGGAAAACCTACTACTTCACCCACAAAATGTACTCCAGGACCTAATGGGAGCTGAGCTGAAGAGTTGAGATGCTCAGCAGTTTTCCTTTTTCTTCCATGTATTTTTTTTTTTCCTCTATAGAGCTGGAGCAGTAGTTAAGTAGTAACTTTCAACTGATCTCAGCAGAGAAGGGTCAGCTGATATTGGCGTGATTTGACACCATACCTGAGGTACTTTATTATCTAGTCTTTTTGCTCTGTAAGCAATATTCATCCTGGCAAATTAGTAAAATCTGAGGAGTAAACATAACACAATTACACTTGACATCTTTTATTTATGATATTTCTATAAGGCATTGCAAGCCTTGCTGTATGACACACGTAACTAGAACCTATACGAGCCTGATACAAGCTGTTGCAACTTCGTTAAGGGCAGGAAAGTAATTTTGGGTCATGTGAATGCAGTTTGGCCTATAGAGATGACATTATCTACATTGTTTAAAAGAGGTGCTCTACCAAAGTAATATTTTTAAAACCAAAAAAATGGAAAAGAACAAGAGATAGATATGAATAGACCTTCTTCACAAATGCCATAAACCCTGAGGGTTAGCTACGACTCCTTAATTCCTGCTGAGGTCAATGATTAGATAGCATACATTAAGAAAGTGCATGGCAAAAACACCTATTATATTCATATGAGATGAGACTATATTGAGAAAATAGCTAAATACAGAGATCCTTAGGATGTCTGAACTACCTGTTTTTGGCAGGTTATATAGTCATGACAATGCCAATCCATTGTAATTATTATTGACTTGGACAAGGATTATGAATTGTCAAGTTTTTCTAGGCTTACACACCACAGCCACAGCATTATTTAGATAAAATAATTACAGAAGATATCTTGTAAAATAATATTGCTTTTTTTTCTTAGGTTTATTGGCATTTTTGGTTTGCTATGAGAGAGGTCAAAAAATCCTTACAACTTTCTCTGGTGGAAAAAGGATGGTTTTAAGCAACTTGGCGAGCTCTAGTTACTAAGTTTCTTTTTATGGATTTGCCTTTGTACATCCCTGTTATATTTCAATGTGGATTAAAAGGGTGTAGATAAGCATCCAAGGAATGGAGTCATTACATTTCAAATCCTGCCCTTCCTGAGAGCTTCCACAAACCTAATTCTGAAAGACACTTGAAGGAAAAAACTTCTTACCTGCTGTGTTTCCTCCCTGCTTACCACAGAACCACTCTCCAAAGGACCAGTGTCCAGTCTCTCTCTCTCTTTAACCTCTCCTGCAGGAGTTTGTAGTAATGATGATTTGTAACACGCAGTTTTGGTAGTTTTGTTGTTGCTGCTTTTGGCAGTACAAAGTGCTACTAAGTAAATGTATCAGAATTCAGTTATAAAATCACATAAATCAGATAGACTAAACCCACTCCACTGCACAGAGGCAAAACCACATTTAGCTACGGCTGTGGCTCAACAGCTTCTGGACTGGTAACCGCTGGGAGTCCAGAGGCTATTCACAGATAACCACAAAATCAGCAAGCTTGGAAGGGACCTGTGGAGATCATCTAGTCCAGCTTCCCAAAGATTTTGTGGTGCTGGTGCCGCTGGGGCTTGAACCCAGGACCTCCAGCATGTAAAGCAGATCTGATAACCTCTATACTATCCCTCCTCCACAGAAGACACCATACAAAACCATACAGCAACCGTAACAAAAAAAAGCAAGCCTTTTTTAGCAATAAGCTATATTCACTCCATGAGGGTCCACATCTCTGTCAGGTAATGAAGACTTCTAAAAATTGCAAAATGCTGAAAGCCAGTGTTCTAGATCATCCCTGAGAGAAGTTTGTCTCTCCTTTCTCACAGAATCTCCCGAAGAGTTCTACATGGTCAAGGCTACTGACTTGTTATGTCTATAGCTATAATTTTGTTCCTTACATTTAAACTTTCTTTGGACAAATGAAATAAGACCTTTTTCTGCTAATAAGATATTCCTTCCATACTTGTACCTTTGATTTCTTCATCATAAGAAGAACTCTGTAATTTAGTGAGGGAGATAGTACTCAAAAATTTCATTAAATTTTCCCTGTTCTGAGCCTATATTTCCCTTACTTTGTTATGTTTTCATTACTGGTGGATGTAATATCAAGCTGCATTAGCTAATACTTACTATGGGCTCAAGTATCTGAAATAATTCTGAAAAATTGAGCAGGTACTCATCTTGTTTCACTCACAGCTCTATCACAGGCTGCCTGTGCTGCAGAGAGCCTCATCCCTACTAAAGACCTGGCAGGGAAAAATAATCCTTTTAAAATTACAACACAATCAATCAGGCTGGACTGTGATATTCAGCCTGATATATGCCTGGTCATCAAGGCATTTAATATTTAGAAAAAAAAATTTTTTTTCTTTTGATCCATCCTTTATTTCTGTGGAAACTTTGTCCAATTAACTTACCTTGTGTATTAAATGAATAAATTACCCAATAACATTTAAAGCTCTGAAACTTTCTTCTTAAACACCAAAAAACATACTATTCAAATGCCCAGTTGATTAATTATAAATTAAAATGGAAGGTTTCAAGCTTTAGAAAGGTCTAAAATATGAAATATATTTGCATGTGTTGAATGGTTTCTTGATTGCACTGAAGTCTCCATTGGAGTAGTCTCCTCACAGAGTTCAAGCAATTAAGCACTATTTCTCTCTGAATAACAGTAAGTTATATGTCCTTTTAGTTAAATGTGATTTTTACTGTGATCTAATTATCCAGATTGTTCTCAGTAATAAATCTGTTCCCACATAATTGATTAAATAACTGTTTGCCAGTTCATCTTCCTAAAATATGTTAATACTTGTTATAAATGTGAATGACCTTGCAGAATGGAAGCCAAGAGCAATGTATAGTAACATGGCAAGTGAACAGACATACAGAATACACACCTGCCTTGTGCATTCTTTATATTCCAAGCAAAATCTGGCTTAGAAAACATGGAGATCTTGCCCAAGAAAAGGCTTTAGCCTTTGCCCAAGAAATGCTTTAGCAAGGACTCTGAATAGAGAAGTTTGGAGACAGAGAAGATCAGCTGCAAACACTCACAAAATGCTTTGGTCAGCTCAGGGCACTTTCCGAACATACAAGTCAGTAACAATTACAGCGGATTATGAAAAAGCAATAACAGATAGTTAAGTCTTTATATGATTTAAGGTGAGCTGAAGATGCAGGGCCAGATCCTCCCTGTAGGCTCGTGGGTTTCAGATTAACCTGAGACCAGAGATAACTCTGGTCAGGCATATTCTCCTGTTTCCTAGGGACCTTTGAGTCTGTTGTTGATGGAAGATCACCATAATGACCGGGAGGGACCTTCTGATGCTAAGACTCCTCTGTTAGTATAGATACAATAACTCAACTGACTGTCCTCTGGCAAAGACATTTCACTGTAGCAATGCTTTTGATTTTCAGGATACTTTGGGTCAGATTTCATGCTTCCTTGATTAGCCTTTTCTGAAAATTACCTTGCAAGAATCTGAAGGCCACAAGTGCTGTCTGATAGTGCGAAGTGAGTTAGAAGAAATGTCAGTCTATGTCAGTATTTCCTTTCCAAATGCTCTAGCTTCTTAGGAAGGGAGTATAAGACGCATGATACTTGCAGAATCATCTTTCCCCAGACATACTAATTCTGGTTCCAGTACTCAACTGTTCATGGACTTGTTGAAGATTTTCTCTGGATCACTGAACTTAACATTTAGCATTTTGGACAAACCTATATGAATTTGTCTAATCACTTTTAAAACTCATTTAAAATTTTGGCCTCCAGGATATCCTGTGGCAATGAGTTCCTCAGGATCTTTGCCATCTGTGCTTGAAAGAGTTCAGCCAGCCCAAAGAATCTGATCTACTGATTTGAAATAATTTTGCTTGAAACCAACTCATAAGAATAGAAAATAATAAGAGCCTTAGAGAACCTATCATATGATAGCAGTGTATTTCAAAGAGGTAATTGACATTAAAGAGCTAAAAACAACAAACTGTTTGCACAGGGTTTCCAGGGTGAGAATTATATGTACACTTTAGGAAGTAAGAGAAGTCAATTTTCACATTTATGAATGAAAACAACTGTGTAAAGCCAGGTATAAAAGCAAATAAAGTTAAAGGTTCCCTGCTGCAACATGGCAAAATTAGTGTAAGTGCTTTCAGCACAGAAATAACAAACATGGCTCAGCACTCCTGGCTATAGTGAGAATTTTGGTTCTGGGGTTCTGCACAAGCTGAAAATATTTGAAGGATATCACAGCGAAAATGAATTGCAATTAACTAGCTAGATTATTTTAAAGCAAAAAAGACCTGAAATTTCATTTCAAATGAAAATATTGGAAGAAAGTCTAAGGATAACAGGGTATGTGACAATCTGAAGAGATTTATACTGTAAGATATTAAGAAGAATTTCACAATAAATCAAACCTTGACTGGATATTTAGACTCAACAATATCTTTTTAAACATGATTTTTGGAAACTGGAATAGCAGAAATAACCTATAAGTCAAACAGATGGGGGAAATGGGTTATTGATACTGATTACAATCAATAATTACTCTTTTTTTTAAATCAGCGATCAGATTATTTAGCAATGTAAACGGTGATACTAAGGAGACACCAGAACTGGAGTTACACTGGAGATCACTAACAATTATGTCATTTTCCAGTGGCACATGCAATATGCCTATGTATGGAAACAAACAAAAGACTTCGTTGCCAAGAAAGGAGCACAGTCCTAAATTATACAAACTTCAGAGCTACGTAACAACGGCACTTGCCCGCAGCAGCAGCTTGCAACGATGGGAGAGAAAAGGGCCAAAGCGTGAGACAAAGGCAAATACAAGTTTTGAGGCTACAGCAACAGTTTGTCAACATCTCTGTCAACTTTTCAAGATGCAATTCTTCATCTTCATAATGAGATGCAAACTCAACGCATGGCATTTGCTCTGTGGTGGGCTCACTCTTTCTCCCCAAATACCTCAATGACCCTTAGTTTGTCACTGGAAAGCTACCAATCTGTCAGTCATGACTTCTGATGCCTCACCAGTAATTCCTTCTTTTACCTTCCAAAGGCGATTGCTGAATCCTTCCCACTAGCAGCAAATCAATCTCTGCATTCTGTGAGATTCACCTACTGCTTTCAGGGCCTCCTAGCCAAACTCCTCCTCCGTGCCACTCCTCGATTCACTGGTAACAGTGTTCAGGAGCTCTTTGCCAGTCCTGCTTTGCTCTTACTCTCTCAGATGGAGCTTAGCTAAGATTTCGGTTACTAGTTACTACCTTCTATCCTAACAAGACTCTTTCCCATTTATTATGGCAAAAGAAAGATCGAAAGGAAAACATGAACAAATTGGAAGGCAGCATAAAGAATAAAATTTCAAATATGTCTGCAGCACATATTTGCATGGCAGATACCTCACAGTTGTTTTGAAATCCTGTTTCCTTTTCAAAAATCTCCCTTAGTGTTATAATAGCAAATTTATGTAATTATTTAAAACAATTCCTTATAGTTTTGCTGCCTGCAGAGCATACCAAGAACCCCACTGTCTGAATATGAGTTGGCTTAGTCTTTGCTCGCTTCCATAATTAGTGGACACCTCAAGCAGGGAAAGGAAACTGGCTCATCCCTTTCTGTCAGCTTATTCCCTTCTTTTAACTCACTTTTGCAAGCTGGTGTGCTAGAAAGCAGCAGCAATCCCCACCCACCTACAAAGCAGTGAGAATAACTTAATCCAATATTGATGTCAATCTACTTTACAAAGAAGAGCTGCACAACTGGATGGGGAGAGAACAGCGGAAACTTGCCCACAGCCACGCAGGTGACAGCGGCAGGGCAAAGCACAAAACGTCCCGCTCCAAGATTTAGCTCACGATCCCCCAATGCTGCAACGCTGGGCTTGTTTTCTTTCAACCCTCCAATGCAAGTCCATTAATAAGGTGACAGCAACAAGAAAGTACAAGGGAGTTTTATAGCTCCTTATTAGTCCTGATGAACATGTAGACTGAATAAGCCTCTCCATGTCTATGCAAAATCTAGAAGGCATATAACTAGTAAATTCAAAACAGTGTAAACAGTACAAATACATTTTCTCAAAACAGGCCACATTTCATCTAGCAAGATTACTTTGGACTTAGGTTTTTCACATAACTTTTTCCCTTGCTCTCTTTTTGTCCCAGTAATTCTAATCAATATGTGTGTGCGTGTGTAGCGTGCGCGTATTTCATTCCTCTTCTTACTACAATAGAATATGTCATAAATGTATGCCTCTCTAAAATTAGAAAATGTGTGCGATGCCTCTTCTGCTTTGAACTACAGGCCTGCAATATTGAACAGGCAAATGTTTTCTGGTAGAAGCAGTATTATTCTCTGTGGCTGTGTGCTGCTGAAATGTTTATCTTAGCTCAAGTTGCCTGGCTATTGCAAAGCTACTTGAAATGATTCATGGGTCTGACAGATGTCTGGTACAGCTGGATGTGTCCTTGATTATCCCAAAAGTCTGGACAACACTGTCATTCACCATTGCCCAAATTATCTCTGTATTGACTGCAGAAGCCTCTGTGACAGTGCTGTAATGGCTAATTACCCAGGATACCTTTGATACTTACTTTATGATGGTTTAGAAGAGTTAAAAAAAAAAAAAAGAGAGAGAGAGAGAAACAGACAGACAGACAGAATCGGAGGAAAAACATATCAATTAAAGTTATATCCTATTCTTCCAAAACAATATATGCTTTAGCCTACATCAGACTGTGCTGCATAGGCTAATTAAATCCAGGCTGTCCTTTTAAAAGGGACAGATTTTCAGCAAAATAGATAAGGGGAAAATGTAAAGAATCCTGACAATGATAAATCATGGACAATAGAAGGAGCTATTAGCCAGGAGAGAACTGTATGTAGAACACACTTGGAAAAAAAAAAAAAGATGATGAGCAGCCATTTGCCTGCTTTATATGTTGCTGGAAAAAAGAACATGTTCTGCTTAGCAAATAACAAAGAGAGAGGCATGGGTAGTGATGCTAAATACGTGTATATCTATCTTGTAAAACTGTCTATGAAAGGTTTAAAAGCAGAGGATTTCCTTTCCCCCACATATTTTGAAAAACATGGTTTCTGCAAAGTAGAAATATATTAGGGAAAGGAGCAAAGGAAGATAGGATACAAAAATCTCATTTTGAATTTTAGTGAACATGAGTTTTCCCAAGAGAGCAGACAAAACACCACAAGAAAAGCCTTTTACAAGAGAGAATACAGTAATTTGCCACATCTTGCCCAAGTCGGCTGGAATGCTACTCCTGTCCTAATTACTAGACTAACAAAGCTATTCTCTGCTATTCAGGACTTCCTCTACCTTAATTTCCCTAATGCCAGAAAACAGTCTTTCCATCCTACCAAGAACTTGAAGCTGTGTTACGGACTGACTTTGAGTCAGGCCAACTGTGACATGGAAATTCTCCGGTGTTAAAGACAACATTGAGGAAAAAAAAAAAAAAAGTGCCATGGCACCCAGATTATCTAGAAGGGCCATGAAAAGGGAGATGTCGTTTGGTGACATCACTTAACAGGCATGCCACTTCTTAATGACAGCTTAGATGAAAAATTGCAGCAAATTTCTGATTTTTCTGGCTGCCTCTCTCTCTCTTTATCTCTTTATAACCCAGCCTAGATCTAGACTGGAAAAGCCTGTCACCCTTTTCCACCTGGGTTTCAAATGATTCAGAAATTATCCAAGATCCAGAATGGCAGGTTGTTCCCATGAAGTTAGTGATGAAATTCCCCTTAGCTTTGATGGAAGAAGGATTTACTTTCCAGAACATAACTTTCCCATGTATGTCTATCTCCACTGCATCCAGTGCAGGAACAGGGTAGGAACAGTGACGTTCTGCTACGGGCAACTTTTGATACTGTCCAAATTCCAAATTAGAGTTTGGTGACCCAATAATTTGGTAATACCAGAGTAGGAGAAAAGAAAAAGAAAAAAACACTTTTTTGATTAGGCATTCTTCTTGTGTATTCATTTGTCCTTGTTATCTCTTAATATAAATCATTTATTTGTAAGCAATGTAATAAGTTATTGACCAGAACACTTAGATGTCACTTAAAAATTTTAGGTAATTTGCTCTCTTACAAATCAAAAATGAATGGCTGAACTCCAGCAACTAAAATATGTTGTCCTTCTTTTTTGTCAAGTTCTTCAGAGCTTACAATTTTTTTCAACTGTTGTAACTGTTAAGTGAGGTCATTCACTAAAACATATCTATTCATGCAAAAATGACATTTAGAATGTTTGCTGTTTAAAATACAAGGCTTATTAGTTCATCTTATTTGGGTAAAATATCACATCCTATTATTTGCATTTCTTACTGTTGCATATTTTTTTAAATTAGAGTTCTGCTATTACTTGAAATTCAAAATTTTTCTTTTTATGACTCCATTAATATTTCCTTACCTTTCATTAATACCAGAAGTACGCCTATTTGTCAACCGCTAGTATACCTGCAGCAAGCAAGAAAAAAAAATTCAATATTTTTACCAGAGCAACTGCAAGCAATCATAGGAAACTTCTTTGCATGTTTATAGCACTGCAGGTAAAAAGACAACATATTAAAAAAGTGAAATATAATAAAAAAGACTATTAAAAGTGAAATATCATTTCCAGTCTCAGTGATCAGGCTTTTGCAGGCTCAGATATAACTGTGTGTGGGCAAAACAAAGGTCTAGTTACTGCAATGTGAACTAAATCCTGACTGTTGTGAAATCTTGCACTAACTCAGCTGCAATGCAGGACAAATGTCTAGGTAGCATAGTCCCACTGATTCAGTGCAGCAAGACTGATGCGCATCAGCTAAGGACCTGTCTTGACAACGTATATTTGAAAACAAATCTAAGCAATAGAAAGGTTTCGTTTGAATAAAATGGAGTCTAATTCAAATCACGACGCGTGTTGATTTGTTTCTCTAAAATCAATATCTCAAACACTAAGGTTTCCAAAAGATTATTTGCTTGGTTCCTCTCTCCTGTCAGTAGTATGTGGTACATCCAAGCACATATCTGCATCAATCCAAGACCTGCCTTCTGCAATTTTACACGTGACACTAGCATCCAAAGATGTTGGGCTGATGGGTGATCAGGCTGGAGGTGTACCAGTGGTGGAGCAATTGTAGCCCTCAAAAAACCTGGAGGTGCATACGATGTCTTCAGCATACTCATTTCAACTATTACTTTGAATTGGACCTAGTTTCTGTACAGTATGAGGCTATATGTAAGAAAGCATGAAGCCATGGGCTCACAACAAAATAATGGTGATGCAAGAGATATCTTTGTTTCCTTTCCACTAATTCTGGTTTTAGTTTTGCAGCATGTCAATATATTTAAGATACCTAGTGGGGCTGAGTGTAAAAATGAAAACTGTTGGTAAAACAGCAAATTAAAATTCAAATACTTTTTTTTCTGGTAAAAATACAGAATCTTTCTCCTGTGCTCTTGCAAGTTGAGTGGTCAACAACAGACTAGTTTTTGATAACTGCTCTGTCATCTAACTGAACAGAACTGGATGTTGGTAGGAACACCCAAGAACATTTAACCCCAGTGATACTTGCTGACTTAGATTTTGCAGTGCCTTAGATTTCAGTTCTGAGCTTCTCAATGGCTTTTGAAAAATCAGATTGCATGGTACAATAATCAGTTGCTTCATCTGTGGTCACACATACCTTATGCAACAGTCTTGAGCCTCAGTCTTGCAAACTGTACTGCAGAACCAGTCCTTGAACTCAACAGGTGGGAGCAAGACATGGGCTGACGGAGCGTCCCAATGTGGAAACGTGGAGGCTGTGTCTGTGTCTGAAAATATGAAAGACCTTCTGGAAATCTTTTAACAAGCTTGATTTTTTTTTAAAAAATGCTCAAGTACTGTGCATTTTATGCAACTCATCTAGATGCTCAAGCATTTAAATAAGGAATACTCATAGTCTAAAATATTGATTTTCCTGTACCACAGAACTTCAGAATTAGGACATTGATGTGAAAGTGCTCAGTTATGAGTACACAACACAATCTGTCTGCAGGACCAAGAGGTAACATGGGAAGTGCTTCCATCCTGGTCTGCCTCCTGTTCCTTCCTGGGAGTAGACCCTGTTGCCTGTGCAGCATCTCCAGCTTCAGCCAAAGCCAGGCTGGTTAGCAGGAGAGGGTGACGTAGAGCAGAGCTCTCCCCCTCCTCATCCCTACAGCCCACTCTTGGTCACAAGTGTGACAACAGGGTTGTGGAGCAGAGATACTTCCACAGCAGGTACTGCCCCCCACACTTCAGTGCTTTTTACTTTTGCCCTAAGTTACTGTTTATTTTTAAGATGAATTTTATTTTTAAATCCTGTATCTGTTGTACTGGAGAAGAAACGCTGCATAGACTCACCAGCAAAGCATCCAAGGAGTAGGTATTCTTCACTTTGATTAAATAGTGGTGGATCTTTGGGCTAAGATTTTCAAGAGACCACATATTTTAACTTCTGGTACCTGAAGCACTTCAGATGAGTTTTGAAAAGAAGGATCCGCAGCCCAGTCTAAAAATTTTGTATCTAGGACTGTCAAAATTCGTCTCTCAAACTGAAGTTCCTTCTTCATAGCCGCTTTCAAAACATAGGCCCCAATAAAACAAGCAGTGTGGTACAGACTTCGGACACCACAGAAAACTGTTATTGTCATGTTATTTTGCAGTTAATGACTGAGCAGAGTCTTTTCAGTAGTCACTGTCTTGAGCAGAAACGTTTTCCAAAACACATTCGCTCTCCCCAGCAGCTCTCCAAGTTGGCTTTCTCTCCCTCTTGCCCTTGCGTCCGACGGCAGATAATGGAGTTAATCGCTATACCGCAGGCCCTGGAAGTGAAGGATTACAGAAACATTGCCTTTACGCTTGCAAGGAGTTTCTAAAAAGATTCTTAACCTGATCTGAGGCATTTCTCACATTTATGCCTTAACCCAGACAGCCCTGGATCAAGACTATCCCACTCATGACCGTGAGCTCAGGTTTTGGATATTTAATAGGTTGTAGGGGTAACAAAAGTACTTAACCTGCCTAACAACCTTTGTTCTGGGAACATGGCAAATAGATATAAAAAAATGTTTTGAGGAGGAGAGGGAAACCTGGCTTTGCAGAGAAGTGTGGTGCCCCGCTCACATCCTGAGGCAATAGTTGTAACGAAATTGTATGAAATTTATTTAATGCTTCTGCTGGAAAAAGTGAACTGCAGAGCTTGAATTCACTCATCACCAACATACCAGTCCAGAAATGTTAATTTTAATCATAACTTCCTTTAGCTCATAGGAAAGATGTTATTCTCCTAGGACTTAAAGTTTCATTACAATATTCTCTTAATACCTTAAATTAAGTACTTGGCTGGAGTTGATAGAAACATTCATTTTATGCAAGTATGTAATACCTGCTAGGATTTAAATATCAATTAATCACACAATTTTTGCTGTCCATTGTTTTTGAAGACTTTTTTCCAAGTATATAAAAGGTGCTTGTCAAAGAACATTGTACTGGTTACTCAGAGCATTCATAATTTTTTTCCTGTTTGCTTTTGAAAGCTCTTCTGTTGGGGCAGAAAAAGTAGAAGGAAAAGGACCATTTTGGAAAATTTGTACAGATCCCCGTATGCATCTCAGTATTGCAGTCACTAACAAGTCACTGAAAGTTTCTTAAGAGCTGTCAGGCACGTTTACAATTCCAATGATTAAAAGTTGCAAACATATTATAAACTTCACTTATGATATTTTCCAATAATGCAAACAGCCTTTGCAGCTAGGGTAACACAAATTTCAACAAGAGACTTTGATTAAATCTAATCTGGTAAAGAAATGAAATCGTAAGCATGCTTATTTCAACCAACAACAAAGAAAGCAAAATAATACATCAAATCCCTGAGTAAGCAGTCACAAAAGACCTTTAAATAACTTAACTTTCTACCATATTTTATTATCCTTTCCTGGTTTTATAGCATTATCTGGTAGAGAAATGCAGGGAGATTTGTAAAACACTATAGCATTTAAGTCATTACATTTTATAGCTAATTTCTAATGTGGATTTGATTTTTTATGAGCACAAAAAGAATCTAATTTGCATTAGTGACAGTAACTAGAGAAATTTAACACCTGGCACTAGTTGTACCAGAAATTGAATATTAGCTACTTGGGTGCTAAAAAGCACATTCATACCTTCAAGGGGGATTTTTCATTTATTTATGCTGTACTCTCATGTTTATCATTACAAAAGTGTTCTTACATCATGATGGAGGAAAACTCTCAGGAATGCAAAAATACTGTGCACTCGATAAAGGGAGTTTGTAGCAACAGCAGCAAAATGAATCATTTATACACTAAAGAACACACAAATCCAGAAATAAATCTCCAATGAGATATAAAATTAGAACAGCAGCAATGCACAGACAATTCATTTCCACAAGTGCTTTTTATTTATTTATCTTTCCATAGATACCGCTGATTTCTTGGAGCAACGCATTAAATCAAAATTAAACCTCTGTTAAGAAAAAAAAGCTCAAACCATAGCTGACATGAAAAAGAACCACATTTCTACATGAGCAATCCACGTATTTATAAAGTGTGGAAAATTAGGAGCTGCAAAATAGGCAAAGCTGCTGTAAAATGATATGGGAAGTGACATTTTACATAGCCAGCTACAATTAACACATTGATGGCATTTTGCTGGGCTCCTTGCAGTGATAATGCTGTTGTCAAATGTGTTTAGTGCACCAAATCTCCTGGAGCCTTCAGCTAGGCAGCAAGCTTTTGACAGATTGAAGCTTCGGAGATAGGCTATCATGACAGATGGAAACTGGCACCGATGTTCAGCTTTCGCCGATCACAGGGGACCTGCCCCCCTTATTCTTCAGGGCTCCGCTCTGCAACCTTCCCCCTTCTGATGAAGGCAGGGGATGGCATTGTTAAATAGTGCATCTGTGAGAGTTAGACTACTCTGATGAAAGCATAAGGCAGACGCTCCGTGAAGCAAAAGACAGCCTCTGCTCTAACTGCATTTTAGATAGACTTGAGGAAGACTCCAGGGAGCTAGGATAAAACTTTGCTAAATTCCAGACAAAAGGAAAAAGCCCACACTAACCGCTAACTCTTAGCCCTTGCAGACCTGTACTCGCCGGCTGGTGAAGCCGTACGTACGCGCTGCCACGAGCTGTCGTGTGAGAATCTCCGTCGGAGCCTCTTTATTACCGTTTCGATCATTTGCTGAATTTGGTTGGAACCCCTCCCCCTCGCACATGACAGATCTCCATCCAAAAAGCAGATTCCAATAAGCGCAATAGGGAGAGCGCGAGAGCGAGGCTGTTTTGCTGTGAACATCCAGCTCACTCAGAGGCTAATTCAATTATTAGCAGAGGCTGTTCTTGCAACTGGTCTTGATTCTTGGATGCAATGTTAAAACCAGGGTGGGAGCTTGTGTTATTGAGCTTTACACAGCTGGGCATAAACAGGCAGATAATACTGTTAATTAACCTTTCACCCCCCACACACCTTTGGAAAAAAGCTTTTTCTTTTTTCTTTTTTTTTTAAATCAACCTCAGGATATTTCAAAGGCATTTGTCCTGACTATATTTGCTTCTCTCTATCCCTGACAAATTCCTGTTTGATTTCTTTAAACTGGGATGTAGAGCTTTCTTTTTGCTGTCTTAATCTTCGATTCCACTCTCGCTGATATAGTATTTGGAGCAGCATACTGCAGCCCATTTGAGGTATGATAATCAGCTGATTAGCTAGTGAAGTCGTTTTCCCTGAGGCTCTTTTGTGTGCAAAATCCTCACACTCAATTGACATGTGGACATCATAAAGCTGATGAAATGCAATTGTAATGAACAAGAGGGAGAGGCATCTGCAGCAGTCTAAATGAAAGACCCTTCCCTCTCGACATGCTAATTCAGAAAATCTGCTCTTAACTTGTACTCCCCCTGGATCCCAATGGATGTGAATCTCCATGAATGCATATTCAAAACAGTGCATTAGCCTCAGTTGCAAGTGAAATTTGAGCCTGGATGGACCAATTCTAATTTCAAGACAGATTATGCTGCATCAAACGTAGTAATGATTTGACAGTTCATTTGTGACGAGAGTCCTACAGTCAAGCCAGCTGCAAAGCCCCATGTACGAGGAAACAGGAAACGTGTTTAAGAAACTAATACAATCATCTTTAAAACATCTTATAGCAATGGTCCTCCAGCTGCAGCTTTGTTATTAGCAGGTCAGATTTGCACAGCCAAACCCCACCTAGAAAGGGCAGCCCAATATACCAAGGTCAGTAAAAATTATTTCCAGGATGGAACAGATCAGGGAACAAGATCAAAGAATGGCTTAGTTCCTTAACCATATTCTAGGTTAAAAATAAATAAATGAATAAATAAAGGCTTGTTCTTTGGAAATTTAGGCAAGCTATCACTCAGTCCTTGGACTGGGTGCCTGAGTGCAGACTACTGTGACTACTTAGAGACCTGTGGCATGGACAGGAAAGTGCCAGGCTCTGCCTGTATGGTGGCAGCCTACAGAAAACCCACAAAGACTTCTGGTTCTTCTCCACCAGCTTCCAGTGTCAATTCTGGGCTCTGCTGCCTCAGAGTGATCTGAATTGTTAATTGGCTTTACCAGGTGGACAGCTTATACTTTCTATTTTTTTTCATTCCTTTGTGTGTATTTTTCAGGGCAGTAAAAGAAATTCATATCCATATGATCCTTTTTTTTTTTTTTTTTTTTTTTTAAGTAAAACTTATCTCCAGAGATTGAAAAATCTTGATATAATCTCAAATTAGTTTAAAATACACGAGGTATTTAAATATAAAGTAGAAGTAGTTACAAGCGTACAGCCTTTGCTACACAGAGGTTTAAGAACTAATTAACTTACATGTTCTTTGAGCCAGAAAACTCGATCCAAGCTGCAGGAAGAGTCACTGCTTGACAGGATCTTCACGTCATTCAGGAGAATTTGTGCTGCAGGGCAGGAAACCCAACCTAGAGAAGAAAGATATTTAGAAGGGTCAAGTCTGTGCTACACTTTTGTACAAGCCATGTTTTCCCTGTTACACCTCAGAATGGAGCGAGCTGTCAGGCATGCTGCTATTTGCTATGCTATTTCTCTTCTACTCCTGGTTGTTTTTTGGGGGACTGAGAGGAAGAAGTCAGCATCTGCACTGGTTTACTCGCTTTCTTCCTTTATCCTCCTAAGGGGAAAAATGGGAGGTGCAGTGAGCCAGACATCTTGAAATGGCACAGCTCCTGTACAGGATGCACGGAGAGGTCTTGTACCTTGATTTGCCAAGAGCCACCCAGAAGTGGGTAATTTCTTCCACTTGGTTTCCTGTTGGCTCGATTGGTTTTCTTAAGATCAGCTAGTTGATATCAAAGCTGCAGCACACAAGATTTTTAAATACTGCTCCCCCCAAGAGCTTTGGCTGCTGGGTAGCCACTTTCTTTGCATTGCAAGGTGGCAAACCTATCAGCAGTGGATTTATGCATCTGTGAAGAACTCCAGGTTTGGGGTCTTTTGAGCCCTTGGCATAAATGGACACAGTAGAGAAAATTATCTGTCCCCAGTAATGAGCCTGCAGTAATGAGTCTCCCCTCTTGGAGGGGCAGGGGAGCATCAGAAATTTTACTAATTTGCTTTAACATCTACTTTTCTAAAAGCCCACAAAAATTCCATAGGTGCTATGTTGAGATACAAGTAGCTGTCCTGAGGAACATTACCAAGAGAGGTGATTACAGACCTTTTCTGCTTACAGGATAGTTGTGGCTTTAGCTTTTCATTTAGCTTCAGCTCTCTATTACTAAAATAGGAATATTATAAAGTCTATATGGTACTCAGATACCAGAGCCCAGTGCTTACTGTGGGCAGTTTGTCAGTGATCGCGAGCATCACAAACCTTGTGTGGTCAGACACAGACAGACACATGAGAGTGCATATAAAACCAGCATTTATAAGCAATTCCTCTCTTTCCCTAAACCCAGTATGTGCTTTTTTAGAATAGCCGCTTTTTGGATATCATCCAGTCAATATCCACAATGCATTTTGAGGCCTAGGGGAAGGGGAAAAACAACAGCAGAATTGCGTTATATTTAGTTCTATTTAGTTCTCACTTAAATTCTCCTGCATTTGTCAACAATAATGGTTTGACAGTCACATGGTTCCTTCCCTCCTGGTTTCTGCTCCAAGTACTTACTGAGGTTTAGAAAGTGGGCTGTTATTGTCTTCTTTCCAAGAGTCTGGAATAGTTATATGGAATCATTAATTACGAAAACTATGATCATTCTAAACATCAAAGGTTGATAAGATAGTAAATGTAGTTGATGCTATATGTCACGAGTTTGGATCATACTTTGTAGTCTCTTCAAGCTTGCTCATGTGTAGTATAAACCAATGTCATATCTAATAAATTACTGCAAAGAGAAGACCTCTTTGATGACTGTTGTTTCAGAAGGTTACAATGATGTTGAACATGGTTGGGTTTTGGGGTTTTTTTGTTTTTCACTTTTTTTTTTCATTGAGTGCTTCAATCTAGTTTGTCTATCCTTAAAAGGTTAATGAGTACTGTCTGCTACAGAATGCCAAACTGATTTAATTCAAAAAATGAGAAAACATTCTTAAAATGTAATCAGCTGTCACTTAGCAAATGGCATACAACAAGATAGTGTGTTTTACATTTTCTTTCCCAAGTAGGGCTTCTGGGAGGTCTGGAGAAAAAGTCAGCTGTCCTTGAGCATGATGCATTTCTCACCAAAGTTGTTTTTGTCTGGGAGATGAAACATCAGTCACTGAATATCCCAGTTTCTGCCCCTGTGGACAACGGCAGCCTCAAGCTGTGCTCGTGCGGGACACTGCTGGCTCCCTTACCAGACATAGCACCTCACCTTTTGCACGTCCCTTCGGTGTGTCCCAGAGCTTCTTTAGGATTGCAAATCATTTGGATCCCAAAAGGCATCATTGAGCCTATCGGTGCCCAGAAGCTCCGCAGCCCCAGTGGCAGGGAGCACAGTCAAGGGGGGAAAGAGCAGCCAGCACCGCCCCTCGCCGGAGGACAGCCCATCGGCGCCGCAGCAAGTGCCCCATCACCCCCGTGCCCGAGGGGTCTGTGTTCACTGCCGAAATACACACGAGGTTCAGAAAAACTGTCCAGTCCCACATATACTAGAGCCCTCCAGGAGGCCTTGCTCCTTTTCTCTTTCCCCACCAGCATCTGCTGCAGAACTGTTTGGCAAGTCCATGTTTTACAACCTTGGCAACTCCCGGGAATAGTCATAGAAATGACATCATCCTTTCTAAGTTGAAATGCTAATTAATTTTACTTTGTTAATAGAATGAAGACCATAATTTAAAATAGCAGTGATCTCAGCCCCAAAGAGATGTGTTTTACAGAGCTTCAGACACGATCATTTTCTCTGATTGTTAAGTTCTTGTGACGGAAAGTGCTCTAAAATGGCTTCCAGATCCACTAAATTATTACAATACTGTGCTACTGTGCGCTTTTCCCTGTGCACTACACTTCTGAATCTCTAAGGTGTTTAATACTAATATTGTCTGACGTAGAAGGCTTTTCATCTATAAACATTACAGATAGGTGAGCAATCTGTTTCTTTTGTAGAGTGGAATAAAAAAAAACCTCAACGCATTGGGTGACCTGCCAAGGGCTATGTGGAGTCCAGAAGACTATCTAGTCTTTCTGCCTTCCTGTCCCTATTTTCCTGCAGCCTTCATGCTCACACTACACCATGCCCAGAACCAACCTCCAAGAACATTTTTGAAGCAATCTGCAGCAAATCGTTCTTAGAATGCAAGTTACTTGCAAATGCTGCCGGAAGGTGATACTGCAGCCTTACAGCACCGCTGCTTTAACTGCCTTATCTACGCCCTTTCTGCAGCTCTAAGTTCTGCAAGCCCCACAGCACAGTGCAGGAGTTGAATGCTTGTGACTGAGACCAACATGTGATCTAAAGGCGTGATTATCACCAGGATTTTTTAAAAGTCTTTTTTCCCCCAGTTGTTTGTAACAAGTATTGCTGTTACTGGCAACAGAAGCAGCCCTTCTCGCTTATCTCTGAATGCACAGAAGTAATAAGATAGAAGTAATAAGATGTGTTTCTTCTTGGTGGCTGGAATAAACAACTTACTGTATGTTCTGCTAGCAAGAATGCTGCGAAGTTTAAATTGGGCTATCTGTAATTAACTATGTTTTTAAGAGTTTGTAGGCAGGGCTCCACCATATTAACAGTTTCACAAGGAGGAAGCAGAATTTAAACAGAGGAAACACACACAAACATGTTCTTGTTATTTTCAAAAGTGGAATTGCAGTAAACTTAGTGATTTTTTTTTTGAATGGCAGCTTCCCTTGGACAATACCTAATTAATAATTAAATTAGCAGAAGCCCAAATAAATTGTTCACACAAAATTTTCAGGAGACAATGTCACCTGAAAACATATTTATCCTGTGTTTATCTGTTTAAGTGTATGTATTTAAGTCTACCTTTTAATTATTTCAGGTCACCAAGATTAATATTTCCTCGTTAATCTTTTACGTAAAAACGTAGAGAAAGTTCTACATTTCTCTGTAGAAATTACTTGCCACTAGCGGAGAAGCTTTCTTGCATGCCAGCTCTATGCAAAGAGCTACCATGAACAAGCATTTTTGCTCTAGATCTTTTCAGTAAAGTTCTACTGTTGGCTATTCTTCAAATGCTTTAAGCAGATATATGAAAAAAATCACTGTAGATTTCACATCACACTGTACAAGTGTTGGAGTAAAACTTGACAGAAGAGCAGCAGGTCTAATGCTTACCAGAGCGTTTTTCATACTCTTTAAAGACTATAAAGACCAAGAGGTCTTTGGGGTGAGACATCCCAAAAGTCCACTTTGCCGGGGCACCGGGGCGCTCTGCAAGGCCCCTGGAAGAAGGTCTGGGGATCTAAAACAGTAGAACCATGCAGGTGGTGGCTGAAGGTTGGTGTCAGACTGTAACCTCTCTGGGGCAAGTAGAGTCTGGTTTAAGACAGTAATTTTCCTGCAATATGAAGGAGCAGTTATTAACAGCTGTAATATTTAAGCAACTGTTCAATAGCATGCTGGCTGAGAATAATCATTTTCTAATTAATCAATTGATATTTTGTTCAAGATCAACGACAACAGCTAGGTGTCACATCCTTCTTTGCAGACCTACTGGATACAACGTACAGTGGGCTCTAGTGAAATACAGCAGGATTCACAGGCAGAGTTGCATTCCTCGGTCAGAAGGTCGATAGAAAGGCTCCTGTCTCTCTTGTTTTCTATCACCTCTTTAATGTGTTTATTGATACAGTACTTAAAATTTGTCATTAGCTCATACATATTCCTAAACCCTCTCTTTTGCAGTTTAAAGTACCATGCCAACGAGAAACAAAATTTATCACTTTTCCGATCAGACAGCAATGCTTAGAAATTATAGCACAATGTGGTTTAATATAAATCTGTTGATTGTTTGGGGACAGTACTTCAGATCATGTGGAAAACGTGTATTTATATAATGATTTTCACATTTCTGAAAGGATTTAAAATTCAAGCTTATTTTCAATCACCTATTTCAATGATGAGCAAGAATCAAGAAAATGAACGATACAGTGAGACAAACAGCCACAGTACTGGGCTGTGCCCGCTTGCAAAACATCCCATTCCTCCCTTCCCTGCAATGCCTTTACCATGGCACCTGCTCAGCTCCTCCCACGCTATCAGGCTTATGCTCTTTTCCAGTATTTTCAGAAGCAAAGAGCCGCATGCAATATGGCCTGATTTAGCTGTATAATGCCCTATAAGCTATCCTCTGGAGACTTACATTTGGTACTTACTTGAAATTCAGAGATAAACTGCTGCATATGGAAACTTTTCAAAATAAATTACTCACTCCCTCAGTCATATCTAGGAATAACGTTTTCTACAACTAACATGAGAAGCAAAAGGGGATCCCAAGTGGTCTTGTGTGTACTAGACAAGCTGACAAGTATGTTGGGGGACACTGCCTCAAAACAGCAGCTAACTGCTGCCCTTCACCTTGCATGTGATGCAATTGTACGTAGGATGCATCCGCATGGCCCCTCTCTTCATTCAGGTAATTTCTTCTTCCCTTTGCTTAGCCTAGGCAGAACTTCTTCATTTAGCTACGATTCTAGAAGTGACTCAACGAATCATTTAACACTCCTTTCCTGTGCAATCAAAAACACCTAACAGCCACTAGCTAACAAAGGTATGTACCTTACTCCTGTCCCCTCTGGCGGCTTAGAGAACCAAGGTCAAAAATAATGCCCAAGAGCTAGGCAAGTATTTCCTGCAGTCCGAGGAAAAAGAGGGTAATCAGAGAGGATCATTGCAAATGTTGTTATCGCATCAGGACTCTTCATCTCTGAAAAGTTTACCTCATCTCGATCGAGCTTTCTGCAACTGTGCTGAAAATCATTTTGCCTCATTTTCAAAAGGAGTTGGCTGGTTTTGCCATCAGTCAAAGGCGGAGAAGGGAGTGCATTCCTGGCAGCCCTGTCTGCAATGGATTAGTTGCATAGCCTGAGGGACTCGTGCAAACACCACACCAGACCACAGACGCTCCACTGAAATCTATATATGCCAGCAGTGAACTCTTTTAATGCCAATAATAATATGAACACATTTAACTGTTCCAAGATACTCACCACCCTGGCTCAAAAGTGAGTCTACTTTCTGTCTACCAGTACAAACTGTGAAATCAAGGAGAAAAATCCCCAAACATTTAACCCTCTAATGAACTCCAAGCTTATTTCTGGACTTTAAAGAGAATTAAAGAGCAAACAGTGCTGCCTGAACTCTCAGTAAACTAATCACTGGCCCAGAATTTGCTGACTGTCTGAAGATCTCTGCCGTTTTACTGACCAAGGAATGCTCTCTGCTATCTTTCCTTTTCACCTTATATGAACCTTGAAATGAAGCACCTCTAAACTGCACCTCTGACAAAGAAGCTGTGCTCTCTGCTGATGCTCTTGTTGCTTGTGAAGAGCTCCACAAAGACAGCAATAATGGCAAGAGCTATCTAAAGTTCTGGTTTTGTCCTAATGAATCACTAACTTGATGGGTTTCTATTCCCTGGCCCAAAATATCATTTTAAAGTCCAGAATTATTACATACCTTACAGTGATTGCTTTTACTAGCAGTAATATTTTCTCAAAGCACTTTGACTAATATGGTTTCCTTACTCCCCAGCACTGCCCAGCATAAATTCCGTGATATTGAAATAACTATCCTTTCCCAGGTGAGGAACCCTACCACAGCTGCCTGCTTTGGGGAATTATTGCAGAAAAATCACTGAAACTATCAACCTAGTGCACAGCAGCAGTAAGAGAGGCAAACAAGATATCAGGCTGTATTAGCAAGGGGATAGAATACTAAACAAGAGGTGATGCACTTTCTGTATACGAATCCTTATTAGCAATAACTCATATGGCGCCTATCTAGACCTCTTTGCAGGGCTGGGCACAGTGATACAGGAAGCATATTACTGCCTTACAGAGAATATACCATAAGGCAACAAAGATAATACCAGGTCTCTAAAATCTAAGGTGTAAGAAAAGGTTAAGGGAGTTGAATTATTCTCCCCAGAAAATAACAGCCACAGATATGACCTAAAAGAAATTTTCGAAATTACGGACAGGGCCTGATAAAATTGTTAATGACACATTCATTTAGAGCGGCAAAACATTCATAAAAGGAGAAGCTTAAATGTTATAAAACTGAGATTAAAGAAGAGTTCATAGAACTGAGCTATTTCATGCATAGATCCTTAAAAGCAAATGCATATCCACTCCTATTGAGGCCAACAAAAAAATCGTCATTGATTTGAAGGTGGTACAGCTATTTTAGAATAATTCCTGAGAAAGACAAACAAAAAAACATTGTGCAGGAGTTAAAATTATGTTTTGCTCTGCTATTCATTTCTGAGCTAAGAAGAGCGATGGAGGAGAAACACTCAGAAGAAAAGGTTAAATTACAGTAGAACAGCTAGGTGACATTTCTTCTTTCTGCCTGGGAGATCACATCTTTAAGGAAGTTCCTAGGTCTGAGTTTCCCTGGGCAGGAAAGGAGAGCTGAATCTGTCCTGGAGGGAAAGCTGAAGGCTGTAAAACAGGATTTTTCTCTTTCGTATCCCCTATCATTTACAGATGGGGAAGAGAAATTGTTGGACAAGAACAACTTAGACAAGAAACCAAGGCCACAACGCCGTCCTGCAAATGCAGTGATTGCCGAGGGTGATCCGGCTTTGATGAAAAAGGGGCCTGTCACTGCACCCTCTCCTGCCTAGCGTCGGGAGGGAAGGAGCTTTTGTGGCCCCCAGCTGAGGAGAAATACTGGTGACCGTCAACCCCGCCTGAAACACGGGTGGGGAGAGTGCATCCTGCGTGCTCTGCGGGGAGGGAAATGTTTCCTAGAGCTCAAGCAGCAGCGCTGGACGAGCCAGCTAAATTCCCTCCCAGAAAGCGCTGCAGCAGCAACGCGGTGCCTCCCGACTCCCCCTAGCCCACCTCCTGCAATAAATGTCAGACTGCAGCCGTATTGGGCATAATTAGCCTATGATAATAAATTACCCACATTTTCAGGAAAATATTAGAGACCATCATTATCCGGAATAGAGCTGCATTCAGCCACACAACCCTACCTAATATGATGGATGGAGTAGTCATGTCCACTGAATACATTTATCTAGAATGGAGTGATTATTTCAAAGATGAACACAGTCAGAAATAAGTGCGTATGAATCACATACTACTACACACTGGAGAGCATCAGAGTAGCAAGGGTTGTAGGTCAGCTGACCAGCCCATAGCTTTTAGCTGGTAGATTATTTCAGACATATACCCTAGGATTTTAAAGCTCAGTCTCAAAATCCCTCTGAATTTAAAAATGATTCTATGTTTTCTCTTAGAAAGAAAAAAAAAAAAAAAACTGAGATACAGGAGGTCTTTTTCCCTACCTTCAAGAAGATCTTGTCTGTTATCGATTCCGCTATCCACCCACAAATGAAAGCTCAGTGCTGAAAATACCATACAAAATCACATTGTTAAAGTAATTTTGATAAAACAGCTAATCTCTATATGAAAAAGAAAGCAAACAGTGAAGGAGTGCAAGGAGTCGCTCATATCCAACTGTCTGCAAGATGAAACACGAATCACTACAGTGGAAGAGTCTCATCAGCTCTGCAACAAAAATACACATTCATTTTTTCGTATTTTGCTTTCTAACGGTATTTTTTACTTTTCCCAACCATTTTAGTAATGCAATGGAAACTATTCAGAATCATGGACAAGGTTCACAATTCTGTTTCCTAGCAGCATCCAGGCATCGACAATGTCACATCTTTTTTTCACGTATTCTGCGAGTGCGTAGGATCACTTTAGACATCAGACTTGCACACCTGCACGTGAAGAGTGTGTACAGTACCTGGAGACTCCAGAGCTCTCTGAATAAAATTATTTGCCTCAAACAAGCCATGTGGATATCTAGCTCTGTGTAAATTTTTCTTTCAAAAAACACAGCAGCATAAAAATGCATTTTCTACAAATTCCTCTGAATTCTGAGCATGCTTTGTTATACATTTGGAACAATGTATAGGATCTTTTTCTAGTCAGATATATTTCTTGATATTTCCAAGTAAGATAAGGAGAAAATTAATTCAGGATTGGGGGGATGAAAAAAAGCAAAACAGGACAGAAAAAGAGAATAGAATGGGAAAGAGGAAGTAGGAGCCTGATTGTTCATTTGTTTAGAGTTGATTGTTCACCTTCTGGAATAAGAAAATTTAAGATGGATATTTCAGGTATCTGTTTTTATTCCAGCCTGAATGAAAATTAATATTGCAACTTATTAGTTTGGAAAATGTGAAATACAGTAATATTAGAAATTTCTACTGAAGTCACTTACGTAATGTATTATGAAACTTCAGAGGATCCACGGCTCAAGTACTTCTCACCCCCGACTCCCAGGGTATGAGGCTCTCAGGAGCACACGTTCCTCTTGCTCGGGAAGACGTCTTTTCTTCCACACATTTGTAGGTTGTGCAAGATTGTGCAAAACTACATCACTTGGTGCTGTATTGGATTAGCACTCGAAGGAGAGGAGCTTTCCTTTCTAAGTTATTTTCCCTGGATAAATGCTGCTCCATGGGGTGAGGCGCGATGGAGGCAGTGGGAGCAGGACTTCTTCACCTTCCCTCCATAGCCAGCAGTAACACCACAAGAGGAGCACTGCCAGTGCCAGCGTGGTGGGATACAGCCCTCTGGTTTCAGTCAGCAAATAAGTAGAAAAGACAAATGGATTATTGAGAAGTCCTCTGGGTTTTCAGCATCTCAATATCTCTAAGTACTACAAGAGAGAACTTTACAAAAAGAGCTTCTGTGTAAAAAAGAATAGTTTAAGAGTACTTTTCAGGACTGTCCCCAGCAGGCAATTTGCCTCTTGCGTGTAGAGCCATTTCCAAAAACACAAATGCACACCTGTATACCCTGCCTGTTATGATATAGAAATAATTCCATGAACTCAGTGGTTAAAAAAGAGAGGTTGCTGGATTATTAACACCAGCCAGCACTCTCTTTGTCAAGGAAGAATTAAGTCAGCATTATTTTAAAAGTGTTGAAAATCTTCCATTATAAACTTCATAAAAATGAACTGAAATGTGCAATAAAGATGTAATGATCAGCTGCTGTTTTTCTGATAGGAATTTGACTCAAATCCCAAACCCCTGAAGGTACAGACAAATGGGAGACTTGTTCAAATTAATTTGCTAAAAGAACAGGTAATCACGGAAATTATCCCAACATTTGATGACAGGAAAGCCTATGGTCATGCACACCCAGTCACCCACACATCCTGTCACTGAAAACAAAGGATGCATATCAGGATTGAATTGCTAGGAAACCATTGCAAAAGGGCTATTTGTATATACACAGGTAAATTAATTAGTAAATAAGCAGCAGCTTATATGATGCTGCTGCATCCTCACTAAACTTATAACAAAGCCACCGGGGCATCAGGTCAAAGACATAATTTTTTTTGTTGTCATTCTGCAGGTATGTTGCAATTATTCAATGTAATGCCCTGGCTAAAGGGCCAGGTGATTTCGGCAAAGGGCATTGTCAAAACTCCAATTGACTTCAGTAGCAACAGAAAAGGGCCTTAAGCAGGCAGGCAGATTTTCTTCCATGTCCTGTAAGACTGACGAGTTAGCACAGCCACTTAAAAAAATTATTTGTAATCTCTCTTTAAAGCTGTTACTTCTTTATGAAATTTCTCATCCAAAATATTTGCTGAATATACACTAAGATTCTCAAAAAACTGCTTTGTGGGGAGCTCTTCCTAGACAGTAAACATTAAACATTTTCTAGCAAGCCTCTCTTCATGTAGTGAATAGCAGGAAGCGTTTTGTTTGGGTTGATGAGCAATGATATAATTTTGAGGAAAATTTAAGGTTTGAATTACTAAAGTGGAGATTTAAATTTTCAAAAAAATAAGTATGAAAGGGACTTTCATCACATATTGTGATGTAGATAGTGTAAATGTGAATGAAAGAGGCTTTGAAAAACTTTAAAAATTCTTGTGCTTTTTCATGTACCTTTTTTCAGGCTGGAACAGCTGTAGAGGAAAGGAGCACAAGAGGTGTCATCGAGGAGCAAGGAGGAGTCACCACCCATTGCCAGGGCTTCGTTATACGCTGAGGGCTTTTGATATATGCTAGTCAGCGCGTTTTACCTCAGCCTGGTTTGAGTTAAGGGCAAGTTAAGCAAACAGAGCAACAGCAAGGAGCTCTTCACTGAAAGGCCTTGCCACACCTGGGCTTTAGCACGCCTGATGTCCCCCGCATCTCCAGAACATCACTGCCCACGTCCAGCAGGCCACGGAGCAGATCTCTATCTGAACTGTACGGGCCAGGTAAAGAGCAGGCACAACGAGGGTCGGGCCAAGATGAAGTTTCCTCTGGTTACTGGTGGCAGACGCCCAGATTCGAGCTGTATTTCTCTTTTGATTTCGGCTGTGTCGTTTGAAGGGGTCCTCTGAGCTGCTTTTTGGCCCATAGACCTATCAGTCACAGTGCTCATGCCACAGTGCTTAACAAAGAGCGTTGCGGGATGGTTGCCTTTTCCCCCCGCTGTGCACGTTCAGTGCTGCCTGCCTGCTGCTCTCCTAGCCTTGTATTCCTTCCTCCCGCAAGTCCTCCTCCTTCCTTTGGGCAAACCGTACAGTCTCACAAGTCATTTGCACTGGGCAAGAAGGGAGCCATAAGGTGATGCACACCTGGGGGACAGCAGGTGATCTGAGGACTTTTGACTATTTCTGCTGAACCACCATCATCTGGCACAACGGCTACAGTAGGTGACAACTTCTATTTTGCATCTCTTTTTAAAGATATTTAATAGTGGCATGCAAATATTACATATATCAGCATAGAAAGCTTTCCTATGGAATTTGCTCACAAATCTCTTTCCATTCAAAAATGATTTTCTAATGTAAAGCAATTATATACAAACCTTTAAGAAAGTTGTATTTACTTTGAAATAACACTGTTATCATCGACAGAAAAGATAATAATGTCCTTATGTCTAGATGGAAAATATCCTGTGAATGTCTTGACATTTGCAAAGAATTAAATTGGACCACAGTCAACTGACTACACAAAACCAGAGAAAACCATAGGTACAAAGCAGCCTGTCACAATGAGAATGGGAAACTTACTATAGCAAGAAGCTGCTGGGTATTAATTCCTGTTTATCTGATTTGTGTTGATTACAATTAATACAAAACATTTAGGAAAAAAATGAATAACGTTAAAGATGACATTCAGCAGAAACATGAATCACGGCTTTTAGAAGTTTGATTCAGCTCCCAGTAGCAGAATTCCCTTTGATTCAAGATAAGATAATCAAGAAAGAATGATATTTCCTAGTGACTAGTTTTTTGGAGACAGTTGTCAAGTTATCTGAGTTTTTTTTAAAACCCGTGTTTATAATGACACTTTTCTTTAGCTCTGTATAGACGTTATCTCTGGAATCTGACCTTTTTAATTAAGAGTAGAGCATAAACTCTAATTCAGCCTCTGCTGAAACTACCAAGGTTGCAATGGCTTCTAACTCAAATCAGTAAAGTCACCTCACTTTCACTCAAAACTTATTTTGGATTTCTTTGAAGCATAGTCTGAGATTTCAGGATGGTCAGATGAACTATTTGGGTAAATCACTACATTTTTCAGAATTTTGTTAAAGCTTGAGGCAGGTCTCATTTCCAGTTATAGCATCAGGAAGAATGAACAGGGGATGAGCTATAAAGAGCAGAGTTCTCAGCTGATTTATATTTTCCCACAATTGAAAGTAATTTAAAAAAATGTATCAGTAGAAAATTTAACGGAGAAAAGTGTTATAGAAATAATCGGCACATTTGTGGCAATACATATTTAACAACTTCTGTAACTTAGCCAGTTCTGTCCTATATGTATTTTCTAATTATACATGTAACATTAGGAGAGTAAATAATTTTTTAATTGTACATTATTTGTGGCCAAAAGAAGTCCTACCATTGCTTAAGAACATGAGAACTACCAGGCAGGGTCAAGACCACAGGTCTATCTAAACCAATTTTCCTCTCAAGCAATGATTGCTGGAGGATGCTTTGGAAAAAACAGAAGAAACAAGATGCACACAAAAAGACTGTTGGTGTGGTACACCTTCCCAGGCTCCAGCGAGCAATCTAGTACCAATTTCCTAAGGTAGAAGATGTATCTAGTCCACTGTTTATAACTGCTGGTGAGCTGCCTTCCACAAACTTCTCTAACTCATTTTAATTTTCAGTCTGCCCAACTTCAAGCGACTGATTCCCAGACAAAGGTTCCTTTTTGTGGCTCCTGCTTCCTTATGCTTCCTCCCGAGACATCTTCAAATGATCACCAGATCAAATGCAGCTAAAAATGCTGCTATTTTTTTACTAATAAAGCATTATAGTACCTACTATGGTAGTATAAGCAGCATACCATTAGGTTTCCTAAAATGCAAGCCTGAGGAATTAATATATACTATTAACTTTGCCTCTTCTGTTTAAAAATACATTTCTGCTAACATATGGATTTTAAAACAGAAAATGTTTTCCACAATTTTAATCCATTCTATTTCTTGCTAATCCAAGTTTATACTGCACTCAAAACACGAGCATATTTTTGACCGTGCACATAAAATCACTCCTTTATTAGGCAGGCTTAGTGCTCGTCTAGTTCCTCACCTGATCACAGGAAGAGCAAACTTCAGTCGCCACAAACATTTGTATAGCAAAACTTACTGCACGCTATTTCCGCAAAGGAGCTGCGCGAGAGAGGGAGAATCGTGATCAAAGGGAGTTCATGGTTCAACACAACTAGAGTCACCAAACATTGCTGCATCATCCACCCACTGTGGAAAAGGCGCGTACTAGCATCACCGCCCTCAGAGAAAGGGGAGAACGTACCCGTACACCTGACTTCGCACACCGAGAAACTCCAAAGTAAAACTGACTTTTAACACAGCTTGTAAATCGCATTAGTACAGCACCAAAAGGCATTGGCCATAATACTGTGTTTGCTCTTCTTTGCAATAAAGAAACATAAAAGGAAAATAAAGCAGACCGCAGGCATACCTATATTTTTGTCTAAAGAGTACGTGCTGCTGGAGTGCTTGTTACGCAGTCAGAGATGAGAACATTCCCCTCAAATCTCCCCAGTGCCTAAACTTACTGCCACCGAATCCAAGGCAAAAAACTTCCTTTTGCCCTAAGCCAGCAGGGGTTTAGCGAGCAGGGGCAGCCTCTCCTCGCCCCGCTGCCTCCAGGTCAGGCCGAACCGAAACCCGCCGCTCCTAAGCCAAATCCAACGCACTAGAAAACACTGGAAATGACTTGCTAACAAGAGTGTGCGGGAATAAATTTTCAAGGACCCACGGGGAAAAATTTAAGGTAGTGGCAAGCAAACATATAGCAATGTCAGTAAAACTGGGGAACAAACACAGTGAAACTCAAACAGCATCCCCCAGAAAACGGGTCCCGTTCTCAAAGTTTGCATTTTTCTGCAGCAAATGCACAAGCAAAGCATTACTTGGTGTTGCAAACCACGCTGTGCAAAGGAAGTGTCTTCTGTTTCTCTTTTACAGCATTTCCAGTGCTGCCTTTTTGTCTTTGGAGGTAGTCTGCTATGTAAACGTCCTTCTGCAGCCTCTCCAGAATAAAAAGGAGCTCTTAGGAATTGAAATTCTATTTATATTTATCATAGCTGGATAAGAGTAGCGTGTGTTTATTTAAATACTCTACCATTATTTCTTCTTAACAACAGGCAGCTCTGAAGTGCAGTTATAAGTCTGTTTACACCACACAGATATCAAATTGACTTGCTAATGGTAACTTTTATTCGGTATCCATGGGTTACTGTGTCATGTGATTTGACATCAAGTACAGACAGTGCTGATTAGTAGCATCCAGTTCTGTCCATCTCTGTGCATCACTGAACCATCTGGTCATTTATTCACTAATAAGCCCCTAATGGCCCAAATATTCACCGGCCTGTCATTGTGACATGGCATAAAATGCCTACATCTTTCAACTTGCTTTGACATGTTGCTTGTTTCACATCAAAACCCGTCATTTACAGGAAAAGAGCTCAGAGGGGTAAAAACTTGACCTAATCTGCAGTGTTAACACAAAGACAGAGGCTTTGTTATCTGGTAGCCTGACTGAAAGCATGTAAATGGGCATGAATTCATTTTGTACATTTTTTCATTCTCATTTTACAACATTCTTTAAGTTTGGTATCATCCCTAACATGGGTTTTTAGGGGGGTTTCGCTACAAAATTTCTTTATCTGTTAATATGTAAGGGAGTGCTTTAAAGGGAGCTCAGTCCTCAGAGATGTTTTTCAGTTTTCTGTAGGGAAAACACGCATCAACAAAACCATAATGCAGAGCCACCGAACTTTTCTAAACCATTCTTTTAAAAATTAGTAGGATTGATAATTTTACTCTCTCCCTTTTTCACTGTCTTTCTTTGCTGAGGCATCAGTGGGCAGTATATTTTCTGCCCTAAAGGATGGGAGATGCATTAAGTATTTGCAGAGTTTTGTGTTGTCTTTTGCAAAATCTTTCTACATGAGAAAATCTCACAGTATATCATCACACAGCAAAGTCAAGCACATTATTACTTAAGATTCACGAATGCTTAGGAACTGAGAAATCTCTCTCTTCAGCCCTATCGCACTAAATAGCTGGAGAAGAAAGAGGTCACAATTAATGCTTTATTTTTTTTTTAATCTTACTGGATATAGCCACAGTTAAAATAGTTTAAAAAAAGCAAACACCCATTAAACTAATTGCTGTTGAAATCTTGGTTAATACATCATTAAAATGTGATTAAAGCATGATGTAATTGATTGTAACTAGAACACTTAGGGTGGTTTTATGGCTCTGCAGTCATTGGTGTGATGGGACACATAATTCACCCAGTATGTTAGCTGCACTCGGTGTGTGCCTCTACTGGAGCACCAGCTTCGTGCAGCAGCAATGCTCCGCGCAACAAAAACTTCCATTGTGTCACTTTCTGGCCGTAATTCTACTTGTAAGGCAATAACTAAAATAATAATAATATGATAGAGCACTATTTTTAAACAGCAATAGTGTTTAAAATAATCTTTCATTTTTTATTCTGGGCTGGTGTTATGTGTATGTGCGTGTGTACATATATATATATATATGTATATATATATATATACACACACACACACACACATATATATGTATGTGTGTTGCCAGTGGTAGTTCCTATTAATGACAGGAACATCATCCAGAATAAATCCTCTGCCTGTGCCTGCTAGTAAATTTTATCAGAGAATTCAGGTCAGCTAATGAATCAATTTGAATGTTGGCATCTTCACGCTGAGATCCAATCAAGTTTAAAGTTCATTTAAAGTCAGTTAGGTTACAGTACTCACAATCAAACCCATAAACCAGTCTTAGGATACATATACAGGATTTAGTGTACACATTCAAATGTTTCTAGTTTTTGATTATTCACTTTGCCAATCTTTGCTATATTATATTGTTCTCAAGGGCATCAATAAACACATTCACTCCTGTCTTATAAGCTTGAGAACACCTTCTGCACTTACTCAGAGCCCTCAAATCTGGGGATGGCTGGAAAACAAGGATTGTGTTTTGTGCAAAATGTCAAGGATTTGAAACTAATCCCTGTTCAACGTTAAAACAAAACCCAGAGCAGAGCCACGTGAAGCAATACTCAGACTGGTATCTTTCTAACCCCTCAAAAGGGCATCTTACTTTAATGCTGCTGTTTATTCCTCTGGCTTTAAAGAAAAATGCCACCTTACACATGCAAAATCTTTTTGACAACATTTAATCAAAGAGGAGAATTTCTATGAAAAAGAGTCCGCTTTGATGACCTGTCATTTTTGGATGGAAAAAGCAGTTTTGTCAATGCCACAAACAATGATCAATTCAGGATTTATTACGCTTTATGGAAGACAGACTTAAAGGCGCCAAAATACTAGAGGTTCTCAGCCCTTTATAGGCTTAGCTTTTAAATTTTTTAAAAGACATTGAGCATTCCTCAATTTGATATTTAAAATAATGTTACTTACAATTGCTGAGCATTAGTAGTAGTTAGAGAATGAGTCTTTCAGATCTTATTCCTTTTTTCAAATTTTGAAAATTAAATAACTAAACTTGTGTAAGTTGAAAAGTCTCATTGTAGCAATTTCAGTCACACTAACAGTTCTGAAAAATGTTTTGATAATTTTAAAATCTGTTTTCTGATATTAATACTTTCTGAAACTTAATTTTCAAATTTTTTATTTTTATTTGGAATGCAAATCAAGTTATTTGAAACTTGGTTGACAAAAATTTAGTTGAAAAAAAGTAGTTCAGCTAAGGAAAGTCAGTCTTTAGTCAAATAGAAAGGGTTGAAGGGAGCCATGTTGATGGTATTCAAAAAATATTTTTAGTGTGGAGTAAAAGCAGGAATCATAACCCGCTCTGTAGCCCTAACCTTTCTCATGAAAAACGTTCTGTTTGTCTAACTGGCATTCCCTGACAAAAACCCCGGTCCCACTCAGCATCTAATAAGACTGGGCTCACCACCAACTCTCAAGGAATAATGCTGATGGAATGAGAAATAGAGAGAAGTGTTTATTTCTGAGATTTAGAGGAAAGTTTCCTCCGAGGAGTTATGCTGCTATATTTGGAACATGATTTTTAGTGTGATGGGACGCAGGGAAGCTGAAACGTATCTTGACCAGCAAGCTGCAAGACAACCATAAACGTATTGTCAGCTGCAGTATATTACAGGATTTGCACAAATCTCTAAACATAATGATGTTGTCAGTAGCAGGTGCACAGATACAAATGGAATAAATTATATTTTTAAAAGTAGGGTGGCACGATTCTTTTCAACCAGAGTAAGTGTGTCATGTTGCAGAGTGATAGCTAGTATGTGGTAGTATCTGCTGTCATCAATTGGCCACATTTTGAACTTTTTTTTTTTTTTTTTTTTTTTTATTGTGCAAAGGCAAGATCATATTTGACATTCCCAGTTAATGGCAGAAAAATAATGGTACTCAAACCATTAATGCTTAGGTACTTCAAATACTGGGCCATCCCTTCAAACAGATCCCCTTGAATCAGAAATATCAAAACACTAGCACCACTTATTTTGGTAAAAGCAAAACAAAAAAAAAGGGAAAATAATTGTTTGGTCACTGCTAAAATTTGAAAGCTAATCTTTCTCCAGAAAATGCCTTTTTGATGGATGATCTTTTACGCTTACCAGAGACAAGCAGTTGCAGCCTCTAAGTGACTATTTAAGAAGCTAGCTAATAAGTATTAAAAGGAAATCTTATTATTACCTTCTCATATACAAGATAACAAGATTGCATTTATATAGCACTATTTGACCAAACACCATACATTAATCAAAAGGGTAGCAGATGTTACTCATATATTTCAAACAGGTGAAGAAAATGTATGAACAGATGACAAGGGGGATTAAAAAAAAAAGTTACGCACTGAATCAGTGGTTTATCCTCGATCTCCCGATTATGCGTCTGCTCTCGACAGAGTACCTTTGGCAATCTTCCCCAGACTTCTTTGTAGAAGAGCTTTTTAATTCCTCGCTCTACAGAATAAAGTACCACCAGTATCTTAACTCTGGTAACATTACAAACTGTCTCTCTACAGCAAGTAGAGGTATTTTTTTAATACATTTTTAATTCAATATAGTAGCAAGATGATGGTTCCCAGCTGCTGCTGAAGAAATATACCGCTCATACGCATTGAAGTAGTAGCATTTTGCTACTATTCACTTAGAAAGAATTTTATATAACAACAAATTTTAATACTCAAAACCAAAAATGCAAAATATATTCAACAAGCTTCTGAATACTTTTTTCTTGAAAGCACCCACATTTTTATGTGTAGAAATAAGTATTTGTAAAAGTGATACTTGTACAACCAAAATAGTGAGCATTAACACTGCACTGCAATCTTTTAGTTTGGATAACATTACGATGGTATTTTTAACACTCCGTGTAATTACATCCCAATTCTATAAAGACATTTAAGCATTTGCTCAACTTTTCATAGTGAATATTTCCATTGATTTTACAATGTATCCAAGTCTTTCAAATATTAAGGCCTAAGCACAAAGCTAATTATATGCAAAGAGCATTTGTATCTCTTCTGAAGATAACTGTCCCAAATTCGAACCTAAAAAGACTCACTGTATGCCTAATTATTGACTTTTTATTAGTTTACTTGGAAATACAGCAGTAGAAATTTAGATCTCCATATTTGCTACTCAGACCCAAACTGCCTTTTTTACAGAAATTTTATACAGAAGTAAACACTATTAATGCAACAGAAATACTACTGGTGTGTTAATCACGCTGCATTGAGAAAGTCAAAATAGCGCACGCCCCTGTTAACACGGGGCACTGTAGCAGCATAGTGCATGCACCCAAACAGTAGAAGTTTTTGGAATTCAGATCCATTATTGCTTCCAAACAATTAAAGGAAGATCTCTAGTTCAGTAAATCCCAAGTAGGATCAGATATATGCTATAAGCTAATGACCAGCCTACAGTGATATCCATATGGCGATTAGAGATGCGGACCTAGATTTTTAATGAGTCTGAGTCCACCCGCCGAAACGAGAGCCTTGCCACGGCAGCTTGGGGCGCGCGGTCCCTCGCACCTCTCACGGGCCACATGTTCACGCCGGCAGGCACGCTACTGAGCTGTCTGGCCCCAAAGCCACACTTCTTAACTCCAGCGACATCAAATGCTTTAACAGGCGGTAGAGCAGAGCCGAAAAGCACAACCGCCCCCTTCCACACGCGCCCGTCTTCGTGCACGAGTACACAGCTATCAGCCTCCTAGCAGCCCCAGACCCACTAATCACTCACAAATGATCTGATCCCACGTTTGCTCCCTGAAGTAATTAACTAACAAAGGTGATTATCCCAGGGTCACCAGCAGGCTACCGAGGAACGACTGTTACCGCAAACCTGAAAGACTGGAAATGAGAAAACTGTGGTTGGCTGAGCCGGTGTATAGTTATGACTCACTCTTCTGCAGTAAGAAAATAGTGGCATGAAGAAAATTCAGCACATGCCAGCTGTATCTCAAATAGCATAAAGGCTCTAAAGTCTACAACAAAGACATATGAAATGCCGCTTCATCTGCTTATCCTACTAAGTAGCCATTTATTATTTTCTACAAGAATCTATTGTTCCCTGTAAATTCTTTTTAAGTTATCATGGAAAGTGATATAACAGAATCCCCTGAGGGCCCTTAGATGACAGAGGCCCTGCCACATTACATTTTCTGCCAAGATATTAATTAAATACTGTAATTAAATGATTCCTAAGAGAAAAAAAAATTGTTACAGCATGCACTATGTCATCACCGAGGATAACAAAAACTTAAAGTCTAAGTCAATTGAAATGCACCCCCCATGTGAAAAATAGGTAAACAAATTTGAGACAGACCCATCATATATATAGTAGTGACAAACTTTGTTGGTTTGCCAATAGAAAGCTTTATGCACATTTTCTTGCTATGTCTGTATTTGATGTACATCCTAGAATTTTTTATTGTTTTCCATATGAGTATTTGATAACATGATTTCATTTGCAAACAGAATGATTTATGGGGACTTTTTGCTACAAAATCATAAAAGTTCTCCCCTCAGCAGTCATGAGCTACCCTAGTGGATCTTTTCAGAAAACCACCTTCTTGTTCTGGACTTGCAATTTTCATCAATCTACCTCGAGACCTAAGAGATTCTTAGATACTGAATAGTTACAAATTAATCCAAAATCAATAGAATTCAGGAGTGTAAGGTAACTCTGAAAATAAAGCCCAGACACAAACTCTGAGACACTCACAACCAGACTCTCTTTGGAAATAAAAGACCCGCAGTGTACACCCTTCCCAGGTCATATTGAAGCTATAGCACAAGCTCTAGTCTTGCTCTAGAACACAGTATATTAGCAGATGTTCATCACCAACGCACACATTTTCTGAGGAGTCCAGTCCTGAAGACCTCTCTCAAGCAAATCTCTTTCCAACTTGGATCTAAGTTCAGATTTTCGCCCTACAACGACTGCCCTCTCGCTGCATCCTTTCCACCCACGCGCCGAGTGATGCCTTTGATCTGTGACAACACCGAAACAGTCAGGAAGAATATTTGTCTCATTATTATGGGCCTCTGCCTGTTTCAGGCAACAACAGGAGTGGAAAGAACATTGGAGCCCTATTTAAAAAAGCAATTTTTGCTGTCTTGGATCCTGGGAAATAAAGCCTACTTTTTAACAGTTTGTTTCATAATTCTGCATACAATTAAGATAAATAGATGCATTTTGAGTGCAGTTAAGCTGAAAAGAAACTTCCCCTATTTTATCAAACTTATACCACGGTTCTTTCTTGTCCATTTATGCCAAAAGTCATGCACTGTATCAATATCAGGTTGGGCTGGCAAGATCTATTACAGTTTTTGTGCGCCAGGTTTTGGTTACATAATATGGCCCAAATTCACTTCTTAGAAGCAAACCTTAGAGCACAAATCACCAAATCCCTCCCTCCCTTGTCATGCTGCACTGTTCACTTATTTTAGCAGAAAGAAGAGCTGGCCTTTAGCTGACTTCATTCCGGAACTAATTACCTGAGATTAGTGACTTGTACAAACCTTGCTGATTTCAAGGAAATTCACTGAGCAGACTCCACAGCAAACACAAAAACATGAGGTTTTTCACATGGGCAACAGCAGTTAGTGTAAAATATTCCTCCCTCCTCTAAAATCACAGAAGAAAATGTGGATCAAAGCAGAAACTACCAAGGAGCCACTTAATTATTTAGGGCACTCTATAAACAAATCTCACATTTTTAGGCCTTCATTTACCTCCTTTTCTAAACATTTTCTTTATTTTTCCTCCATACAGCCACTTTTAAGGAAAAAAGACAACATCCTCCATGCCAAATCCCCATTTTGAGCCTTTCTTTTTAATCAGTTGTGGCGGGCTTTGCACAAAGAAAGCACAGCCATCAACCCCGACAAGCTCATAACCTGAACAAGGACAAACAGGAGAACGAAGGGCACGAGGGTGAGGGTAAGGGTGAGCCTTTACAAACCCCTTGTCGGCTTGGGCTGTAATCTCCTAGACACCACCTCTTTTCGCTGGCATAGTCATTAGATAGTAAAATGGAACTTAATTGTGGAGAAAAGTGTGACAATATAGTAATAACCGATTGTATTATTAAACCTTCCTTCAGTTTCTCATATCATTTTTTAAAGTGCTTCACAGCTTCTGAGTTCATAACCACCACACACGATGCTTGAATACAGCTTCGAACAGTGTCAAGGGAAACTTCAGCAAACGCAGCAGCCTGTATCTGCACAGGTCGGGCCGGACCCTGCTATATAAGACCTTAAATCACATCAGATATGGTTCACTAGGCCTCTCCTGTTGGCCACAGTTGGTTCAAGCATCTGCACTAAAGCCTTCGCATAGGAACCGTGCAGAGCAGCTGGCCATCAGCTGATTCTTAACAAACTTTAGGCCACCACAGCTAAACCTATCTGCTTGTTTGGGATGTTTATTGGCTTTTCACACAGGAACACTGGTGTCCAAAAACTGGAGCTAGGCTCATTCCCAAGTTCATGCAGCATGTGAAGGACTTCCTGATCCCTGAGCTTCCTAAATACAGTGAAAATACAAACCTGCAAGTCAGGATCTCTCTCTATAGAAGTACAAGGTTTCATCAATCTACATATTTCTCATGTTTTTAGAGTGAAAGGAGAGGAATGGTTTGCTAGCAGCTTCTCATTAATTTTTGATAAATAAAAGAGGTTATTAGTTTAGGTTACCTGGCCAAAGACAGTAAACTGATTAAGACACTATGAATGAAGAATTTGGATTTTGAAGGAATAAGTTCCTAGAAAAAATAATCAGTTTTTTAGTTTCAGCACCCTCTTTACTCTTTTAAATTTCTACCTATTGTAAGAACAACTAGTGCTGGGCAGATTTCTGGAAAATATTGCTGAAACAGAGAGTATTGTAGAGAGGGTTGTAACGCTTCATAAAAAAGAAACTAAGAAACTGAAACAGATAATTCTTATTTATTTGTATTCTTGTCTATAGACAAGCTCCCTCTATAGAGGGAGGATAACTTTTATGTTGTTAATTCCTGTAACTCAGATTTCTAACTAAGTTTATACTGGCACCATTCTGTTCTGTAGTCAAAGAAACCAAACTACCTACTTTGCCTAAAGCTAAAAGGATTATCTTAATTCATTGTTAAACTCATGGTATACATAAGTAGTGTTTGCTGCTGTAAACTATAGTGCCTCCTTTCTGAAACATCTTGCTGAAAATAGCAACAAAGAATAAGTTAAACAACTGGAATGAACATAGAGCATGCCACATTATAAAGCAGTGCAGCATCAAAACTGCTATGTATATCACGGAGGGAAAGCATTTGTTTTATAATTAGCTAAGACTGCACATTTTTTAATTGTTGTCAGGAGTCCTTGAAAGAGTGACCATATATACACACTTTCATTTCACTATGCAGTAATTTAATCTCAGCGAATAATAAATTTTTGTAGCATTTAGAATAGAAACCATATGCACTATTTGCTCTTTTCCACCACCTTGTCAAACAAGCAGCGGTAAACAAAACTGTTTAAGCCTTTATATCTTACACAGACCCACCTACTGTTCCACATAGTGTTGAACCATTCGAGAATTTTGGCTCACAAAGATAAACTTCAAAAGGAGTAGGCAAGAAGTGTCCTGATAGTAGATACTAGATGCACAAGAACAAGTCACTCTGAGGGATTAACAGCATCATTGCAATTCACATATAGACAAGTTCATGTATATTATTCCTTCCACAAATAGTTATTTTCTCTGGTGTTGATCAGAGCAGAATTTTAACCCCTCCCTAAGTTTAATGAGGGTATGAAAGATTCCTGTCATACCAAAACGACTTAAGTTTATGATGCAGAGTGCCAGAGGAAGAAAAGGGAAAGACAAACTGAGCAGACCAAGGGCCATCGTTCCCCATCTCACTCGGGGTCTGAATAGTTACAGGCCGGAATAATCTCACTTAAGGCTTTCAGACTATTGTAACTGCTTTCCTTCCAAAACAGAAGTACGGGTAAGAGAGCGTCGATGGGGCAACGAGGAAAGTTAAGATCACTGCAGATGCCAGAAAAACGTTAAAGTCTGTGCCCAATTTGGTAATCCAGTGAAAACCCTGTGCGTTTTTCTCCCTGCTGGATGCCCAGCTTGAGAGCATCATGGAGAGCATCCACCCCAGGCAGGAGACGCTGCTCAGCAGGCAGACAGCTCCTGCTTGTATCAGCTGAAGTTTCGAAAGCGCTTCCCAGCGCAGCCCTGCACGGAGCACGCTGCAGCGACTCAGCGCGGGAGCCAGCGGCACGGCTCAGCCTCCTCCTCCCGAAAACGCGCCTCGACCAAGCGTGCAGTCAGCAGCCCGCTCCGGGGGCCTGTGCCGAGAGGCAGGCAGCCTCGAAGGGGCTGCAGGCCCGTGGGTGGTCAGCGCACCCCTCGCCTGCGGGAAACCTGCGTCCTCCCTCCTTGGCCCAGGCGGAGGAGACCAGCTCTCCTGGGCACCGCTGGCAGCCTGCTCTCCAGGTTTACAGTAGCAGCGTTAAAGTTCACTAATCTCCAAATCTGTTAAGATGGGGAAATCTTACACAAATACAGTACTGCTGGGAAATTAAAAATAAGAAATTCGACTGTAACCAATCCGACTTCCTTTAGACAAGGCAACCAAAGAAAAAACCCTCCAAGAGCTCTCTGTAGACTATTCAGACACCTTATTTAAGCTTTGCAAGAGGAACTGAAACCATAATGATGGTCACATGTAAATATCAGATAGCTCAGTTACATCAGGAACCACAGGAATCTTTTTTGCAAAGAATATCAAACGCCTATAGATTAAAAAAAATAAGATTCTAATATATAACAAAAATCATAATTTTCTTTAACAGTAGAATCAGAAGGAACTCATGCCAAAAGCTATAAGCAGAGATACTCCTAACATGGTTGCAAGCTCATATTCTCCTAGAAGCTTTTGAACTAAACATTTAGTGAAGAACATCTCTGGGTCCTAATTTTCTAAAATTTTGAAACAGAGAATCTTTGATAAATAAAGCCTTAAGTGTTGCGCGGATGTGTCTCAGGCCCTGGGGCTCTATAATCACAGTATTTTTAAATTTCTTTAAAAATTCAGTGCAGTTGTCAGATATGTGCTCATTTTAGTTATGCATAGGTGGGTTTGCAGTGGCATCGGATGTGCAATTAGCCTATTCCCAGGTGAATGTTCTTTGCAGAAATCTCACCGGAGAGATCCCTTTCACATCTTTGCCTATTTAGAGGTAGTAATAAACCAGTTGTCATAGCACACACATTTCAAACTGATTTCTAACACTGTGTTGCAGCAATACCTTTCCACACTATAGTGCTAGTGGTGCTAAAAGACGTGTTGCAGAGAGCTACTGAGAAAGGTCCCCACACGTGGACACATACTGTGCCACGGCATTTCTCCTGGGAAAGGAGTCTGCAATGATGGCACATAAGCAAGCAGCTGATAGATTATGGCACTTGAAGGAAACACAGGGAGCACAGCACCTCAAAGATCAGGATATTAGTGAAGCCTCATTGTACCATAGCTGCTTTGCTCGTGACTAGTTGAGAAATACCCTGGGTCCAGTCCTCCACCAACACAGGTCTCCGCTGCACTGACTTCAGGACCAACACTGCCATCTTCAATTTCAGTTTGGGGAGCCCCAGCTGAGCCAGTTTAACCCAGCAAAGCATCTCCCTTCACCATAACACAAGGAGAGCATATATTAAACAGAGGCATACAAAAAAGCAAGTGTTGGCTATATCCTACCACCCAGCGCTGTAGCTAATGGCTATGCTCCTTGCACGTGGTCATCCGTCGGCCTGGAGTAACTATATCTTAGAGACCTTTGCTGGGGCTATTTCTGTTTAAATGGGTGGCAAAGAATCAATACGCTCTAATGGAAAAACTCTCATTCAGCGCAGCACCTACAGCAAACTGCTACATTAGACCCGCTCGTGCAAGACCTCGTGCCAGAAGACCAGCAAAATTAAACAAAGTCTGTGGGGCTGCCTCAGTTTCCTTCAGCAACGCGCCGCCCAGGGCCATTGCAAATGGGAACACCTCAAAAGCAAAGCGGCCAAAGGCCCCTCACCGTCTTGTTTTGCCAGGTACACATCGCTTTTGCCTTCTCCGAGACGGGGGCAGCGTGGTGGCGGCAGGTCTGCCCCTCCGCTCACCTGCCTGGCCCCGCGCACCTCTGCTTCGGGGCGGCGGGACGCTCCCAAAGCTTTACAACCAGTGAAAATCGGCACCAGTTTCGCAATTCTGGCACAACGGGTCTGCTCTTTGAAGTCTGGTTACAGGTTTTTACAGTTCTATTTTTAAAACAGTATTAAAGACGTTTAAAGTGGCAGGGCCTACCAATAAAAGCCATGTTGTCCAGAATCAGGATGCTGGTCCCAATTTAAACTGGCCATTAAACACTAATATATCCAAATAAAAGTGGTCTGATTTACAAAATACCTCAGACTGATTGAATGTTTGTTATCCAATTCTTCTTTTTTTCAGGACTTCAGATGTCATTTGCCCTATTCTTTAAAAAAAAAAAAAAAAAAAAAATCTGCAAGGCTTTCTGTATGTACTGTAACCATGCTTAAAAATCAACTATTAACAGGAAATACTATAGTGTAACAAAGGAAAGATGCTAATAAAGATTTACATTTCTCCTGGCTGTACTCACGACTTAAAATACAGCTTACAACACTGCTCTGAGCTCTTGTTTTCTGAAACCCACTCAGGATATACGGTAACCAGCTTCTGGTTTTTATCATCAAGCGTTTCTATCTTCCCTACAGAAATTAAGCTCGAGTTTAAAGCAGTACACCCACAGCTCAGGGGTTTGCCGCTCTGGAGAAGCGGAGGAGCAGGGGGGGACGGCGTGTTAAGGAGAGGACCACCTCGCCGCGCCACCAGCGTGCTTTCCAGACCCGGGCAAGCGCGCGCGCTGCGGGCTGCCGCCAGGTCCACCTGCCGGGCAAGGAGGAAGCCCCCGGACCTTCACCGGCTCCCGAACTGCCGGCCCCGCTCCGATCCCGCGCAGGCGCTCCCCATCGCCGGCTTGCCTGCGCGCCTAGACCGCGAACCCCCCAGGACACGGCTGTTCTGGTCCCACGCGCCTCCTGCGCAGCAGCAGCACTCGGCAACTCATGCTGCCAGTATCACTGACTAATAAATACCAAAGGCGATGCAGGGAGCAATAAAACCTAGCCAAATTTTGAACAAAAGGGGACAGACTTTGATGACCCAGAGGGAGTCAGCCTTTGTATACAGCTTTTGCCAAGATTTTTATTGCTGAATTCCATATTTCAGTGGCATGCGCTCACATCTTGTGGTTATGTCCTAATAACATGAGACTGAAACAAGCTTCCTTGTCCAAGTCCACTTCTTCCCACTGCTAGCATCACTTAATTCCACCATAAAATAAAGCTTTACATTAACATCTAAAAACTTACAAGATTTTCCGATATCTTGAGCAAGTAGTAGTAATACAAACCTAGCAGGAGTCTTAGATTCAAGTAACTCACCTGATCCTTCTCTTCTCTCAATACCTTTCCTATAAATGGGAAATTTTCTCTATTTCCTGTTCCACAGATGGTGAACTGGGACAAAGGACGCGTAAAGTCACCTGCCCAAGGTGAGAGCTGACTTTCACTTGCATGTCCTCTGCAGAGGGCCACCCCACCTGTCAGATAAATTGCTCTGTAATAGGGAAGTTGTTAGGCCTTCAAGATTCATGGTTAGCAAATATTCATAAAATTCTGATTAAATATTTTGTTTCCTAGTGGTTTTAAATTGGATGTGTCATTTTGTAAATGACAGATAGCTTGTAGACAGTAAGTGAGCAAGTTCTTTTTTAGTTTAGGACAGCAAATACATGAATACATTGGCACCAAGTTTCAGATAATTCTTTCTACTGAACTCTCGCCAAAAAATGATATATTCATGTCCTGCTTCTGGAAATATAAAATCTACAGGTGAGTTGGGCTGGCTTAGCAAAAAGCAATGTACTGAGAAAATAATATTGAAGAAAACATTAAACAGATCAAAAAAATAATTTTTCATAGAAACATATAATTTTGTATCAGTACGTAAGTCTAAAAAAAATTGAATCTTAGCAAGGAAATAAAAGCAAATTCTCTTCTCCCCTCCCCACCACAAAGTTCAATTGTTATGCAATTAGAGACAGCATACGTATATATTTGTAGAGCTGAATCAACATGTGGAAGAACTCAACCCATATCTTATGGGACAGATAACCAGACGTATTCTTATTCTATTTGCAGTTATTTCCTATTCAGTAGTAGGAATGCCTTTGAAAACACTGAGTTTTAGTATTTATACAGAACATTTTAACTCAGTTATAGACCCAATTACAATGATTGCTCTTATCAACCAAAAATCTATATCTCTAGTACACTTGAGAAATCAATCCAACATGGAGGAATGAATACGATAGGTTATTTGGACAGGTCAGAGCAGAACATTTTTTGGAAACGCCATTGGGAGCATGAAGGACTTAAGCAGAGAAAAGTTATCAATTTGGGTTGAAGTCCAGACTTCATCCAGGATCTAGGTACCCTCTTAAGTCAGTCTATTTAAAACCTGTTCATGCAGGCCTTAGCACAGCAGGGATGGGGTGACTTGGCCTGCTCATGTTTGCTCTGTCCTGGCTCCTGGGCTGAGCCATGTGCCACTCTCACCCCAGGTGACCAGGACTAGCTTTTGCATGTCTAGAACAAGACCTGAAGCTATGCCTCTGTCTTCATGGAAAAATACTTCCACCGACAGTAGAGGCTTTGCTCCTGCGCAGGGCAGAGCAGAGCGTCAAAATAAAGCCAAGATCGTGAAGCAGTGTGTCACAAAGTCACTAGTCCAAGGGCTGCTCCATGGGTGAAGGGTGGAGGTAGAGGAGGAAAGAGGTGAGAGGAAAGGTAAAAGGGAAAGTGCGAGACAGCCAAACCACCATGTCTGAGCAAGCCTTCAGGTGTGCCTTGCAGGTCGCTGGATCAGTACGTTTGGCCTCACACTGCACATTATAAGCAAAGAAACCAAAAATTCCCGTCAGCCAGAAACAAGGCAGCAAGACACCATCAATTTAGGCCCACCGAAGAAGAGTGGTTGTAATGCAAGGTTACTCGGGTCTTTAGAAGTTACCCAGAGACTAGTTTTCTAGTTTTCTGGCAGGAAGTCTCTCTAGAGAGCATGACACAACAAATATTCGGGCAGATTTCTGAAAATCCCAGGATGGGTAAGGACCCAGATGCAAGTCTGGATGTATTGTCTATACCACCACATTACAAACTGTTTAAGCTGAGTTTTTTTTTTTTAATTAAAAAAATTTTTAATTTAATTAAAAAAAAAAAAATCTTCAACTCCAAAGTTTCATCATCTTGGGTAGTCTGTCCCCATCTGATGTCATCCTTTTTTTGCTCTCTGACTACCAACTCTATGTACAAAAACAAACTCAAGTCAGTTAAAAATCACGCTATGTCAGTTCTATGGTATGTTGTGCAAGAGAAGCTTATATTGCTATTAAAAAGCTTCATCTTAGCACATGGTATTGACTCCAGGTGATAATTTGAAAACCAGTAGCAGCATCTGGAAATTACACCATTCTTGACCATTCGCCCCCCAGCAATCCAACCACATGCAGGGCTCAGACTTTCTTTCCCGTCTATTTTTTTGCTTCTCCAGGCAGTGATCGTGATTGTTTCTTGGCAATTAGAATCTGAGTTGCAAATAAACCCAATTAGTAAATCTGTTTACTAAATTTGGATTTCCAAGAAAATACAGGAGAGACAGAAGACTGAGTCTTAAATCAGACAAGACTAGATCCAATTATTACACTGGACCAATACAGCGTAATCTTATGAAAAGAAGTGTCAACTCCCTCAAAACATCTGTGAAAAAATAAACCAATTACAGTATCATTTTGATACAGAGAAAACAGTTCTTCAGATTTTTAGTCATCACTTTAAGATGAAGTAGATGGTGCAGGATGGGCTAAGCTGTTGAATGTCAAAGGGACTGCTTGGAAAGCAAGCCTAAAAGTTAGCTTCTAGGTGCTAAATGACCAATCTGAGGAAAAATTACACTGGGGTTTCGGGGAGGGAGAGCAGAACTGGAGGGGCTGCCTGAGGAACTAAGCTTCTGTGTTCAAAAATAATCTCACATCATCATTTCATTAAATACTATGTTCTGATATGAAAAGGTTGAAGAACAAAGCAGAAGAAAGGTTAAAGAGCTTTGCTGAATAAGGAACAGGTTTCCTTTTAATATGACTCAACGTTAGATACAGATCCTGCTATAACAAATGATCTCTTATGTTTGTAATTCCTTCTGGAATCTCACAATTTACGTACCAGCCAGCTACTCAGCTACTATATAGTGCTAAATCTTCTGATACTTCCTTATAAAATTAGCCCCATTTTGTGCAGAATGGTTTTATACTACAATGTCAAGCTCAAATTCTTCAATCACTTCTGAAGAAAAACAAACTCAGTATTTGGACTAAAAATCCTGCTATCTTCATTATTGTTGTTAGTTTTCTTTTCTACACTAAACAGGTTAGTTTGGATATCTTGTTTTAATCTACAAGCCAGGGATGTCAGAAAGCACATCGCTCTTCACTCGTATGTTCTGTAGGAGGCTGCAACAATTGCTCCTGCTGCTAAATTCTTCCCTATGCCCCAGAGCAAAAACAACAAACGTACAACTAAGCTATTTACACATCAGAAGAAAATACGTTTTTAAGACAGTGACAAAAAGCAGTCTTAGAACAGTTGCGTGTTTGCTTTTGAGAATCTGCTGCTGCAAACTGGCTTCTGGAGCTCGGTATCCACATGCAATCTTCCTGGCCTGTATAGGCAATCATAGCACTTCATTGTCCAGTGCTATCATTACAATATTGTTATCATCTGAGCTCGAGTCTGACACTTTCTCTAAGACCTTTCAAATAACCCCTTTACTAGGCTTCAGTACCAAACCATTCAGGGCAAATCTCTGCTTTGTGCTTGTCAGCCTTAATAGACTGGATGTCACTTTTGCCTGTAAAAAGTGCCCGCTCTTCAGCTGTCAGTCAGTCCTTGCGGTGTCAGCTGAGAGCATGGCTGGAGCCGCTGGATTAGAGGGTAGTTACCATAGCTGTCAGATTACTGACAACCTGACACCCACATCCCCAACTTCCTTTTACTGTATTTGGTTTCCATCTAGCTCCTTGGACCTTTCTTAAGGTGGATCCATCTGTTGAAGCTAAATAATAAATGTTGTAGTCATCCGGGAAAGTTTTATTCTGGTCTCAGATTCCTCATTCAGTCTGCTTTGCCTTCTTCAGGCACGTACGATCAAATGTGTTTTGCAGAACTTTTTATCTAAATTTATGAGGGGAGAAAATAAACTTTCCTACAGCTCTAAGTTAATGACATTATTTCTTTACTTTGAGTCATACCTCTGTTTGGAGATGTTGATATCCACCTTTAATCTAGCTCTGGGGGGTGCCACATATTTAAATGTACTCACAACCCGCATCTTTCAATGCTACTCTCAAAGGGTTACAGAATATGCAATTTTGTGAGTCGTTTACAGTTATTGAAAGCAGCATGCATTACACTAATGTTTTATGGAACTTTGCTTGTATTTCATAGTCCACAGTTGATACACGTTTTTCCTATTATTATTATTATTTTTTTAGGTACACAAACCTAAACTAGGCAGAAACGTAAATGTTTTATTTAGGACCAGAAACAAAGCCGCTCATTCGGACTGCATTTTCACTGTGAGAGACATACTTTAAATGGAACTGCTTAATTTGAGTTAGTTACCCTGCTGTTACCTCTTCCCGGGGGCAAGTACTCTAGTTTTATCCTGACCAGAGCTAATTGAAGTAAACCATCCCTTTTCTACCTGTAGTTGATCCCAGCCAGCTTGAAAGAGCCAAGAACTGTTTTTGCCTTCTCTGCTTTGATTACAAAATAAAACCACCATTTTAATAATTGTCATTTTAAGCTTTCAGTGAAGCAAGGTGATGGACACCTTACTAAGAGTAAGGTCACACTCCCTTGTGATGGGAGAGAGTACAAATGTAAAGTTAGCATAAATTTGTACCCATACCTTCCTTGCAAGCATTTAAAATGTAGATTTGCATTCAGAAAAAAGCACAACTCTTCATCTTCAACAATACTAAACACAAACACTAAACAATACTGCTTAGAACTTGTCATATAACTGGCTGCAATATATTTATCATTTTTTAATCCTTTTTGTCAAATTCTTTTTGAAACATTACCAGCTGGGGGGGGGGAAAATGTTGCAATCCCTCATTCACACTAAGTATTGTAACATAACATACAACTCAGCATAAAAGGGACAGTAGCTGCACTGATAAATGTTGTTCTCTCCATTTTGTACTAAGCTGCATTAAAATCCAACTTGTAGTAGGCACTTGCTCGGTGCCTCATGTGTAGCAGTCATGGACTCGTCACTTAGCCCAGTTTGGTTCTCAGTACCACCCATCCCTGTGTTCAAGACCATGGCGCTGCTCTGTATGGTTTCTCCTCTCATTGCTGTGGGCAGACCCATTCTTTGGGTTTTAACAGAGTTTCTATATGCTTCGATGTATTGTCCCATAAAATTTATAGGATACAATGTATCTTCATTAAATGCTGAATAAGCTTGTGCAGAACAGCTTTTTCAGGAAAGATCATAAGAAAAACAGAACATAACAAGAAGCCTCTGGTTCAAATGAAACCTGTCCGATTGTCTCAATTTTTCTTTGCACTACTTCTATAAGGTTACGAACACAAATAGCTTCATGTTGTCTGGTAAGATGAAAAATTTAGACAGTAAGATAGCTTATATCTAATGAACTTTACTGAGACACTATTAGCTCTTCCATGAAGAAGTCTATTTCAAATTTAAAACTAAATTGGATTTTTTTCTTTAGATATATTATGACATATGAACTTTGCTACTTTTTCACATATCTTTTCTGCATTTCCCTTCTTATTGCATTCCATGCTTCTGCAGCTATTGCCTCGCAAGGCAGACAGGTGTGATTATGGATACTCCACACCTCATCTAACCTTGCTAGCTTCCTATCAGCAGCCAGGAACAGTCTTCTGCCCGAAACCAGAAGCTGAGTCATTCGGAGACCTAGTGCCTCCAGGAGAACATCAGCGTGACAGTCACGGTGCAAAGCCACCTGCAGCCGCTGTGGCAGGAGTCAGACAGGCAGCGCAAACGTACCCTGCGACTCTCGTCTTTTGGATTAGTGTGGCTTTCTACAGAGACACCGCAGCAGCCACCCGGACACACGTAATTATTGCTGGGAGGCCGGATGGCAGTCTGTTTGCTAGAAGGGGAACTCACACAAGTTGACAGCATCGTAAGTTTGCTATCTTACCAAGCCATTTTCATCACAAAACAGACAAATTTCTGGGCTGTTATCATTACATTGTATCAAAAAAGAGTTAAGCAAATACCGAGGGTTTGTTGTTTGTCACGCATTTTTCTGATTTGTGTGAACTATCAGCCTGAGAAAGTATTATAGAAATATTTTAATTTCCAAAGCCTGCAGTTGTTTCACACGCCTTTACGTCTCTTTCCAAGTTCCAAATGCTTTCCTCAGCTCTCCCATTGGGAGTTTTCCGTATTGCAAACCGAGCCAGTGCATGATATGGACCACAGGATTCGGCCCCTTCGGTCTTGCGAGAGAAGAGGCAGCCCCGGCACCTCTCAGCCACATTTCCGCAACCCGGCGTTCCCCAGCCCTCGTGAACCCCGCTAGGGGACAAGAAAGCCAGCGCCTCCAAATTAACAACAGGCACGGGGATTTTTTTTTTCTTTTGCTGCTATCTACCATGGTGAGCCAACCAAATTTAAATAAAATTTTACATTTATTTTAGATTTAGAGCCTCTCTCAAAACATTGCCTTGTAATATATTTTTAAGCGAAATGAGGGTTATAAAAATGCATTATTAATCCAATTCAGCTGAACAACTGTCAGAAACGTCATACCTAAATCCATTTACAGAAATTAATGCACAATATTACCCAGCAGATAGTAAGGCACAATTCACAGCAGTGGGTAAATCCCTGGTAGAACAGATGGGCTGAAATGCTGGGATATCAAGCTGACTAATTTGGGTACCTCCCAAGTAACCTCCATAAGCACGGGTGTGCTGTCAGCTGCCTCTCTCACTGCCAGGTGCAGCTGCAGAGCAAACTTCACCAGCGCTGCCCCGTCGGGCGCACGCAGCACCCGGGCGTCGTTCGGGGAACCCGCTCGCTCCAGGGAAGAGCTCTGGCGACCACGGCCAGGCCTTACCCCCTTCAGGGGGCGAGCAGGAGCCTGCTCTTCAGGTTCGCCTTAAGACGCTCCGCTCGCCCGCGCGAGGGGAAGCGGGGCGCCGCCCCCGGCAGCTCTGCGCGGCAGCCCGCGGGAGGAGCGCCCGCACCTCGCCGCGGAGTCCTCCGCCCCGGCCCCACCGCCGCAGCAGCCTGGGACGCTGCGGGGAGGTCGGCCGCACCGCCGAGCTCGGGCCTCCCGCTGCCACGCGCGTGCCGGCAAAATCACGCCGCAGGTTCCCAGTGACCCGAAGAATAAACCGGACTTGCCGTGGTTCTGCTTAGCCGCGTGGGAGCGAGCGCTCAAGAAGGGCTGGCATGTGTTTGGCCACTGCAAGGCTTATACCGCAGAGTTAAACAAAACAAAACAAAAAAATCCACACAAACCAAAAAAAACCCTTTTCTTAAGAATCATCTAACGAACTCAGTAGTTAGTAATTTTGAGTTGTGCTATCCTGGCTTATAATTCCTTATCACAAAACCCCATACGTATTTCTCTTCCGGAACGCTACCAGCAAGTATAACGTATTAGCAGATTGCTTCCTAAGTTTTTTTTTTTCCCCTCCTCTTTTTTTTAATAAAGGTTTGTGAATTATAGAAGTGCAAAAAGTGCTTTAAACCTTTTAATTTGTTTTGTTTACTTCTATAGCTTAAAAAACAGCCAATTGTTTTTAATTGGTTTAAAAAAAAAATTGCTTCAGGCAGAAACCTAGAAAACCAATCTTCTGTCTGGAGTGAATTTTTACAGCTGCCTTTTAAACCTCTGAAAATAGGGTTTATAATGGAAGTGCTGACACAACCTTATCTACAATATATCAGTGTGAACTGTGCCGCTATAATAAGCAGTTATTATGTATGTGTAAAAATAATGAGAGCTAGTGTCTGAGGAGAGTTAATGTAAAATGCTAAGCAATTGTGGTTGGTTACACAGTATAGGTTAATATTCTTTCATATAGCTACACTTTTTCCCCTTTTGTCCTCCAGAACTCCTAATGAAAATTTTGATACCTGACGGTAATGATAAGCAGCCATTCACACGTCCTTTGTGTCAAGGCTAGAGCATTAATGCTTTCCTTCATATAACATTTTGCATAGCCTAAAGCATCTATTAAAATCCTTTGTAAAATTCATGAAACAAAAGTGGTGGGTTGAGTCTAGTGGGAAAGCAAGTAAGCTGCTTATTAGCAAAAAGTCAAAAACACAGGGCCAATTACAGATCTGAACAAGAAGGGCTACAGAACAGCACGGGGAGTAATTCTTTCTTCAGCCCAATGGGCTCTAGTGAGAGGCAACTTAGATAAAAATATAGCAAATATTCTAAGCAGTAATTAAACTAAAATGTTTGGAGTTAGGAACAGCTCTATAACAACTGAAGGATATGCTCAAGTAAAACAATTGTCTGGTCTCACATAGATGCTAAATTGGAAGGATTTAAGACTGCTCCCTAAAGGAACGACTAAGGGGTAGTCAAGAGGAGCTGGGAGCTCAGGAGATATGTAAAAAATCTGTTTGGTATTTCAAATGCTATAAATTAGATAAAAAATGAGCTTTTCTACCGAACAAGCAACATAAAACTGAATAAACCACAATAAGATTGCCCTTTTTCTGTTATAAACTTGACATTAAGCCTGTCATGTTCAATGACAGCCTAACAGACCTCATTCTTTACCCTTTGGAATTTGAAAGATTGGCAGATGTCATGATTTCCTTAACATAAAAGACCTTGCAGATAATGTTCACCACACATACTTTTAGTTTCATAACTTCACTCCTATACCTTCAGAATCATCGGGTAAAATTGCAAATAGGACTTGAGATTTTTTCCTGGTCAATAGTTGTTTCTGATCCAGAGAAAAATCCTCTACTGACAAAGAAAAAACATGATACGGGCAGCAATTTTTATGGTTTGCTTTACTAGTCCAAACATGCCCCTACATTCATAATAATGAGCTGCTTTGCACAAAACAGCTCATTATTATGAACAGAGGGGTATAATATTGTAAAGTTCTTTGGAAAGCTGAGTCAAAGCAGAGCTAGCTGGGGTTAGCTCTCAACTGGAAGCAGTTTTCCCTTTAAAACATCCCTCCTCCCCTTTAAAATCTTTTGAAAAAACACACATGCTTATTTTTTAAAAATTGGAATGTGGCAAGAATCACAACTCACGTTTCCTAACACTTGGGTTGGTAAACTTTATGTGTCCTTATTCATTTACTTTTCAATGCAAGAATTGTTCCAAGATGTTCTGTAAGGCAAGGTCATTATGCAACTTCTTAGGGGGTCATGCTTTATTCCTGCAAATCTGAGCGAGAATTTAGCACCTATTTAAACAAGGAAATCCCACCCCGCACTTCTGCGGCCAAGCATTACCAAAATGCAACGGAGCTGCCGCGCCGTGCGGCAGGAGGGAGGCAGGACCTGGAGGTGCTGCCGAGGATCCTGCAAGCTGCCGCACGCAGCCAGACTCTGTGCCTGCCTTCCCAAGGGGCCGACTGCGGCAGGGCAGGGCGCGGGGTAGGAGCACCGCCGTGCTGCCGGGTGGACAGCGGTTTCCAGGAAGGCCCCGGTGCCGTGAGCTGGCCCAGGAGGCACCCTGGGTTGGCTCAGGATGTCACTCCTCCAGCCTCACCTCTGCTGCAGCATTTTGTCCCACTCTGTCCAAAGTTGTTTGCTTCTGGCCAGTCTCAATACTTCCCTCTGAATCAAACGCATTTCCTAGGAAAGAGAAAATCCTCCTTCTGAGTAAAAAGTGTGCAAAATGTGCTGGAGACTGTGAACTTCTTCATTTGCAATAAGTCATGGCTGCTGAACCCATGCCTCCACGCAGGCACAGTCGCCCAGCTGGAGTATAAAGGCCCTTCGCTATTCAAACACAGCGCACAAATCGGGAATAGCCAAAAACCTGGCTGCAAGCCTCTGGTGAACACGTACCTGTGTGTGGGAAATGTTGGCGGCTTCATCAGACCTTCTGCTTCGGGATATACAAACACTTCATTGCAAATTGGCCGAGGAGAGACGTGCTTTAGGGAAAGCTTTTAGCAAGGCCGTCATCTTCAGTGCCTGGAACGGTAGCAAAGCCCTGTGTCCTTCAGTTGCGACGTGCGTTAACATGTTCTGGGACTGAACATTAAAATTCCATGGAAGTCTCGTTGCTAATTTGTGTTCTGAAGAAAAATGACATGTTTTCATAGCCCAACTTCCAAGACTTTTAGTGTTATGTAAGAAAACGTTCAGTAAGCAGACAGTTTTTTTCCTGACCCCAGTCTTATCTATACTTTGATCATACATATCTCAAAGAGAATGCTTTTCTTCGGCATACAAATCTATCTTTTAAGCAAATATTGAAGTTAGCTCTGACACAAAAACTTCCGAAATGTGCCAATATGGTGTAACCAATCAAAGAAATTGTAGCAGTCAATAACTGTAATAAAATCAAATAATTATTTAATTACTATTCCTAATTCTAATACACTTTGCTGGGGAGAGATTTAGGACTCTCAGATCTTCATTATGTGTAGATTTTTGCAACGAGTTGTATCCCAAATGGTCACATATGGTTAAGCCAGTTTTAGCTATGACCTCTTGAAACATACAGGACCATCTAATTTAGAAAAAGATTGTTGAAGAAGCATATAGCATGGGTGACATAAATGCATTAGAATAAGGAAGTCAATTGAGCTGACCAGCCTTTCACTCCAGTTATCCGTTTACATACATTAAAGTCACCATGTTGATAGAAGTAGCATAAATATGATTTAAATCTACTAGACACTATAATCAAAGAAAAAAAAATCACTGAAATTATTCCAAATATAGCATCAAGAGTGTCTGTGTTTGCAAAAAGATTTCTTAAAATGAGATTTAGAAATAGATATCACCAAACAGATAAAAAATTTCAAGGCTGTATCTCCCTGTAGTTTCACTAACATGTTAACCTACTTACAGCAATTAGTGCTTCATTAGTAAGGCTAACTAACTGTTGCAGTGCCCTGTAATGATTTGCCAGGTTTTCTATATACAAGTGCATAATCAATGTTTTCCAATTACTGCTATAGTGCAACCACTATTTCAAATAAACTAGATAATAATACAAACCCATTACTGAATCTGAAGGAGCAGAGGCATTTAATTGCAAGGCAGTTCTTTTCAGCTTTTAAAATTTTTCACACTAATGAAGTGTCATACGAAAAAGTTGTATTGATTTTTCCACCACATGGCTTCAACCACAAATATGTAATTATCCCTTTTATATCTAGCAAGGGGATTAAAATAATCTATAGTATATAGCCTTTACTTATCCCTGATGGGTCTAGTAGTACTTTTACCCTTTTCAAAATATGCAGCTTTTTGATGAATGAACTTTCGGTAAAATGTTGTTTTATCTGCTTCATATCTCTACTTTTCTGAAGTCAGCCAGCGTGCAGGATTGGAATTTTAAGTCCTTGACGCTAACGCTAGCAGAAGGGTCGAACGCCTGATCCTGCGATGCTGAAGTAAAGGCAGATGCTGGTGCAGCAGCAGGGCTGCAAAACCTCGTCCCCGTCCTCTTACCCACTTGAGTAAGTCCTAATGAATGTGCTGCTTAAGCAACTAGGGAGAAGGACTTGGCTCATAGCTTTCAGATATTATTTCCAAATTCTTTATGGGGGATAGCAGGCCGGGGTAGTGTCACTGCCACAAACAGAGCTCGACATTTGCCCTTCTACCTGGGAAGAGACAAGCTAGCTTCCAAATTGGCTGGACTTCACAGGTCCTCCTGCAGGGAGGCCTTCCCGGCCAGGTCTTTGACACAAGTGTCAGCAATACACCTAGCATTTAAGCATATTCTTATTTCCTCAGCACTGACTAGATACCCTTATTTGGAAGGCTTATTTTAGAAAGAGCAAAGAAATGCCAGATGCAAAATGTATCTAAGGAATCACTGTTCTGCTGTAGGAGATTCAGGCGCACAATAAATATTAGCTTGTTTTCATGGATATTCTATGTTTTCAAAATTCTTAATACACTTTTATTTCCAGTTTTATTTTAATACTTTTGCTATTCCAGCAAGCGTGCAAAATGCTTCGAAACAGATGGAAGCTAAAAACTCCATGCTGAAAAGCAATGACAAACCCAAGCTTGAACACCAACATAACGTGTAAAGGCCTCCATCTTTACATTAGCAGGTCCAAAACCGTACCTTCCAGCAGTTTTGCTAACATGTGAAACTTGCAACTGTTAGTTTTTCCAAACATGGGATTCTCCAAAACTCATGCTTTCCTATATTTTGTGGAACATTAAGGGAAACATTACATGCAAGCTAGATTCTATTTTTGAACATATGCACATGAAAACTAAGTGGATATTTGAAAAACTTACGTTTATAAGTTAAAAATCTTGGGAAAAAGAGTAGTACAAGTAGTACAGGTATTGAACAAGAAATATTTTTGTAAAAGGATCTTTTACCTAGATTTTTATTTACAGCAAAGGATTTGTTGACCATGTATTGAGTATCACCTAACAAATGGGAGAAAATAAACCATATGTGTGGTTATTTAAATTTTAATTTAATCATATATTTAAGTAGTCTCCTAAATAATTCTAAAGAAAAGTTGACACTTGCAAAAGCACTTTAAATATTAGCAAATATTTAAGGCGTAATTAATAAATGAAGTAAAGCAAAAAAAATAAAGCATGAGCAATCAAAGTGTGCAATATCATAATATTCATTTCTTTCTCAAACAAACATTCCTGGTTCTATTCATATGAATTACAATAATACTTCAGTAGTCCAATGGACTGGAAAATTCTATGAAAGAAATTCAATATTTTAATAATAATACAATTTTCAATTAACCACAAAACTGTGTCTAGTCCAAAGAATTCAGAGTACAGCCATTATATGTGATTTTTAATACTTCTTAGTACTGTATTCTCTAATTTTTCAACTAGTTGTTTTTAAAAAAAGTAAAAACTTCAAAATATTAAAATAAGCTTTTTTGCTCATCGTAAGTCTACAATAAAACAATTCAGCATTAGATCTTAGTTCATTTTTCTATTCTTCAGTGTGTAGCAATAACAATTATGTATTTTTTTTTAATGTGCTTACGTCACTTGCAAAGTACAAAGGCTAAGATTGTGGACAAAAATAAGAAATTGTTTCCTCAAAAGAGTTTAAGAAAAACACACTTGCGCCTTGTGGAAGTGTGTTTTCACAATAACAAAAGGCCATTACCTTGACCATTGACATGAAGCCATCAGAGTCACATTTATTGATGAAACTTTCAGCTCCCAATCTGCTGCACTGAATGAGCATCATACAGCTGTCAGCAAAGGCAGAGTACAGAAACAGTGATAGCTTGTGACATTTTCCTTTCATAAATTATGAAAGCAAAATACCTTATTGTTTGTACAGCATGAGAATAAAAACTTCAGAGTAGTCCCCTTAAAGAAAAATATTTTAAAAAATTCTTCTCTTAATAGTATATTTCTATTACTAGGACAATTTGATGATTAAATCAAGAACATCTATACAGAATTATTTAATAATCCTGAAAGCATTTTATGCAAAAAGAAATGCAGAACATACCTTTTAGGCTGCTAAGACCCCAATAAACATAAAGTGAGAATGACCTAAAATGACTATCTTCAAAGTAATCATGCTACAAGAAAGCTTTGGGTTTAATTTCAGGGAGAAAACCTTATAATCTTTTTTACTGAAGTTATAGAATGCAGAATTTCAGAGGAATTAAGAGGTCATTACGTACGAACTTCGCTATTACGATCTCAAAGCAAGCGCTTCCCAATTTTGGCGGACGCCGTTCTCAGATTTGGGCACAGAGTGCTTCTCGCCCCATGACTACCTCTGCTTTGTCTGCCCAGGAAAGCTCCCGTTAGCAGGCTGAGGAAGCATTAGAAGCTGACAGGCGCACGCGGTAAGCGTCCTCTCCGCGTCCAGCCCCGCTCTGCCCACCTGCCGCGGCCACGGAGCAGGCTGAACGCTCACGACACAACGCGGTTCCTCCCGGACACCGCTGAGCCACTTCTCGCGTTCACGCGCCGACACCGCAACGTTACCGCGCCCAAGAACGACCCAGTTTGAGATAACGGATGTTTTATATACTCACGCATTTTTCTGATTAGCTGAGACTTTCCACCCTTGAGAATCAGAGAGAGGGCTGTGTGCAGCTATCACTCCCTGGCAAAGCCTTGGCAGAAGTCTTGGGGAAAATAGCTGAATATGACAATAGCGTTTATTCTCCAACTCATCGTAGTTGATATTAAAGCTGTGCATTAGACTATAAAAGATATATTAAAAACACATGTAGAAGTTGCAGCATTTTTACTTCGTTATGGCTTTTGTACAAGATTCAGAGCTGTACCCAGTGGTAACTGGGGACAAGAGGAGGCTGCTTTTACACTTGCACACTCATGTGAGAGCTGGGAAATTTCTTGGCTCCACAGGCAGGGCATGTGCACAACCATCCTCGTTGTCTCTGCAACACCAACACCCACAGGGGCAAACCCCAGTCTGAGGATGGGAAGCAAAACCACAGCACACTAACAGCACGCAGTATAAACAGGCTCAGTTCATGAAGATTTGAGCATTTATATCACATGAGAATCTGGCCTGGAGCCCCTCCTTAGATAGTTCGGCATCATACATGGCTCAAAGGCAAGACTACCAAAGTCATTAACAGGGTGATTAGAGTTCCAGTGGGTCAGTAATAACGAATCATTCAGTGCTTGCAATGCACTATGGCCCGAATGTAGAAAAGCTTTATCAACTGATTCACCGTGGAATCCTGGATAAAACCTGTTCTCTGTCTGCTTATAAGCTTGTTTGGATTTGTTCCTTTTTGCTTAATAGAGGCTTAAAAATTACATCTATCCTTTTTAGCTTTCTGTAACACACTCTGAAGAAGTGGTCAAGTTCTAAGGTAAATTGCTACATAAACAGCAGAAGAGCTGAGTGCAGAAGACCTTCAATACCAACAAAAGCTGCCCAGGAAGCTGGAAAAGTACTGTAAACTGAATATTTACAACCTATCCTTGCTTCAGTAAAGTCTTTTTTTCAAAAACAGGGTAAGTTTGATAATGGCTTTGAAGATACTGCAAGTCAGTACTGCAGAGTTGTGTGTTGAACACAAGTCATCCTACTAAGAAATATTTCATGGAATTCATAAGAAATGTTTGTTTACATCTACCTTTCCCAAAAGTATCAAAAGTGTGCTAGCATAGGCAATCTAAGCAACTGCACAAACTATCTGGCTTTCAAAGAAGTTCCAAGAGAAAGCTTCAGCAAATACTGCATACTGCCTGAATGTTATAGTCTAAGGCATATCTACATACATGACAGTGCAGAGCAAATTAGAAGGACATTTTGGAGCACAGAAACTGGTCTCACTGTGGATGTTCCTATTTCATACCACTCTCAATAGTTCATAGATAGTTTAAGGTCTCTTTTAGCTCACAGTAAGAATGGATTAACAGGGACTATGATAGCTTCTTGTTTTTTTTAAATTTTAATCCCAATTTACAGCATATCAACTTTACCATCTGCAAGCCCTTTGTTAGATAAAAATACAAATGTAAGCCTAATGTAACTGAAAGGTCAAATGCTGAAAGTATCCTTTCTTTTAACCTCTTCTTTGGTAAAACTCCTAATTAGGTTGAATCCTGAGAAGCAATGAACATCTGGCACTCAGTGATTTATCAAGTGTATGTGCTCAGCACCCCTCTGGATATGACTCACTGGGAACATTGCCAGAACAACTCTGAAAGGTGTTAGTGCCTAGAAATTACAGCGGTATTTCTAACTAACCCTGTAATCCATACCTGTTGCATTTGTGGATATGCATGGTTTGGATAAATAATAATTTATGCCAGACTTTTTCCCTCTTGTGACTTTAGTTTTGATATCACATCATGATTCAAAGCCTGGTGCACCATAAATTTTCTCCAAATGTGTAGTAATTCCTTGGCGCAGTCTAAAGTTATGATTCATTTATACTGGAGTGACAGCATAATACCTAGGTGTCAAAATCCATTAAAACTGTTCAATGTCTTCTGTTTATTTTTAGAACCAATTGAGACTTAACTGATGGTGAAAAATATACAGTCAAGTGTGTTTACTTCACCTTTACAAAGAATCCGTTATAGTCCCAATTAATTTGTTATTCCTGTCACAACAGGTACTGGATACTTCAAAACTGTCATTACCGTTTCTCCCTTTTTCTTTTGCCTTTTTTTTTTTTTATAGGAAAGCTTCTATTTGTTTTTAACCCATTAGTAGGTAATGGTTTACTATTTCATAAAATCAGGCCTTTTAACATCATTTTCCATTGTAATTAAATGTGATGAATAAATACATTTCTTAACTAACTAAAATCAATTGTGCTCAAATTTCTCTGTTCCTGTCACAATCAGCTATTTTAGTGCTGAATTTAGTGACCATCTACAGGACGACACATCTTGCGCATTGGTGTGCTTGGCCAGATGGAAGACATTTAAATTAAAAATATACTACAAGAGACAGATATAAGCACCAAAATTTCTTAGTACAAATCCAGAGCTGTCTTTTCCATGTTAATTGTTAATAGTACATCTGCTTGTAGAAAATTCAGAACGGATTTTGGAGGTGCAGGGGGGAAAATGTTCTAAATCTCAGAGCCAAACACCACCTAGAAAGACGACCTATCTAATCAGCAAATAAGGTCATTTCTCTGCAAATAACTATAAACATAACTCCTAAGAAGTATTAGTGTTTGTATCTGAAACAGGGCAAGAGAAATACTGATGTGCAAGTTTTTTACCCTTTACCCATCCTGAAACAATCTCTGGGCAAGAGAGCAGGTGTAGCCCACCAGGTAAGGGTTCCTGATGTTAACCAGCAAGTGATGCCACCTGCAGCAGCCACCCATGTCCCTCAGGAGGACACGCCAAAAGCAAGCCAAAATCGGGGAAGCGGCTGCTTATTAAATAAAGAACTCGATGTCCTAAAGCTCTGGAGCAAATGCTGTAGTTAATCATTTTACAGCACTCAGAGAATGATCTAGCTTGTTTTTCACTTCTGGACAAGCAAGATATAGGAGCATAATTGGCTACAGCACTTGACATTACTTAAATGCATCTTTGGTGACCCTGCCACTGCAAAGCAACAGGGATTGTCATTCATTTTTGAGGTAGGTTAGCTCATTTGAAGCGAAATGAGGCATCACCGGGTTTTTTTTTTATTATAAGGATTTTATTACAATTTGGATGATTATACTCTGTAGTCATAACTATGTAAAATTAAGCATAAATAGCTTAACTGACTCATAGGAATTAGAAATGAAATAGGCCTATTAGAGTAGGTCTATCCTCCTGTCGTTATATTATGCTATCTACAGTATATTTTCCAGAGTCTTGTCTCATTCCATTTTAAAAGTCTCGAGAAATGGGGCTTTCACTATTTCTGTTGTACCATTGTTCCCTAATAGACATTACACTCGGTAAATTTTTGTGATATTCTACTTCATTTCAACCGGTTCTCACAGATTCTCCCTAAACTGTATCTGTTTCTACCATTTCAACATTTATACCCTTTCAATTTTTCTTTCTAGAATTTGCAAACAAACCTTCTGCCCTGTACCACTGGCAGTCTCCCACATTTGTAAAAGCTCATTTTTAGACATTTCAGAATGACTGTGCCAAGCGAGCGGGAGCACAGGGCTACACCATGAGGAACGAGCAGCAGGAAGCTATGAGGGGTTGGAGATGCTGCACCTTCCTCCCCTCTACTGTGCATAGGCAAATCCTTTCCTAGTCCAAACTCCTTTTTGAGTCCCATGCTTGTAAATCACATCAGTTTATCATCACAACTCACACAAGTGAAGTTCATGCCTCTAAGCCTGGATCAAGTTTTCTAACAGGAGTTTAGCCTTTCACATTCTTCATTGTCTTTGTATACAAAAATAGAACCAATATCCCAAAATTGAGTCAAAAACCCACAGTGCATTTAATTTCTCCTTAAAGCCAAAAGCAGTAGTTGGAATCTGCCTGTGGACATGAAAGAAGTGTTACTGCAAAGCTTTTACCAAACTCCATCAACACGCAACACAGCAAAACCAACTGTCCGAGCACCATAGACACCAGTATGATCCCCGTGTCATTGAGCCACTCTCGACGTTTATGCCAGAAGCTCACAGCTTTAAGTCCAGTCATGACCAAGAATAACCTGTGGCCCATGTCCAGTTAAAGCCAGCTGGCCTTATTTGTCTAATTTTGGCTTTCCAGTATCCATTCTTTCCAGTTACCTCTGCTTTCTAACCCTTACACTTTGATAAATCTATATTTGTTAAAAGCAGCCATTCTTATGATAATGGGTAGTCTAGGGAAAATCTTAACACCATGTATTAGGGATGATTAGGGATGAGGAGAAATGGAAATGGAACATTTTAGGGGAAATTGCTTTAAATACTACAAAGCAATCAATGTAGCACTGCCAGGAAAATAGGAACATTGTGCAAGTATTATTTTGGTAATATAAGCATTGAATCTATTTTTAGAAAGAGTGCTGGGGCCTGCAGAGCTACTCATCAAATTATTGGACTAAAACAGGAAACACGCAAGTGTCTGGAGCCAAACTCCTCCCTCCTACAGAATGGCTTTCAAACACGTGAAATACCAGAAGTGAAAAACAACAGGATTCAAATAGACTCTTTGTCATACAGCTGGATTTTCAGCTGTAAAATATTAACCTGTGAGACCAGAAAGGCTGAGATAGAACACACATTTTTCTCAACAGTGGTATTTGTCTGTAGTCTTAGTTTCTGAAAACTATGAGTTTGTACCCAGAGCGTGATTATTTGACTGCTTTAGGATTTTATTTGCAAGGTATTGACCTTTCAGAAAGATCTCCAGCATTAAGGTCAGCTTCTCCACATTTGGTTATATTCAGATATTCCCTCTTGCTGGAGAGGAGAAACTTAATCTTTGCACGATATTACTGAAGTAACCACCCTTAGCCCTTATCACTGATTTCAAGCAAAATACAGTATTCGACAGCTGAACATGTAGTTTGAATAAAATAAACTTCTATAGAGATAATTTGCTTTAATTTTAATTTATTAATGTTTGAAATCATTTCCTATCTTTGTAAATTTGCAAAGTGATTTTTTAATCTAGCTTTTAGAATGCGAGAAAAGAAGATCCAGCGCGAGAAGAATGACAGGAAGATATATTCGTAGCGGTTCTATTACTACGTTTTTGTTACAAACAAAGATTTCTTTGGCTTTTAATAGACCTTGTTTTCTTCATTAGTTTCCTTTTCAAAGACTCATTCCAAACTAACACATTGGCTCCTCTGGCTTTCACTATAAAAGCTCGCAAACAAGCTACAAGGATTTTTGTGTGCGCAGTTATGGTCCATCATTATTAAATGTCTCTCGTTGGGCAGAAGAGGTGCTTCATCACGAGCAGCCATTCATCAGCGCTTGCCAAGCCAGCTCACATCTGACCTCTGCAGCAATAATGCCGCATCAAGTAGGCCAACTACCCAGTTTAGCAGCAGAGCAGGGAGCAGAAGCTGGCTCCAAGATTAAGTGCACCGCTGCAGGTTTCCATTCCCAGGAGCTACCGGAGCTGATGTTGTATCGATTGCAGAAGTTTACCAGTAAGTAGCACAAACAACAATAGCCAGGTCAACGATCGGTGATGCCCGAGGACGAATCCCCCGAGGCGCCGGCGCGCTCTGGGCTAAGGCACCGCTATCATGATGTCTGAGTGCAGGTTGAATAAGGTTTACAAGGAAGGAAAGAGTGAGAGCCTGCAGTCTGAAGTGACATTTAAGCAAGTTACATGTGGGAGCAGAATGAGAGACAACGATGCAATTATATATTCCCTAGTTTCCAGCTGCAGCAAAACCTTGCCATCTCCCGCTGTTTATGCGTTCAGCAGGCCTTACGTTCATAGCACTAAATTGCTCCAAGTACCCAGGAACAGAAGCGTAATACGAAAATATAAGTGCCGGTTAGTATAAGCTATAGTTAGAACAAAGCAACATTTTTTCGAAGATCCTCTTCTTCTACCAGCCATGTGGATTTGGCTTTGGGATCTGAAGAAGAATCTATTTATATCATCTCTGTGGCTTTGTTTTGAAAAAAAATAAAACCACACAGACTTTTCAGAAACCCAGCTAAATTTAAGAAATGAAATATTTCTTCTGATGCTGTGAAATTCAGTAGTCAGGATTAAATGGAAAGCCTGTATTTAAACCATACTGTGGCTTAGCTGGTCAAAATTAAAATCCAGATTCTCTGGCCGTCCTCTAGTGTGGAATCATATCAGTCATACTGAAAACCTACTTAAAAAATTTTATTGCATTAAGAGTATTACATTTAATGCCTACCTAATAGCTCACATTTAAAACTGGAAGTTATACTGAGATGTTATTTAATATGACCACCACTTTATTAATAAGACATTTTAGAATAGCTTTTAGTTGGAATATTAAAAAAGTCAAAAACTTAAAGTGAATTTACATTTTCCCCAACATACAAACTCAGCATGAAATATCCTTTATAAAGTAAAACTTTATAACCCAGCCAGAGCCTTGCACTTCACCCCTGCAACTGGCTGAGCCATTTCCTACCCTTCCGAAAGGAGTTTATAGTTTTAATTGCAGCAAAACATGGCTCACTATTCACTTATCACCAGGTTCCAAAGACAAAGATGAGCAAGAGCTATCTTTATCACCGAACATCATCTTTTACTAAGATATCAGTAGACATTCCGCTCTCTCATTAGTATTAACGTGCATCTCACCCAGTAACCTTCCTCCTGTATCAGCACAAATCAAAAAATACAGCTATTTAAACTAAATACGCCTTCCGTGAAAATGAAGAGACTTGCAGCACTTGAATTTTGCAAATAAAAAGCCTGTGCAAAGAGGTTTTGTCTGCTCACTCTATTATGCTCACAAAATCCTGGTGAGCAAATTGATCTAATGTAAGTTATAAACGATAAGCAATTAGTACTACATAGCTCTCACCTACTGACCTGCTGAATGCACATTTATTCATCTGAGCACAATTATGCATGTGTTACTGCCTTTCTGTGGCAGTCTCCAAGATGAGTTCAAAACATTTGTACAGTCCAAAAGCATTCTGTTGGGCCGTCTCAAAAAATCCTGCTCGCAGATAAGGACAGAACTTCTTGATTCATCAACACGACAACATTAAAAGACTCTACAGAAATGCAAACATCTACTTCAAATTCTAAGAATTCAAAGCTTGGATTTCAAATTTCCCACTTGGTGTTTACTTTGCAATTGTGTGCTTTGCTTTTACTTTTTTTTTTTTTTTTGCTTTTACTTTTGGTGAGAAGTATTAAAAATTAATAACAGCGGAAACTGGCAAAATGGTTGAATTTAACATAGATTAACTATAATTTCCAATTCATCTTTTAATTTATGGAAATTAATACTACATTGTATAGAGGTTAAATTATCTTTTGCCTGAAGACAAAGACAAAATAATTGTCTGTTGTGTAACTCTAGGAAGACATGAATAAAATCTGAGCAAAGTGACAAGCTTGTTATAGGAACAGGAGAAGAGCATGTCCAAAAAAATTTTAGTATCACAGGAAAAAAAAAGTTACTTATCAGATTATAGCCCAGATTACTTCATATTACTCTTGATTACACTTTCATTATTAATCAGAGAAATGTTAGTGTCATTTAAAGTCTGCTTACTATAAAAGTCAATGTATTTAACATAACTTTTTTTTCCACCTATCTACGTTAATTGGAGATGTCAAACATCAGTTCTAAGTTTTGTATTGAGATCATATATTTTCTGCTATATTAGCCCAATATGGTATAAAAACAATTGAATAAGAAAATCAGTGTTTTCTTCCACAAGAATTCTGAGCGTTTTTATAAAAGTAAGAGTTAGGTTGGTGAAATAAAGAAAAAAAAAAGTATAACAATGTCTTGCTGAAATAGGAAATATTTTGAAAGATTGGGAGCTTTGAAAGATAAAGGTACGTACAGTAACACAAGATGTAGTATAAGAGCATGCATGCTAGTGCAATACATTCTAGAAAACGCAGGGGTTTGGCTGCAAGCTTGGCAGTTCACCACGTTATTTGTCACCTGAGACTAGCTGAAGTTTTGCTGATCTGGTTAAAGACTGTTTTCACCTGCTCTATAGAAGCGTTTCCACCAAAGTACTCGCACAGAGCTCTCAGGCGAGAGGCGACTGCTACCTGAACGTGGCAACAGGAAGAAACAAAGCAGAAAGGTGGAAGCGGCTGTTGGGCCTCAGACAGCCGAAACGCGAACGCCACAGCGCACAGCCCCTCTCACCCACGCCCTTGCAATTAACGGCAAGCAGCTAGGAAGTACCGCTTCATAAGCGGAGGGACGGTTTTTTCAATTCCAATGGTAAAAATGCTGTTTAAGGTAGTACGCAACGCCCTCGGTTATTCATAACACAAAACCCATGTCTATGGGCGATAACATATCGGCCCGGGAAAGTCTTGCAGAAACAGTTATTAAAGACCCATCGCATACGAATTTTTGTTCGAAAATGTCCCTGTCAAAAGTGTACTGCAGCAACAGGACTGCAGCTATAACCCTCCGCGCTCTCGCGGGCCTCCCTTGTGTCCGAGGTAACACAGGTTTCAGGATGTGCTTTGCTTCTGTTAGACACGGCAAGGCCTTCATATCACTGCTGCTGACTGAAAGCAGGAGGATGCCAGAGCATAGAAGTGCGATTTTCTTGTTATTTCTGCCTGCTTATTGGTGACAACCACAACGCACCTTCCTCTGAGCATTCATTGTTACTTGACAAAAGTAATTAAAACAACTGAAAGGGAAGAAAGAATTTGTGTCCGGCTGCGGGAGCTCACCAGCTTTGACGTGGCTCGCATGTGGCTGCACCAAGGCGACCAGACAGAACCTAAAAACCATCGGAGGAAAAACCACAGCAAAATATTTGCACTTTAACCGTTCATGAATAAAGTTTCTTTGTCATAGTCAGTTTATCACATTAAGTTTGCGTTAGTATTTTCTAATCGCAGTGACCTCACCCTACCAGAACGTACCGGCCCCTAATCCTTGCTGTAATGTTTTCTCATTAGCTGCTCAGCATTGGCCACACTGGTTGTAGCAACTGAGCAATGCCTCAGGCACCACTGGAATTAATTACTAGAAGAAACACTGCTGTTTTGAATTGTCATCTTGAATTTATCACTTGCCACTTAATGTAACTCATCTGACCTAATACCTCCTCTGTGTCACCAGGGGCTTTGGCACCAGCTCTGCCAGGGTAAGAGCAGGGGCGTTGCGGGTGCCTAATGCGCCTCCGCAGCCGCGCGCACATCTGCTGGAGGCCCGGATCAAATCCTAGCCCGGAGGCGAAGCCCGCTAACGATGCCCCCAGCAAATTGCAGATTACCCACACGTCACGCTACGTGCGAACCCGCGGCGGGCTTGGAGGTGGATCCGGCACACCTCGCTGCTGCTGGCTGGAGATGACAACCTGTCGTTGCACCCGACGTACCCACGCTAGCCGTTTGTTTCGCTCAAGCTGCATTTCTTTTTTTTTTTTTTTTGATAATGAAACTGACTATTCATGTAGGCTCTAAGGAACCTTGCAGAGTTAGGCCTATGGCATTTTCCTGTAAATTGTGAAGAAATCACTCGTTAAATTATTCTCAAAACGGAATACATGCCAGTAATATAATCCACATATGAGCTACCCCTGGATCTCTCCTCCCACATACACTTTCGTTTGTGTGAGAAAAAAAAAGATCTTTTTAATGTTTGATTCTTTAAAGTCCATAATAAATACTTCTTTTTGCTTAAGGCAAAAATGCTTATTCGAAATCAAATACAAATTTTGCCATATACATGCTCATGTCCCTCCCCAAGTCTAAATTGTACCTGTGAAGAGAGCATAATTGCAGTTGACTCATTTCACATTTTCCTAACACAAAAGGAGTAGCTGGAATATGCGCATTTCTACTGAAAGCTTAATATTTGCAAGTTCTATTGAAGAGCTTAATTCCATAAGAGATGTAGTTTTACTGCTGTTGGAAACAGGGATGACTCAGTGTAATAAGCCAAAAATATCCTGCAGATGAAAAGATAAATATAACAAACTTGCCTTTTAGTAGCCTTTTAACAATGACAACTCTGAACATGTTTCTTAGACAAAAGGATTTCCTCCTGCTACCACCCTGTATACTCAGCACAGTAAACTTAGAGATGTATAATGTGATATAAACATTAATAGTTTCACAATTGTGTTTTAGAAAGACTATTTATACAGAAAATACAAAATGCCTCCCAAAAGTGTGCTTAGACGTAAGCCACCATAATCTTCTTGCTCATGCAGCAGGAAATCTAATACACCAGCTCAATAAACCTGTAGGAAACAAAGGTTTTATGTAGCATTAAGAGTCACAATATTAAAATACCACATATTACATTCAACTACTCTTACAACACTCATTTTAAAAGTCAAGAAAATTAAGTGCCAGTTTGAGAGTGATAATATCATAACACACAAAGAGACCAAATAGGTGCAAAAATACACGGAATCATCATCATTGTTGCTTGGGTCCATTCCAACATTGCTCTCACAGCACCATTCTCCAGGACGTACTGCAAAATGCAAGTTCTGGCAGGCTGATTCAGTTATGTTGCTTCATAATACGTTTCGCCTTTTATTAGTAACAAGAACAAAACAATCATTATCATTGATATGTCAGTCAAAAAAATCAGGTTTGACTGCAGGCGTGTAAGTGAGAAAAAGATACAGCCAAGGCTCCAGGAATAAAGAAGCTCAAAGCTTCCCGTTCTCAAAATCCAAAGCCTTCGCTCTACTTCTGGCTAGCAGTGAAAGGGAGCATCAGTTAACAGTGATTTCAACACCCCACCCTCACCTCCCAAAAAAGGTACAGCTTTTGTATTCATTTCCAAGCTCATGACTGGAGAGAGTTAGGAGGGGAAAGATTGGTGGGAAAAAGGTTGGATGGAAAAGGAAATAAGGAACATCTTCCAGTTGCAGGTGTTTGCTGGATGAACCTGTACAGAGCTTTGGACTGTTTTGGTGAAATGGATTGATAGATGGCAATCAGGATGTGCAGCAAATGCACTTATTTCCACTTGTGTATATCACTCATGTGTTTAGTTATCTAGCCATAACAGCTTCCTTCATCCCTGTAACTGGATGGAAAGCAACGTTATTTTTAACTGTTCAGAGGAAGACTATAAAACTCTTCAGAGCAGGAAACTCTTTTTTAAAAATAGCATATCTGCTTGTAACTATCAATGAAATGTAAATGAACACAATGTAAACTACTCTGCCAGCCAGAATTCTTGAGCTGGCATTCAACATTAAATAATACAGGCTGCAAAAATATGAAGGTGCAAGTATTCTGTTCCTGTGTTTCTATCACACATCTGAAAACCAGTCTTAATCCTGCATTTGAAGAATCAAAGTGTTTATTTCGTATGATTCTTTTAATAATAAAAAAAAGATTTTAAACTAGAAGAAATACTGGCTGGCATATAAAAATTCCTTGCAAGAATAATACATCTAAAAGCAAATTGTGTGCATTTGTTATTGGGAGACAGTTTATACGAGCAATTGTCATGCAAGCAGAGTCCTAAGTAATAATGTGGCCTTTAATGACGGAATGATGGACCTGCCAAACACTAGCTCCTGCCATACACTACTTGTATTTCCCTGCACAAAGATGCCCATCTGGGAGTTATTAACATATCCTCGTCAATTCAGAACCCACTTTAACATAATCCATATTTGTTGGAGAAAGTCCAACATCGGCTAGAGAACAGCAGTCATGTGATTCAATGACACATTTCAAGAAGCACACACAAAGCATGCTTGGGCAGCTAAGCAATTCAGAAATGCAAACAACGAAAGCATTCTTCTGACTAGATAAAAAGGACAAATCCCTTTTGGCACAGCATCTTATATACTTTTAATATCAAGCAAAACCAACAGAGATAGACAAAGGACAGAGAGCTATTTTTCTGGAGAGGTTTTTTCATTTTATTCCAAGCATGTTGATCCACTCAATCTTATGCTGAACCTGGTATGTTTCCTATGCCCAAGTAATGCTCTGCTGCATGGGGTCCATGGGAGAGAATACAAATTCTCTTAAATCAGCAGTATCATGTGCTTATTGTATGACATCTTAAAAAGAATGCATCATTTTTTAAGGGGACTTGAGCTTAGCACAAGGAAGTTTTCATTACAAAATTGCTTGGTCCAACAGCACAGTCTACTCTTGGAAGCTTGTATTTTCATAAAATAATGGACAATAAAAATATTCTGAGTAATTATTTATAGATACAGTGTTATGATTGTTAAATGCATACTTCATTGTGAATCACACTCATGTTGCATTAGATAATTTTTATACTTGCTTAGCTTAAAATATAGCCTGAAATGGTTAAAATCAAATTTAATTTGAGTTCCCACAGTGTAGCCACTATTCTTTCAAGGGCAAAGATACGGAACGAGTTTTAGTAATCTACCAGATACAAGAAACCAACAATAAATTTCAGCGTAGGCTACATTAATACATTTTTCAGGATATTTACTTGAATGAATTATTGAGGCGAATGCAAGATTTTTTTAAAAAAGTATTCAGAACAAATTTGAAGGCAAGCGAATTTGTCTCAGGTTACTTTGTACTTCCCTTTTTAAACAGTATTTAATAATGCTTCATTTATTAATACTTCCTTTTCTTTAGAGACTGTAGCAACAGTATTTAGAGTCACAGAGACTTCTGTTTGAAGAGAAAGAAAAGGAACACTTAGTTTACCTGAATCAAATAATAGGGGATATGGCATAGGAGAAGAAAATGAGCGCTTTTTGCTTAACAAGAACGAACAGTCCTTGTTAATTCCAGAGCAAAGTACGTACATGTACACGCTTTCCGTTTGTTCGGTATCATCCCGTTGGCCCTTTCAAATTTGTTGCCACAGCTATCAGACACAGGAGGATTTAAACATACTCCCACTGATAAAAGGAACATCTTTTCCTGTATTTAATAAAATATTCTCTCAGGTTTTATAAGGAAAAAAGTATAAAACCCTTACATCATACCTCAACCACTAATTAAAAGATCAGGAAGTTCTCTACATTCATGTTATTCTTTAAATATATATTACGGAGTTTCATACGTATTCCCTTGACACATCCACTACTCCAAAAAGGCTGTATCCCCTATTAGATGAAGGGCACAGCTCAGCAGTTCCCATGGGAAAAACCCAACAGCAGCACCCCAACCCGGACCAAGTACCCCTTACAGCTTTATTTACATATTCTGCCATTTCCTCTGTGAAAGCTGGAATCTAGTTCACGGCAGGGAATAGTGCCAATAGCAGCGGAGCACCTGAAGACTTGCCGTTCACCAAGCTATGCTGGATGTACAAGGCCATTCTGGAAAAAGCTTTGTGCGTGACAAGCCACTTCACCCTGGCTTTTAGCATTATTTCCCTAGGTATGGCCAAGGGCATTGCTGTTAGCATGGGAACATTGAGAACAACCTACAACTCACCTCTGAGGCCAAGCGTGAATCTAGAGCTCAAAGGGAGAAAACTGCCCTGAATTCTCCATTCTGTTAGAGGAAGGAAGAAACCTTTCCCCACATCAGTCTGATAGAAGATCAGGCTCTATTTATTTTGATCCATGTGCTACGTTAGCCTATGGATGTCATTTGTGAATGCCAGATGGTCAATGATTTGAGTTCACAGAAAAGCCTTCATGAACTTCATAGTGAGCAGAAGCAACTCCACCTTCTCCATTAGACAAGCAAAGCAATTGCTTACAAGTAACTGAAGTGCTACTGGGGGGTTATTTAGATAGACATGCATGTTTGTTATGATAAGTTAAACTTTTAGATGTAATACAAGGGAATACAATCCAAGCACATCAAATAAATAACAAAGCCTTTTCTTAAAAATTCTCCATTAGTCTCAACACAAGCAGGCAGAAGCAGTTAGTTCCAAGCAGCCTGTCATGCCTCAGCCACCTGGGGACTTCAACACAAGCTTAAACTGCTGAAAACATTTGTTCCTTCTTTCAATGTATGGAGTAGCACCCTTTGTTTTGATTCCTACAACGAGCAAATCCCAGTGTGTACTTCCAGCAAAAGTAATACGGGAAGTAAATGTTCAAAGAAGTCATTTGTGCAGATTAGTCATGAAATAAAAAGGAAAGATGATGATAAAATAGGACTGAAGCCTTTAATCTATCTGGTACAATTTTTCTTGAACATTTACTTATAAGTGTGATGTAAACCCAAGTGAGATGGCAGCTGATTCTGAATCCTTTTTTCCCTAATACAACAAATAAAAATCAGCATTTGTAGGGAGTCCCACACTTAAAAACATGCTAAAAATTTGGTGCAGTAGAAGACCAAAAATTATTGGAAATAATTAGTGGAACATTTCCACAGATGAAATAGAAGTTTTCTGAAACTGATCTTTCTTTAAATGTCTGTATAGGTATTTTCTGAAGCCTCCCTAAATTATCAGCAAAAATCTGAAACTTCAAAGTAGATTAAATACCGTGAGAGTGCTAACACTCATGCAGGGCTTGGCACAGCACTTCGATGTGCAGTAGGCCAGGATGTCGACAGCTAAAAACTAAGCCCCTTTTTAACGCTCAACTCAACAGAACGTAATACTTACTACCTTCAGTTTCTGACAGAATAAAAACTCAGAAACCTCTTTTCCTCCAGGCTTACTTGATTTTGTGATTTTTGATGTTCAAACTAATATTGTTTATGACCTTTAAAGACCTGCAGGGAGATGCTGCTTTTCCCATCACGCAGCCATTATGGATAGATTCCAACATATGTCTGTGGGCTACAAAAGGACAGTGTAAACAACAGCTTCCCATTAAACCTCAGTTTAACATTAGGACTGCTGTCCAAAGATCATATTTAAAGATAACTGAAGTGTTACTGTATTCCTTTGTGTATCTCAGTCATGACCCTAATTAATGTGTCTAGGTTAGACATGTATTTCTTTAAGTAATGGGTGGTTTTGTTTAGACAATTAGACAGAGTTGACAAGGAAATTTTCTGTCAGACTGGGTCATAAAAAGTACATTATTCAGCATTATTATGAGTAAAGCACTATTTATTACCTGAACTTTACAATACACCATTATCAATCATTACCTGTCATTAAAGTATGTTAACATAAGATCAAAGAGACAAAGTAAACTTAAACAAAGGTGCAGAGAAGGCTTTTTAGACTTACTTAAATTGAAACAAGTGTAGCTGATTCCATTGACTAGCGAGAATATCCTTTCAACTGAAAATGCAAATCAACTAATCACTGCAATCTCAGAGTATTACTTATCACATATGGGTTCTATGAAGAAAAAGTAGCTATATCACCTAAAAGATAGGAAAACACTACAGAACTTTCTGGTTGCAGGTTTGGATTCACTGTTGCCTCAATTCTCACTTAAAATACTACTTCTGTCTTCATTGAAAAGAATTAGTAGAAAGGATTTAAACATGTAGGTTTTCTTGTTTTAAGAGATTAATTCCTAGAAAAGCTACAGATTCAGCAAAACATTCCAGGCTCAAAAGTAAAGTCTCTTAGATACCTGTTTTCATAGCTGTAAGAAGCACTATACACCCTTTCAGACACAAACCTTTGTCCTTCCACTTTTCTCTATGCCACTTAACTGAGCAGTCACCTTGCAAATCAGGAGATGAACCCTGAAAGCACACCTTCATTGCAACACTGAACTATGAGCAACATTACAATGAAATATTTCTAGTATTTCCTTCATGGAGCTTGCACAATATGTAGGCTTTTGGGAAAGATTTTGACCCAAAATAAGCTCATACATCTAAAAATCATTTACTTTGCTCTTCCTGGCTACATTGTTTAATGCATATGGTGCCATCTGCAAGTATATTCTTCTGCTGGATTCAATGGATGCTCTGGAGAGCTGAGAAAAATAGAAGCCTCAAACTATTTGACCAAACCTGTGCCAAATCTACCAACAGTTTCTAAACCATTTATTGTGTAAATGCAATGAACAATAAACAACGAGAAGTTGATGTAGAAAGTAAGTCTTTGAGGTTTCAAAAATAATTATCATTTTCATGCATGTATTAGAAGCTAATACATCACTTGGGAGTGTTCCCATGTCAGAGATTTAAGACTGACTAGAATTTCAGAAGCAAATCAGATCATTTTGTTAGGTATCTTGTTACTCCTTCTCTCTTTTTAATCTTATTTTAAAACTCAGCAAGCTCATTTACCCAACCATCAGCTTCAAACAAATATCTCCTGAATAAGATTAAGAGGAGAAAGCCACGCACTGCATATACTTGCACCTTTTTACATATCTACAGATACCATCAACCCGGCTTTTTTTTTTTTTTTTTTTCTTTTTTTTTGGACCTTGGGGCAAGTTATTAAAGGTTAGTTCGGAGTCAGATAGATTTCATTCTAATGCTCTTCAAGGCTTTTTTTTTTTTCTTCAGCTGAGCCATAAAAGCTGTTTTGAGAGCAAATTCTCAGATAAATATGAGCTTCAAAAGCTTCAAAAGTTCACTGCTGCATGTCGCTGTCTAGAAGTACAATGCTTCCTTCAAATGTAGCTGAATAATGCCACTCCTACAAAGTATGTGTGTCTAAGGGTGCTTCCTCGAGATGCTGAAAGGCAGACCAGACAAGCATCCCTTTGAAAACGGAGACAACACTGCACTGCAGCTGCTTCACTTTTCCCTAAAAAGTGTCATGTTAACACTTGTTGGTTATTCAGATTTTTTCTTTTTTTAAAAAAAAAAAAAAAAAAAGGACAGAAATTCTAGCTGTACTATGATCTTTGACTAATTGGTGCTTAAAGTGACACAGAACTCTGACAAATCTAGAAAGAATATTGCATAATGCTAATGATGTATGTATAAAAATGGTCAAAAACATGACTATGGACCCAGGCACACCTTACAGATTGAAAAGGTAAGGACTATTCTTCATTTGTTCATCTATTATGTACTATATTTTGAAACACATGGCTTATATGTTTATCTTTGAGTTCTTCACCAGCTATTGAAATAAGACTACCTGTAAAGCTTAACACAATATCCCTTTGACACCACACAGTCAATAGTGTACAACAGTTGACACAAATGAAAGAACACTACGTAAAATTAAATCTGTAGAAAGAATTTACTTCAGCAGAATATAGTTATTCCAGAAATATCTAAAATCTTTTTCATGAATAGTGGGATTAAAATTCTTTTTGTGAGGAAAGTCTAGGGATCTTTAATAACCTCAGTGACCAAGACCCCTGGTATTATACCATCTGACAGATTAGATGGTGCCAGCATGTAGCATAGTCCCCTTATTCCAAAGATTTAAAGCTGTACTCTGAATATCCAATACTCAAAATACTGTGAAGTCATTCTGATTTATTAAAAACACTTGATAACTATCTTCATGTTTTCTCTAACAAAACATAACTGGCAGCTTTTTGTCACGTTTCTCTCTGCTGAACAAAGGCATTTTCTTCTCCCAAGGTCATAATGCTGTCATTGGTATTTTTCCTCAGTGAAATACCAACTTTCCCCTAAGACTTTGGTTTACTTCTTTGCCAAAGCACGTTAAAAATAGTTAAATAGCACAATAGACATCCCCATTTCCCCAAATGTCCCCATCCAGCAAAAAAAGTAAAAAAGAGCTGAATGACCAAAAGTAAAATAAAACAGCATTCTGTAAGAACTCTGAGCTTTAAGAGGGAAAAATTATTGAAATGTAATAGGTTTTTAGAAATTGCTATTCACTTCACATGAAAGCATTCCAATTATGATTTTCAGAAACAGTAGATAGATGTCTGCTGCTCCTGAGCCTTCCCACGATTAGCCAGAGGGGTGGTGCTCTAACAAGTCTGCATTCAGTTCAAACTGTTACTACAGCTTCTTGGATGTGAATCCAGGAGAGTTTGTCAGGCAGTTTCCCTTGGTCACAGAACAGATTTGTTTCCAGGATGGTATATCTGTTCCTGCAGAATTAGTAAATATCACTGAATTGTTGAGTGGGGTAAGGTACCTGTGCACCTAGAATAACAAAACATTAATAAAGTGTTTTTATTCTTTCTAATGTCTTCTCTGACAGACAAGCATTGCATGCTGCTCCATATATTTTCTCATTTTCATGAAAGGGCTCAGAGTAGCACACACATAGACAAGTGTGCATTCACAAAGGATAAGTTCACAAACAACTATTTTCCCTTCACCATCTTTCCCTTCATTTCCATTGTGGTCTGGATATGGTTATAAAGTTAAAACTACCATGCTGCAATGTGCACATGTAATGCTAAGGTCATTTAAGAAGGAGAAATGTATCTTTACATTACAGTGGCTTCTCAACACACCAGGCCAACCTGAACACGGTTGAGATCAGTCAGTCCCAGAATCCAGGAGCAAGCACTTCAGAGGTTAAAAAAAAAAAAAGTAGAAAAGATCATAAAAGGGCAAAATATTAATGCATTTCATTCTTTCCTGGTTAATATTTGACATTTTTTCCATACTATGAAGATACTGCATGCACACGCCTTTAACATCTTTTAAATGTGCTAGGAGAACAAATCCTGTGTTCCTCAGGGCACCAAGCTGTGTAATGGAGCTAGACTTGTTTTGCAGAAGAGCCAAAGATTCTCTCCCATTCTACCTTTAGAGATGATTTAACTAAAAAGAATACTCATAAAAGATATGATATTCTGCTTTCATGCCTTCCCTGCCTTTTTTTTTTTTTAGTAACTGTTATGTTGCTTTATGCAACCTAGTCTATTGCATTCCGTATATCTACATGATTTTACCTTTTACAGCTCATTTTTAATTGGTTATCATTGCTAACCTCCTTGTAAAGAGACAGGGCTCTGCCTTTCCTATTAATTATCCAAATCACCACTGTTTGCATGTGTGTGGCCTTGCCTAAAGCTTTTAACCACAGGTTATGTCACTAAATCAAAGCGAGTTGGAGGAGTCTCTGTTGCAGTGACGAACTAATAAAGGTTGCATGACATTCCTTTCAAGCCATTTGAAAGTATTCTTTCTAGGATTACCATACTCAAATACAAAGAGTAATTTTGCAGAGGGGTGGGAAACAAGGATTGCAGGAAAGTTATCCTGTGCTTAGAATTAATACACTGCTAGTCCACTGAACTAGTCTTTTTTTTGTTTGTTTCTGCTTGTCTTCTGTTCGTTCCCAAACAAATCTAGAGGTTTTTTTACAGCAAAATGAGAGAAGGAGAAGGGAAGAGAGAATCTCCCACTACACTGACTTGGCAATAAACTGATGCGTGAGGGATACTTGCACCCATCTCTACCTCTCCTCTTACAGTTCTCATAAATCAGTCACTGGAGAAGAACCATCTACCTCAGTGGGCTCTGCTCCAGCTGACGGGTGTTCCTCCTCTGGGGCTATAACAGCAGAGTCTCAACCAGTCTCTGGTCCCTTAAGCTTGTAATACAAAACAGATCATCTGTAGCGTGATAGGCAGAGACACTCCTCCAGGAAAGGCACTTTGTCCAGCTTCTTCCCACCAGTGATGCATGCTGCAAGAGGTCACTTCAGAAGCAGAGCAGAATCCAGTGAATTTATCAGCTTAGGTTGTGTGATGAAAGTTTCCCTGACAAAAAAGGCCAAGGTGGGGATGTAAAATTTAGAAATAAACTACAGCTGTCCCAAGAATGGACTTAAGAGAATGTGAAGGCAGAGATAGTACTTTTCACACTAGGGCTCTGATTTAAGCCTATGTATTCCTCTCAGGTGTTTAGACACAGTCCATATAGGTATGTTTGTTTTGGTCCACTTTGACAACTCTTTCCACCCTTGACTCTAAAAACCTTGCCCAGGTTAAGTCTCAGTCAGACCATTCTTCCTACAGAATATTTCAGCTTTTATGAATCTTTCCTACCAAAAGTGTATTTATTATAAAGAATCTTTGACTAGCTTTAAATAGAACAATGAATGAAGTTCAGTTAAAAAACAGAATAAATTTGTTTGAATCATCCCTCCCCCACTTTTTCTTTCTTTCTTTTTTTTTTTTTTTGACATCTTGATTAGTCATTTTACATCCTGGTAATAAGATATAAAATGCTTCTAATATCACTGTAGTAGTGAAAATACTTAGGCTTTTTATGATGCATCTTCAGAGATAGATATTTAGTACTCTATGGGGAGGTTAATTTAGCATAAAAGAGTATAATACCCTCCTTATTTTCATTCTTTCACTTAGAAATTATGTGATCAGGCCAAAAACAAGTCACACATCACACACTGGTCACCATACACAGATTTCCCAACAGACTATAAGAAACATTCAAACTTAAAGAGCTCCAACAACTATAGTTCATAGCACAGCAAAACTTAACTCGTTAGCATCAGTTTGTCAGCTCTGCATTATATCTCTAAAAGTAAAAAAAAAATCTGTACAACCAAGACCAGGACGCCCACCAGTTAGTGGGCTGTAGACCACCATTACTTGGAATTCTTTCCAGTCACCGTAACTTCATGGCCAAGTACCTAATCTGTTTCTCAATTTTGCTGGCGCTGCAGAATCTTTGTATAGATGTCTTCAGATTTTCCAAAATCAACAACAGATCTGAAAAAATGGACCTAGATCAATGAGAACGACTTTTCAAAGCAGCTTGGACTTCATGGTCCAAAGTGTCCGCAGAAAACAGCATCTCAAAGCAGGGAGATGCCTTCCAAACATTTCACCACCAGCAGCCTGCAGTTCAGGACAGGAGGCTGGGACTGGCGGGAGCAGGGGCACAGCCCCAGCTCCATCCCAGCAGTGCTCCTGCAGATGTCATTGGGGTGGCCTTGCTGCCTGGTGTGGGGGCAGCCGTTTCTGAGGGCACAACTTCCTGAATGTGATAAGAGGGAAGACTCTCTCTGATATAATTCCTTTTTAAGTAGACCCAGAGTTTCAGGGAACATGATCTTCAGTCACTACGAGCATCAATCAGCTTCATACTACCACATATTCCTCTTAAAAAGGGAAGAAACAGAGGAACCTCCCTGCTCTTTGGATGAAAAGCAGCCTGCAATAGTTCCAAAGTTAATAGGAACTGTGTCCCTCGCCTCTCATGGCAGGTCACCCACAAGACTGAGGAGGCCTAAATCCTAATCTATTTTTGCAATGAAAGTACTGTGCGAGGCAAACAGGATTTGGCCTCAGGGTATACTGGTAAAAAGACAAAGAAAACCAGGTCACTACCCCATTAATCCTTATTACAGATGTTACTGAGCAGAAAACTGTTCCCTTAAATTTACATTTTCATGTTATCCTTTGCCCTTGGGTCAACTCAGTCTTGAATTTGCAGCAACTGGTGTGTTCACTGAGAAATAAAAAGTTATACAGCTGACCCTATCTTCTGTTAGAGTAATGAGAAAATTATGTTACGTTGTTGTTGTTTTTCTGTTAAATTCTGGCCCTTGCTGTTCATTAACATTCAAGTGCTGAAAAGCCAATAAATTATTAGCAAAAGGAAACGTAAACAACTTTCTCTGAGCAAGGACTGCATACAGTAGGCTACAACCTCCTTCAAGTTAATTGCAACACAGTTCACTAATGAAACTTTCCATCTATTAAATCTTAACAGGCATAACTATAAAAATGGCGCCAAGTTCTCTCTCCTGCCTAGGAATGTCCCAGACAGCATCTGTAGAGACTTCCACGCTTATTGTCTTTGCAGGGATTTATAATTATCCCTAAGCAGCAATGGTAACATATAACTTAATTTCTCCTTGGTTACGGAGTTTTAGAATTAGTCTGAGCACTCCAAGAGCTGGCTACAGCAGCCGTACTTGCTTCCTTCCCAATTCTTTGCAGAGTCTGACCCAAAGCATGCATCAGGCGATAGGAATCATCGTCCTTTGATTTCACTGGGCCCTGGAGTAGGGCCAAGAGGGGCAAGGCATCACCAGCGCTTCAGCCAAGGCCTGTGTTTGTCATTGAGGCAAAAATTAAAATTCCACTCCCTCGCACCAGTTCAAAGAGCCAGTGTGGTGCTGCTCAAGGATAACATCTCTCCTGGCACACAGCACATTGCAGGCACTACATTTACCTCACTGTGGCTCTGTAGACCATCTGATCTACTGCTGCTCTTATGATCTGGATTGTAATTTCCTCCTCTTCCAGGTGTTATTAGCTATTCAGACTCCCAGCTGACATCTATGTTTCTCATCAGCAAGATTTGTCTTCTGCTGGCTCATATCAAGACATTAAGCCCTACTTCTCTTGCTATTTCCTCCATTTTCTGCAGGCTTTCATTCCATGTCTTCTTTTTAACTAAAAAATAACCTTAAAGGTGATACTGAACATTTGAATTAATTCACTCTTGAGAATTTTAGTATTTAACATTTTAATATGTTAAAGACAAAAAATTCTACATGCCTGTCCTGTTTAGATTGCTATCCAAACAGGAAAAACTTCCTGACACTTTTTTCCCCCCTGTATTCTGCGAGACTATTGAAATACAAGCAATAATTTCATTACAAGACAGGTAGGATGCTCTTTCAAGGAGAAAATACAAGTACATTTGGAGGCCTGGGACTGGGCATAATCACATGGAATAACCATCCATGTGGTTTTAGCAAACTAAAATGCCTGCATCAAGGTATCAAATGCATGTCCTCATTTATGGTCTGAGCTTAGCAAGCTGAAACTAGGAAGAAAATTTTGCGCTGGTATGCGCAAGCTTGACTTCTTGAAACTGAAGTGTTAATTGAAAATACAAATTCTTTGCCTTTTTTTCTGCATCTTTACCATTTCTCCTTGGCACTTGTGTGCACAGTACATAATTTCTGAATGACCCTATCAACTTAGTCCTTGAACATTAGTAATCAGGCATACAACTTTTCATATTTTACGTATCCCGTTCACAGGTCTATCTTTATAAGAACTTTAAAATGTCACTGGCTTCAGTAAGGCTTAAAAAATGCATAGCGAAAACTGAAGAATTCCTGTTTCCCCTTTAATTTGCCTTGCACATTCAAGTTACAAAGCTCTTTTGTATTACGCTGAGGAAGGAAATATTCAATGATATTGTATTAGCTGTAGTAAGACTAAGTTAATTACATATAACCCGCACATAAACAAGCTGTAAACAGAGCCTCTAAATAAAAACTACAAATATGGTTTTATTGTCCCTTGTATTAGAATCAGCGAGCACTGACAGTGTGTGGTGCTGCAAAGTATACTAATTAGACCAGCTGAAAGAACGTAGCCTGACACACAAGAAAGTTTTAGCAGTTTAAGGCACAAATATTCAACATTTCTGCAAAGCTTAGGCAAACTTTATAGATCATCTTAACTGGCAATATATGTTCTCAATGTATTTTAGTAGGCTCCAAAATTTAGAGCAACGTACTAGTACATAAAGGATTCCCTCCTCTCCCCACAAAAAAAAAAAAAAAAAAAAGAAAAAGAAATCTACTTTTCCACTAAGTATTTGTAAAAAGTTTTAAGTTTCCTTTTTAGAATATGAAGTTACAATTCAAATTTGTATTAGGAGGAGTCACAAATAACTTGGTTTACAACAGCTACTTATTTATATTGCATTAATAAAAATATTATGTAGCAGCTAGCTTAGCTAGTTTTTTCCTTTGTATGAAATAACCCTAGACTAATTTCATGGCTGCTAGGTGCCACAGCTATAAAGTTGAACTGGTTTGGGAAAGGAAGTGATGCCAGAAAGGGGGCTCTTATGTTGGCTGGGACTGAAGAGTGGGGAAAAAAAATCTTGTAGTGTTTTATTTTTAGTTTTGTAACAGAATATAACATTAGATGCATTGACAAAGCTTTTATATTTTTACTGAAATAAAAGATGGGAGTCAGGGCGCACAGATCTCATACTCCTGAGGATTTTCTCCAGAGCATTTTGCTAAACAAGTCTTGGCAACCCATCAGGATTTCATTTCAGGGGCAAACATTGGAATGAACTTCTATAAGCTTAATGATGAGTTCTGGATTTAGAAAATAACATTTATGAGAAATTACAGTGCTATATCTACACAACAGACAAACCACCTCTTAAACCTCAAGGAAAGCTGTTAACTGACTTGCATATGCAAGCAAAAGTCCTGAAGTGCCTTTCAAGATATTGCATCTCTCAGATTACTCCAGGCAAGGAGTACTTAAACATCCTATGCTAGCATGACGCAGAACTACTCGTGTCATTGCAGCACTCTCCTGGCAGGACAGCACCACCTGGGCATCGCACGGGCCCCCGCAGGCAGCGCACAAGCCACGCACTGCCAAGGCTCCCGGCAGTACACCCAAAACACTTCATTCAAAGCGTAGGCAGTCCGGTGACTGCAAAATAGAGGTTTTGTCCCTATAAAGGTCAGCAGCTTCTCTGTGTTTCTCTATCTGAAGTTACTTGACGTTAAATATCAAAGCTCAGTGGAACATTATAGATACCTGGTTCTGCAAAGAGTTACATTGCCCTGACAAGCACAGCAATTCCCAGGCCGAACCAAAGCAGTTGCCTCCTGCTGTGAGGCTTACATAGGCAAAATTGGGATTGAAACAAAACAAAACAAAAAAAATACACCAAACAAAAAACACACACGCGCGCGCGCAAACAACCACACCTAAAAAAATTAATAAGTTATCCTCTGGTGTTCAACTGCTCCCTTATCTTTATTTTTCTTTTTTAGACTATGTTTTTCTGCATTAGAGCTGCCTTCATTTTGGGTATTTGTAATACAGCACTAAGTGTATTGTTGGCAGTAAGCAATAAATAAGAGTGAAAGCTTCTGGTTATTCTTCATTTATCAACAGGGTACTCTCAAGACATTTTGGGTTGTATTTGAAATAGAGACACTAAATGTGAAATGATGATTATCCAGCATAGGCCTAACTCCTATTACTCCATTAACTGCTTTTGAAGTATGAGGCTGAGGTAGTAGGCATAAAGCTAATTCAGATGCAAGATGAACATCTAAATATCTACAGCCATGCTTTTCCTTCCACCACACAAGTGCAAACACACCATTACAGCCTCTCCAGAAACCTACAAGTACCCAAGCTGCAATCAACTGACAGGTTCACTTCACTTGTCTTTAGCATTTTTCTTTGCGCTTGCATGTACTTTTGTACACTGTTTTACATCTGCGTTCCTTTGAATTCCCTATCGCAATTCCATCGACTAAAATGATGCATGATGGTTAAGGCAGAGATAATCAAAGCCTGCACTGAGGCCGCAAGCTGCTCAGGGCTCCTGCAGCTGCACCACCCTTTAATTCACCAGAAAATTTGTGGTGCCGTAACAGCTACCAACAGCTAGAGCCAGAGATGGGGGTGAAGGAGGAGGAATGGAACCTGCCCTGCCTGTCACAGGCCTGCTAACATTCATCCTTCCTCCTCACTTCCTCTCTCAAAGCACCGCTCTGCAATATCACCTCCATCTCCCTGTAGCACAGTGTCTTTTGACAGTGCTGACACACGTGCTAGCCTATACAGAGGGATGACTGGCCTTTAGCTGTAAGGCAAGTTACAGAAAACCGGGAGCTGACTAATGGCCACGACCTTCCTAACCTCCATGCCACGAGACGAGCTTGCATGCTTCGTAATTGATGTCCATCTCCTTCTAGGATGCCTCAGTATTCTCAAAAGAGCAGGACAGTTCTCTGGATGAAGGAAAATACATGCCAGAAAGCAAGCCACTGACCGACCTGGTTAAGATGTTGAGCTTTGATCAAGAATAATTATTAAAAAAAACTGTATAAAGAATAAGCGACTGATCCTGAACCATCACAAGTATGACTTTCTTCACCCTTTGTACAAGCTCTAAACTCTAATCTCATCTTCTATTTATAACAACCTCTTGTAAAGACTTAGGTTGTGGCTCATTAGGATTTCCAGTAGGTATTTAGAACATCTACCACAAGGAGAACAAATGTAAACTGAACACATACTGCAAGACAACTGGCAATAGAAGACACCACTGTGACTATGCAGACAAAGCCAATCATCGGACATTCGCTACATCTAGGTTTAAATGACCAAAGAGAAAAATTCACCATCCAAAACTTGAAGAAATACTTGAAATTGCAACAACTTCTTGTTATCTCAGTTAGCAAAGTCTCTACAATTATAGGTACGCTTTTTGCCTCTGCATTTCATGACAGCCTCCCAGAATCTATGAATACCGCTGGGTATGATTTGAGAAAGTATGTGCATATGCTTAAGGAAAATGAAAAATAGGATAAGACCGTGATGTTCAACCTTTACTATACTGCATGATGGATGTAGAGCTGCTCTGCAAGAATTTATGAATACTGTATGTTGACCTGGTTATTGAAATGTTTATTGTATGACTATACTGAGTTAAATCAACAAGACTGTTGGGGAAACAAGGAAGAATCACCCAAAATAAGTCACGCCACAGTAATTTGTTAGAGCTAGTTAAAGGGAAAAATGCCTAAACTATTTCCTGAGAAGATTCTGACTCCAGGATACAGAAGTTACAAGTCTTTCCTGCCCCATCAAGCTATACCTGGGAAGCAGAGTAAGAGACATTCCCACTACGGAAAAGACGACAGCCAGGAGCTGTTCCCACCTCAAACATCTCCTGGAGCATTTAAGTTTGTTCTGCTTGGTCTGAGCCTAGAGATGGACAAACTTATAGGAAAGGTAGACAGGTAAATTTCATTGTGCATTTTTCTTTGAATGTTTAATTTCTGTGATTAAAATTAAACACTTAGATGTTGCCAGAACATTAATGGAATGCATCTCAAATTAGGGTGGTAGGATTCTGTAATCTGGGCATGTATCCCAGCTTACTGAGCTGTTCTCACACGGGTACTTGCAGGTACTGAATTTTTCCCTCTGTGGATGAAAAATCTTGGAGCTCTATATTTACTTTTTTTTTTTTTTTTTCTAGCTAAACCTCCTCCTTGATCCCAGAGCACACTAAGACTGTGGTTGGCTTTAGTTCTCTCCAAGACACTAAAGGGAATCTTCAGAGGGTTTTGAAATAGGCTAAACAACCCCCCCCACACACACACACACCTCAAACCCCTCACTACCCTGTAAGAAATGACCTATTCCAGATAATGCAGATCCAGCTGTGGGTTAAGCCAACACACAAGATAGTCTCTTGTGATCTCTTAAACACTTTCAAACAATGAATTTTATTTTTTAGATTTTTTTATTTTTAAGCTAAGAAATCTAAGTATCATCCCTGCAGCAACCTCTCCTGAAAACATGAAGAACTCATCCCCCTTCACCAAATGACATCACCGGACACCTTTACAGGAGTATCAGTAGACTTCCTATTGCTCTTGAATCTCCTCTTAGAATATTTTTCCCCAGTTCTTTCTCAGCTCATTCACTAATTTCATCCCAAGTTTCTATTTAGAAGATCTTTTTCTTACCCTTTTTTGATGTCAAAAACAGCATTCCCAAATTCTCACAAAAATAAATTATTTTTTCTTCTCACTTTCCCTAGACAGGACATTAATCAATGGAGAAGTATTTTTTTTCCCTTCTCCCCACTCATCATCCCAAAAGATACAAGGATTTGGGAAAACAGGCTCCATTTTCCATTAGTAGAAAAGGACTATGTCGACACATATTAACTCCAAGTGACAATGAGGGCAAACACGCCTGGTAACAACCTAGTTTGTAGGTTAATTTGAGTTAATGTGCAATTTTGTTATGGTCATTGGAACAATAGATCTCTTTCTATTTCATAAATCACTGCCACAGGTGGCATATCTGGTTTTTCTTCTCACCTAAAAGCCTAGATAAACGCATTCAGCTTGGCCTGTCAGTCATTAATAGACCCTGTAAGTTAGGGTTGATGCACGTGAGTCAGGTTGTGAGGAACTGTTCTTATATCAGCTGTATCAACTTTGCAGATAAACTGAGGTCATCAGAGTCCCTTACGATCAGTCTGGCATTTTTCACACATACAATGTTCTCTGAAATGCTTTGATTTGATCTTTTCAAACTCTCCGCATGCTATTTTAAAAGGCATCCCAAATTCCGGGTTCAGAGGAAATTAGCTTCACTAGCAAAAGAATTTCAGTGGTGTTAATTTAGAAATTGACCGCAGCATAAATTGTTTTCCTCCAGAATAATTTGGCTTTGCCAGCCTGTCTCTCAGCTCAGACAGCCTTGCCTTCCCTCTGATACTGCAGCATCCAGATCAGTTGCATTGCAGATCAGTTTCCAGATATAATATTTTTATGGCTCCGCATCTGTTTATAACTGCTTACAGAGATCTAGGAAATTGTGGCTATGCCCTACCTCTCCCACGCAAGCACTCCAACCTACCCTGCCCTCTGACTGAAGGAATACCTGTCACGCTTAAACAATTTGCATAAGGCAGGCACGCTGCTAGTGCGACACCAAACACGGCTTCAGGAGACCAAAAAAAGGTACTTTTCTCCAAAGCAAGTCTCTGCTGCTAGTCGATTCTCTCAGCGTAAAGATTTTAGAAATAGAATAGTCAAGCTTTTAAGTATTTTTGACTTTTCTGATTCCAGTAAGCTGTTATTTCTATGCTGATCCTTATGTATGCTCTTGGTTTTAACTAAGAAGCTGTATTTTAGAACCATAGAGTTATATAAGTACAACTTTTAATTTTATTAGGTGTATAAACTTAAAAGAGTAGGGAATTGACCCAGAGAGGAGGAGGGAGGAGTAAGTATGAGCGTCTGCCATTGGAGAAGTTCACCAGCAAACTACCTCATTGCAACTCCACTAACAGCAGAACTGCTCTCATTTACTTCCATTGATTTTTCCGTCTTTCCCAGAGATTCTACTTACTAAGAATTTTGTTCGCTTTAGTTGGTGAATTCTGTGGCAAGGTAAGCAAATTTGGCTCAATTATTTCTAAGATTTTGATTACTCCAGCTAAAATTTAAAATTTAATACTCAAAGGCCTATTAGTTCTATGGCCTTTAAAAAAGGCCACGTGACCCATGCCACACTGCACAGTTTAAATTTGCTCCATTTCCCAAATGAAGTTGGCAAAAGTATTTAAAAATTAGTATACATTACTAGGTGGAGGTAATCCTGAGTCCTTATTGCCAAATGGTACGTGATCAAAGAGCCTCATAGATACCCAAGCAAGTTTTTGCCATGACCTAGACACTTCTCTCCGTTCAGAAAGACCTTGTCCAACCTTGTCCTCATCACTGCATAACTGTCAGTCCTGATGGTAGATCCCCATGCAACTGAAAAGCATGCAACAGAATACTAAAGATTCAAAAAGAGATCATAATTAAAGGGTACCTACATAGCTCTAATTCAGGCAATTAGAGAACTTCACATGAACTGAAATTTGACTATAGGATGTGAGATTTTGTCATGAAGCATTTAAACACTAAATGAAAACCAAACATCTGCATTAAATCATTAAAATCATTAGCAGGATTTAAATTACTTCATAGGAAGACTAGCTGTTTTAATAAAGAAAAGTGTTCAACATCAGTATTGTGGGGTTAAAAGAAAGCTTGGAGGGAAGATTCTGTAATATGTGCCACAGAAATTGAAACTTAAAAATGTGTATCTGAAATTGTAGCTGCTTGATTAGAAAAACATAGGCTATAAGTATTGTTGAAAATATTATACGGTAAATTTTGCATTCTGTATAATGAATTCTTCTGTTCCAGAAGATCATACTTTTTTTTTTTTTTAATCAAATCTTTGCCCTTTTAGTGCTGATTTTCAAAAAGATTTTTCAAATCTTTGCTTTGTGATCTCACTGGAATAATTTATGCATGTCCCTGAGTACAGAATAAGCAAATTTCCTTTCAGAGAAAACCTCCGCATTCAGCTATTCACCTGCGTCACGTCAGACCAGGCCGACCGCGCATCACTACCGAGCGCTCGGCACGCTCCCCCGGCTTTCACCTCCTGGCCGGGGCGGAAAGGGCTGCGCAACATCCTTGTGGTTGGGCTCTTCCTGAACGCTTTCTAGGGCAAGACACCAAAGAACAGGCCACTGCCATTCAGCGGCCTACAAGGAACTGAATAAGGTGGAATTTCCTACCCCCCCCCCTTTTTTTTAAATAACCTCTTGATACATTTTTGTGTTTTGTCCTACTCAAGAAATATTATTAATCCACCTGCACTGCATCAGTCTCAGGGTTGAAGGAATACATCTGCATTAACCGAGTTTGCCTTTTTGTTGCCTGGATTGGGGAGCCGAAGGGAGTCCTTCGGCTGAGGACTCGGTCGGCTGTCCGTAGCCACCTTCGCTATCTCTCCACCCTCTGGACAACCAAGTACTTCGCCCTCGGCACAGGGCCGAGCCGTAAAGCCAGCCTGGGGGCGAAGGCGGTGCCGAACACAGCGGTTCGTGCGCCAAGCGAGGCGGTCGGGGCACGCCGGGAGCACGGCGGTGGCTTCGCCTTCGCCGCCGCGCGGTGCCTCCGCGGCCCGGGGAGGCTCTGGCCGCAGCGCCCTCCGCGTGGCCGTTGGCGAGGTGCTGCCTGCGAGGCCCGTGCAAGTCTGGTGTTCGTTCCCTCACACTCGCGCCAAAGCGGCCTGAACCTCCTGCGGTCCCAGACGCTGGGCAAAAGCTGCGCGTTTAATAGGGCTCACAAAAGGACTCAGGGTACGCGCCGCAAATAAAGGAGGGATGAAAGGAACCTTCCCGGGGCTGCGCTGGCTCAATTCCTGTTTGATTGACTGCTCATGCTGTTGCATTGCCAGTTATTAGAGCTGGTAAAAGACAATTTCTGTCCCATAGGAATTTCCTATACTTCAACATTTGTTTCCATTCTGAAACAGCATTAACAATTTCAAAATAAAGAGCAGTTTTACGAAATCTGTAGTCCTAAACTAAAGAAATGCCACTCTGTGCACGCATGAATTTTCAGTCCCAAGGAATAATCTCTTTTCCTCCCCAGACTATTACAGAGGTTGAAAAGGCTTGTATTTCTAAGATTTATTATATCATTATTCCAACTGATTGATCCAACTCCTTGGAAAGATGACAGAGCACACTGAAGAGCTGCCACCATGATGCTTTCCCTCCCCCTCCTTGGGTTCTCCAGAGTGCTCAAGTCCTAAACACATAGGGAGCAGGAAGCATTTTAGGGTTTCTCCAGAAACTTCAGTAAGCACTGAGCTAGCAATGGCTGGCTCCTGCAGCTTCCTTTCCTTACGCGACATGCACTGAAATAAGGAGAGCCTATGACTAAAAGTTGTGCAGCTCAGTGCCCTCAGCTCTCAGATGGCCCTTCAGGGCTGTAGACAATGTCTCAGGCAGTGCAGAACAATGTTTGTAGTCTAATCGCACTTGTTGCTTAATCCCAGAGCAAAGCTAGAGACAAAAATCTGCTCTCTCTACCTAGCTTGACTCCCATTTCAGAGAGCAAGCGAGGAGTAAGCAAGAACCAGCAGCTGGCAGATGCAGGGATGCTGCTAGCCACTGCGGTTAGCAAGATTCAGCTACCAGTTGTCCAACACAGCAGCCACTGCTCGCATGAACAGATCTGGCTTCTTTTTCCCCCTCCACTTTTGTAATTAAAAACCCAAATAGTTGAAAATGGACAAGTCTTATTCTGCTCATCTCTCAAGCCCCAAAATGAAGGGAACCAACAGCCCTGCTATCCCTTCACACCTTTCAAAGCTGCAGCAAGACCCTCATTGCCATTTTGCAGCAATCATCCCTAGGTAACAGATACTCCCATTCTCAACAGAGCCATATGGCTGCAAGGTTAATATTACTGCATCACAATGTACCGGGCTGAATGTGACTGCAGGGGTGTCTTTTGACTTAAAATAGTCTTTATGAAGTGTTATGCTTTAGGGAAATAGTGTTAGCAAGAAATGTCAGGTTTTGCTCCAGTTGAAGAACAGAATCTAACAAGGGTGGTTGTCAGCTATTATGCTTTTGTACTGAAAAATTGTACAACCCTTTTAAGCTACATATAATGATTTTATAGCCTTTTAACAAGAGGAACACCACTGGGTAGGATTTTAACAGGGGAAGCAGGATTTGTGGGGTTGTTTTTTTTCCTTTAAACAAGCCGAATTCCCCAACTTCTTCCTTGATTTAAACCATGAATTGTATTACAAACAGAAGAGAGAAGCATCTAAAGCAGCTTTTTTATATTAAAAAAAAAAAACCTCTCAAGTAATGATGATCCTTCAGTACTCAGACAAGTCAGGGGTCAACATGACCTTATTTGCCTGTGATTTTCATTAGGAGCACTTTCTGCAGTACCATACTTCTAGTACCTCTTCAAATACACAGAGGATTCATGCTTCAGTTCTGCATGCATTAAGAATGCAGCCATAGCAACTACTAGCATTAATGAACTATTTGCTTATGCAGTAATAATTAACTTCCATTACATTACTTTGTGTGATTACTTTCTTAATTGCCTGAATTATGCATCCATTTAATATTTAATAACCATTCTCAGAAATCAGACACTGGTAAAAAAACAAATTGCTCACAGTTTCCTTGCAATAATTAAGCTCACAAGAATAAATGAAACCTTTTAAAAATGAATGCCTTGTGATTATATCCTTGCATATAGAACAAGATCCTAAATTAGCTATTTATTAAGTCTAAATTTAAGACCAAATAGTACATTTTTCACTTATGCCTTGGGAAATCAACCTATACAGTACCTGACATCACCAGCATAATTAAGTGCCATCTATTTACTTTGAGAGTCACGATTTCTGCATTAGTATTTAGAGCATTCAGAAGCATGTGTTGGGGTGGAGGGGAATCTTAAAATGCTTCCATGAAAAAAATAGCATCTTCTTTACCTGAGATAGCAGCTTAGTTGTGTTTAAAGTACTGGAAAGATCTGTGAAGCGTAAATAGCCTTCAGATGGGGGAGGACTGGGCAGGATTTTTTTTTTCAGTCTTGTTTTAATTTACATACAATGAGAGCACACTTATACAGTCTGGGGTCAGGCTTACCAAACAATGAAATTCATTGTTGTATATGAAAATAATGTTTACAATAAAAAACAAGCAGTCTGATCTACTTGTTTTTTTCATGTTGTCATCTGTCTCTCTGAGCCCTTGTGCCCTTCCAGCACCCAACCAAAGCCACATGCTGATTTGCAAAGTGATAATGCCATTACGTTATTGCACATCAGCTTTGCTTCTCAGTGGCTTCCAAAGTAGTCCCTGGCTTAAATAAAATGTGCAACTGTTTTATTGTAGGTTGCTTTGGCAAATAGCCTATTGAGCTGGACAAGACAGATAACTGTTGTGAGAATTTTGTTTTATTTTGTTTTTTTCCTGAGTTGCATCTGCAAAATTGCTCTGCCATTCCACATTGATTATGGCAGCCATGTACAGATGTGTTTATCTGAACCATAACATCGCTCAGCTGAAGCTTCAGGGATACTGGGATGTTACTTACTCTGCTATCCTGTGCATACATAGTGCAAGTGAAATACATACATTACATATATACATACACACATATATATTTTATATATATAGTCCAGGTATCCTATACCCAAATAAAGTCAGTGAATGCAGGAACTAATCAAAGGGCTTATCTACCAGGATGCAGATGAAAAAGCAGAGATGCTTTTTCCCCTCCTCCTTGCCCACACAGGTGGATCATTTTCCCCAAGACACCCAGGAGCCATGGGAAGCTGGGAGGGGAGACACGGGCGCATTTTGGGTGTCAGGAGCCCACAACGGCTGCGAGGCTGAGTTTCTAAACTGAGCTAAATTGATGCCAATCTTGCTGGCTGTTGTTACAGTGGGCAGCATCATTAGGATTTGCTTTTTAAATGATCTCTCAGCCTGTAAGTCTGAGAGCTGCTAGCAAGGCAAGGTTAGAACGAAAATGATGGCAGCATGTTGATGCTTCACAGACCTCATGATAGTTTCCGTCTGTCATTATTTACGTCTGACTAGATGCGTCATGTCAGCTACCTAGAAGGCACTTTAATATGAAGCTCTTGTTTTCCTCTGCTTTTGCACATCCAGACTGGATACTTTTTTTTTTTTTTTTTTTTTTTGCATCACTACACTTAGGTGAAGCTTGCTTCAATCTCTCTATAATGACACACAAAGAAATAAAAATTGTTTATCTAGTGTTATTATACATGCTTCTATTCTAACAGATCTCTTCGACATTGTTCACAAAAAGGTGAATTTAAATCAATAAACAGACATCTATCAAAAGGTCAACTTAATTTTATTCTTTCAGTTTTACCAATTTTAAGTAAACCGTTTTTTAATTTAGCTTTCAAGTAAACATTGTCTTAGTGGACTGAAGCACCAGCCTGCGCTTCAGCATTTGATGGAATTTAGTAGTTTAATTAACATGTTATTAATACTGCTTTATAACATGATGAGTTCCATCAGAGTCAACATAAATGAGGTTACAGCTATCAGAGTGCCAGTTTTGCCGTTATGCTGCTGCTGGGCAATTCAGCTGCAGGGGCTTCCTCGGACCCCCGGCCGGGAGCAGAAGGTGCAGCTCGCCCACGAGCCGCGCAGCCAGCCCCGAATCCGCCCCGGCAACTCCATGCCCCGACCCGCCTGCGACGCCGCGGGGCCCCCATCCTACCGGCCTTGCTGCAGGCAAAGCTCCCAGTGCAGGCTAGCCCCCCACAACTGGTGTCGGGGGCCACATCCTGCCCTTTCCAACCCATCTCTGCTGCCCCATCTCCAGGAGCCACCTGCAGCCTTTTACACATCAACGCCTGCACACCCCCAAATACCTGTTCAGCCAGGGTGGCCTGGCTTTGCTGAATAACCATGAGCACCAGCTAATGCATCTCATCCTCTTCCCATCCTTTGGCTCCCCAAGCACCCTGTTCCGCCTCTGCTTTTTGTCATATATGAAATTAAATTGTGAGCTTCTTGCAAGCTTTCATTTATCTGCAACAGGAGGGGCCTAGCACAGCTCTGGGTGCAATAAAACAATCAACAGCTCGATACTGCCAAAAAATATTCAATACAATTTGATCAGCTGTGTTTTCTTCAGTTATGTTTGCATTTCATACAATAAAAAACACGGGGTAAATTCAAAATATCTTTAACCATTTGCCCAGTATACTACTTTTGGGTACATTCCATATGCTTTCTTAGTACCAGCATGTAAGTTATTGGTTACCTAAGCAGGGTAAAATACTTCAGTTTCACAGATGTTTTGCATCTTCAAAATTTAGTAAGATAGAAGATCTTCAAGTGTTATTTGTCTAAATTAAATTTTAAAGGTTACCAATTTTTCTCACTAACCCTATCAGAGGGGTGAAGTTATCAGTTCAATGGTAAATTGATGTTACCTAACCCAAAGCATTTTCCCTTAAATTTTAAAAGAGCATTTAGCTTCAGGTGGACTCCAAAAGGTAATGCTTTCCCGAAGTTATGGATACAGCTGGCCAAGTTACTCACTGAACTAAATTCAACAGATGTTATTTGTATTTTTTTGGTTCTTGAAAAGCCCTCAGACCACAATTATTACAAAAAGTGCTGCATATTTGACATTTTTTCCACAAGAAATCTATTTAGTGGAAGTTTAAGCCTGGAATAAGTTATAAATAGCTCACTCCACATGTCTTACTGTTTGCCTAATTCAATTGGCCTCCTAAATAGTAGGAATTATGTTTTCTGTTACCTGGTTGGATGAAAGTGCTACAAGGAATACTTACGTCTTCATAGGTGGCACCTAACAGTTAATTCTTCTGGATACTTTAAATAGGTTTTTCTTTTTCTGGAATAGCCTATAGTGCTTAGATTGAACTTTGTGAGTAGTGGTTTAACATCCCTTTACTTTCCACCAGCACTGTAGAAGTTCTCCTGTGTAAATGTAGGGAGGATGAGCTTTGGGGTTTTTGCACAGGACAAAAGGCTTTCATAGTAATTAAGTCCATCTCCCAACTCTCACCCTTCAAGAGCGAGAAGGGTTGTTGTAAATGAAATCCCAGAGATAACTATACTGATTATCAGAAAAAAATATTGTGCTAAAAGCTCCCCTTACACAGAGTTTATAGTGGCTATATTTAAAACATCAGGGTATATTTAAAGTGAAAAGTGCTTATCTCCTATTTTGATATCATTAGTAAGTACTAACATGGCAATACAGTTTTCTCCTCATATTTGTCATTTATATCATGCTAAATGTGTTCTCCCAGCGTTTTTGTTCAGTATCCATTACAATTCCTTTACAGCACGAGACAAGTGACAGCAACAGCTCAGGACAGTCCATAAAATAACAGCACAAGGCTGCAGGCATGATTATTGCTATTAATTTTTTTCAGAAATATTGACATGAAAATAGCCTGAATGGTGCTGTCACATTCAAGATCTCAGGTTGCACGGCTACCGCGTGAGACAGAGCAGCAGCCGTTCCCCGCGAGCCCGCTGGTCCAGAGGGCAACTCTGGGCTGTGCAGGATGGGGCCCTTCTGAAGCAAAAAGCAGAGGGCGTTTGGTAGGCAGCTCCTCTGTACTCTCCTTCACCGGGGTTAACGCTGGGCTGGAAGGAGAGCTAGCAGACAGCACCCTCCAGAAAATTATTACACAACTAAGAAACGATGAAAAACCACATATGCCAGTTTAAGCTCCAAGACTCTTCTAAATCAAGCATTCTTTGTTTAAATTCAGGGATTTTGAAACTCAGATGTGAAACTTCCACAACGTTTTACCAGCTCTGGACAGAACACTGAGCACGTCAAGTTCTTCGACATCTGTTATACTGGAAACTCACAGGTCACAAGCCACTATGAACATTTAATATTCGAAAACTCAGGAATAGCCTCCAACCAGCTTTAAAAGTGTGCGCATGAAAGTTTTTCTTCAAATTTGACACAAGATGTGATCCTTACTAGTGCAGAAGCTAAACCGTGTCTGGTGTGATAAACAGCGAGCGGTAGGTGGCAGTCAAACCACTGAGCTATTTCCACCGTTCTCTAACACGGAATCGCTGGTGGGGCAACGCGAAAATAGTACCTTTTCGGGTTTTAACGGCAGCCCTTTCGAAACGATCTTCTCAGAGGCCTCACGCGGTAGAGCCGGCAATGGATAGTAATAAGCTTCAGAAGAGCAGAGAGAAGCACTTAAGTGCAGTTGCCCGATTTTGCATTCTGAGCTTGTTTTCTTTTCAGTTTTGGATCTTGTTTTTTTTATTTTTTTGAAAACTTATGGGAAGATTCTTCTAAAGTAAAAAGGTTATGTGGTTTTCCAGGAGTGACCCGATGCTGGCTACCATGGGCTACCCAAGGATGAGCCAGAAAACGCAGGTACAATTTGTCCACACGCAGTAAGGGAGATTGCCCTCCCAGGTGCTAGGTCAGCAGCTCTGCCCACGCATACTCTAACGGGTTAAAGCCAGAGTCCTCTTTTTAAGGCACATACGAAATAAAATATGTATTGAATTAGTGAGTGCTGTGGAAAGGGCTATGAAACACTGAGAAAAGCATCATCTCAATCTTCAGCTTTTTCCTCCTGTTGAAGTGGCAAATATTAAATACAAGTGTCTAGCACTCAGAAAAAGTTACTCAGTAACACATATGCCACAGTCACAGCAGGACTATTAATCAGAGACAATGTCTCCATGCACGCAGGGGCCTTACAGTGCATCTCCTAATGGGACAGCATAAGTTCTCAAGTGTCTCCTACACCGATCTTCAACAATACTCAAGTGACAGGTGAGACCAAAATTTGGTTTATACTTTTTTCAAACATTTATATTGGCAGTTTCATAAATCCATTTTTTAAAGAGTCTATCACTTTACTCATCAGCCTGTGCATGAAGAAAGTAAACCAAAATGAAACTAAAAGCAGCAAGAGGTATTTGCTAATTCTTAGAGGTTAAAAAAATTACCGGGTATCCAGTTACTATTTTTTTAATTACAGAAGCTATGCCACTTGCAGACATTTTTGTCCTACTTCCACATCTTGTAGTATTTGTTTGCATAGGACTTTATTTTTGGTTGTTCCCTACTTAAGGAATCTTAGAATAGAAAGGCAAGGTAAGAGATTTGGTGAATTAGTATTTCACTTTCAGATGGCTCATTCAGAATCTTTCAGCATGGCATAACTGTCACGCATTTCATTGCTACAGAAACACAGAATAATTCTAGGAAACCATTAAGCATTTGTTGTTTCTTAGCTTTCCTACAGCTAGAGCAAAAGCTTTATGATCTCTGTGATTCTGAAGAAAACATAGGCTTTTCAAGCAAAGACAAGAATGGTCCAAAAGCACCTCTCTATTGCTGTTAGAAAATGTGCATTGACAGGAACATCTAAAGAACATAAAAAATCTTAACTTTTTACAGTGATTAAGACTATCTTGAGTTTGAACTGTGATTTGTGCCTGGACACACAATTCAACACAACAAAGCAAACATACAGATCTAAAAATGTCAGATCTGTATGCAGACATCAGTAAGATGCATAAAATATCATTTGGAGGTATCTTTCTAATAGACTGACACAAACAGAGGCAACAAGCTTAAAATTTCAGGGCTTTAACTGGTTAAACAGCTGACAGAGGACACCCTCCACATTTTAGAAATACTTCATCAAGAGGTCAAGAATGTACATATCCATCTTGTTCAGCAGGCAGAACAAAACAATGAGAAAAAGTGCTGTTGCACAAGTTGCACAGTGAGACACAGTAACACATCGCAGAAACTGGGTAAATTGCTACTTTTTCCCTTATGAGAAAACTTAAGCATATGTTTGAGAAAACTTAAGCATATGTTTGATTGAGAAAACTTAAGCATATGTTTGATTGAGAAAACTTAAGCATATGTTTGATTGAGAAAACTTAAGCATATGTTTGATTGATGCACAAAGATTTCTACAAACAACTCATGAGTGATGTTTCTACAAAATAGAAATGAATGAAAGATTCAGAATCAGAAATATGAAACCTGAATAAGATCGAATTTGTAACAAACTTAGTCACAAAACAGAATTTGTTTTGGACAGATGCAACTATAACAGTACCACAAAATGCTCAGAAATCACTTTGCATTTCAGAGCTCTGTCTATTCATGCTGGTCGCAATTATCCAGCCTTGCAAAAAGGCAGCAAGAGAAGTTTCAGATGGACACGAGGACAATGACTTCTGATTGAATGAGAACCGATACTCAGATTGATATTTGGTCTTGATCTGAAATTTGTATCTTGCAGCAAAAGTACTATATTTTCTAATAAGTTGTTCCAAAAACTTAACTGTTGTCCTTGGTGAACATCAGTATCTATTTATAAAGGAAAGTGGAAAGGTAGGAAAAATAAAGATGAATTATTAGACTTTCTTCCTTTTCTACCTTTAGTAGCAGAAATGTTCTCAGAGTTCAGTATCACAATGTCTATCCCTTTGTGAGATGAGCTTAGACTTGAGGGCCTGAAAAACCTATCATTCAAGGAGCATACAAAGACCTATATAGAGACCTAAAGAGCTGTTGTATCCACATAAAATAGCGCAGAACCACACTTAGCTCCAAAGAGGTATCGGTGAGATAGACCAGCCCTGCAGAAGCAGTCCCCCAGCCTCCAAAATCAGTCCCAGATTTAGCCTGCTTAGAGACCTCTGCATGATGCTCTTCATCCTTAGCAACCTCCTACAGCTACCAGCTGCTTACACCGGCTCAAAAAAAAAAAAAAAAAAAAAAAAAAAAAAATCTATCAATGTCCTTACTGGGAACTGCTAGATCAGGCAGACTCATTTTTACAGCTGCAGACTCTTTTCATTAGTTATTTATCATACCTTTCTCAACTGCTCCACTGTTTCTTATCCTCTACTTGGAATAAAAGCGTAAAGCCAAAACATGAAGCATTGCATAGTAAAGTTTTTGAAACTGCACTATTTAAGATGCATCTCTAAAAATACATGGGATTCAATTTCAGTCATGCAACAAGCTAGATCAGACTAATGACCTATGTCATCAAGAATACAGCAGAAATATCAGATGAAAGTATCCACAGAAGATTCCCTACAGTAGCAAGTACAGTGAACAAACAGAAACATCTTTGTTAAACACACTGTGCAATAGAAGGGTTACAGCTCCTAGAAACCCCTCGGTCCAACTGGCAGCCCACAGAAAAGTGTTTTTACAGCTTGTTACAAAAGATCAGAATTCTGCAATATTTCCAGCAGCTCTGATGGCACCAAGCGTTTCTGAAAAGGAAGGTGAGCTGCCCTACGCCAGAGTGGCTCACCGGGACATGATGATCTACGCCACGTGATCACGTGAGCACATTATCCCAGTTGCATTACCCAAAGCAAGCGATCACACAAAACACCAAAGCAAGCAGCACTGACAAAAACATCTAAAAACCAGAAAAATATACAAATTAATTCCTGTGGATAGAAATGTTCTACCCCTTCAATATTATGCTGTGTACAAAGCATAACAATGGCTGAGGGGAACAGGAGACAGCAGAAGTCATAGGAAAGCTTCTTGGCATTCTTTAAGAAGTTGGAAAGACCGATGACAGATTTGCAAGGGTGTGTGGCCAGCTACTGCTGCAGCCGCTCTTGTACTCATGCAGATCAACTGATCTGGTTAGTGTCAGAGTCAAGCTTTTCATTTTTCTAAGACAAAGAAAAATTTTAGATCAAGCTCTTTCATAAATATACAGTAAGTAGTATTAGGATTTGGTATGAATGGCATTTGTACTGACTTTATACAAGTACTTCCTGCAGTTTCCAAATTGTCGTTGAGCAGGGTTGCAAAACCAAAATACAGACAACAAATTGGTCGTGGGCAATGAGAGACTGCTTGAACAAGTGTATTTTAACAAGGCTTTTATAGGCACACTAATATGAAATTGATGTTGAGTAGGCCACTTTTTAGAGCTGGGTTTATCAGCTATCAAAACAAACATGATCCATTGCTTGAACACAATTGCTACAATTAAAGCATTGCAATTCTACTAACAATTTATAAGTGCACAGTCATGATACATTTTAAGATATGGCTGAATTATATATATAAGCCAATACCCTTGATGAATATTTAAATAAGTGCTAATACTTACAGTTGCATAATGTCTATGCATGTAACATGACAATTGAACATCCTGACCTGAAAATACTTTAGTCAGCTTTCTCTGCAACACACACTTGGTTATTGCTTACCTCTTTGGGTTTTTTCTGCATTTTTAAAAGAAATAGTAAGAATTTTTCCTTGCACTAAAGAAAAAACCTCTACAATGCATGAATCAAATACATTAGACTGGCAGGCATTAATGTGTAAAAGGCTGCAGGTGGCTCCTGGAGATGGGGCAGCAGAGATGGGTTGGAAAAGGCAGGATGTGGCCCCTGACACCAGTTGTGGGGGGGGCAGCCTGCACTGGGAGCTTTGCCTGCAGCAAGGCCAGTAGGATGGGGGCCCCACTGGCTACTCTGCTTCTCACCTCAGTTTCCTTTGCAAAAAGACATACTATGCTGATCAAGGAAAACACATAAAAAATAGGTTCACTGTTACCCCAAAAGCAGCTAAGACCTTCCTGGTCTGTCTCTTAAAAATCAGTACAGAGGGAAAGGCATGGATACCATCAAACTTGGGAGCAACCTAGTAAAGAATTTATTCTTCCCATATTAGCCTACAAAGCAGTTGGGAGTTTTCAGGCATCCCCCTCAAAGTTATCATCTCATTCTCCACAAGCTGAAAAAGTGATTTAGTTCATAAAATAGGACATTATCAAAATTACCAATTGTATTTCATAGTGCAATACAGGTGTTTGCCATGTTTTCACTGCATCACAGCAGCTTGCTGACCACATCTGCAAGAAGCAAGCTAGTCTCAGTCACTAAGGCAACCACTGAAATCAACAATTCAAAGCAAGAGGGACATGTGTGAGGAGCACTGTCCAGAGAGAACATAACCTACTAGGTGGAATAGATTATATATTGTGTTGCCAGCCCATTTCAAAGTACGTGATACAAGTGTACTACTGCATAGACAGACCTGTAGTAAGTTTAAGCAAAACACAGGAACCGGTACCCTTAGAAGCTGTAGAATCAAGCCCTTCCTTGCATTTCCATCAAAGTCAGACTTCACAGCTTTCAAATCAGCTTCTGTTCCCAAGACTTCTTCACTCCATTGATCGACAGTTATATTTTACCACAAATGTCAGCTTACACTCTTTGAACAGAATGAGCCAATGACAGCAGTATCTAGTGGTTTATTTAAGAGACTTTCAGCAAATAGCTGGACCATTTTTGCTTCTTACCTCAGTTCTTTCACCTCTCCATGCACATCTAACATCCATTCTCCACACCAGGGATGAACAGTACAGTTTTGCTCTTTCATAATTTTGACATCAAACTCAAGGGTCTAACAGGTATCAACAATTAAAGCTTTCCAGGAGGCCAGCAGGACTGAGGGTTATGCACAACATCACTTATTTCTTACTAACCCCCTGTGCCCCAGCTTTTGCCAGCCAGCGAATCCATGAGTGGAAGTGTCTCCATGGAGATACACAAGCTAATGGAAAGGGCTACCACCTCATCCCTGGGCTAGAGGACTCCCTCATGTGGCATAGGACCCATTTGTTTCTGGAACCATCTCATTTTTTGTGCTTTATATACTTACCGTGCATGTTCCCTTTACTGCTTTTGGATTTTCCTAGAGTTTTTGTATTGTCCTATTTGCTATACCTGCTTTGTTTTCCTCATTCACATCTGTTAGATCTTTCTTCAGTCCCAAGCATCAACTGTTCAAGTAAATCATGTGTCACTTAGAAGATACACACGAGTAGCCGATTCGTTAAAATCACTGCATTTTATTCCATTCTTGAGCAACACTTCATTTCTCTAAATGAATAAGCATACTGAGAAATGTATGTTTCTATCCAATACATGTAAATGCAAATAGAGATGAATAGGAAAACATAGAAAGTCAAATGTATTTAATATTTTTCCAAAATATGTATTGAGGAAGAGAAGAGGTTCCAAAACAAAATCTTTGATTCCCATCTGTGAATAACTTCATGCATAACTTCAAAAACTATTTGATCCCTGTGAATACTACTCAAATCCACAAGGTACCCATTTCCTGCTACTGACATATGCTTAGAATATATTCCAGCATCAATTACATTTAAATTTGCACTATAAGAGTTTTTGAACAGATTAACATGATCTGTGCATGCAAAACCTGAAAACCTGCTTGCTGTATTATTTAAGACTGCTTTCTTGATAATGAATTTTGCACTCATCAATGGATATAGACATCAAAGTTCTAGTAATATACTACTGATGTATGAATTGCCTGGATGCATATACCCTATAGATTGCTGACAGGGCTGATATAGGCAGTCCACAGATCCTGACCTACTCAAATCCATTGATCTGTTTCCATCAGTGAACAGAAGTGGACATACAGGAGAAGCAGCACAGGGCAAACATGCATGGCATGTATGCATTCTAACCTAAAATGCTCCCAAGTTTCCAGCATTTTTCATGAGATTTCTTGAGGTTGTGGTTTATCTAGTAATCCCTGACAGGCATTTTATCTGAGTTCTTGCCTTATCTCCCTGAGAACCCTCTGCAAACCTCCCAAAACATCCTTTGGCAGGGTGTGCTACTCGCTTTATGAAAGAGATGCCTCCTACCACTCTGGGCTACTTTTTTGTAAGCTTCTTTTGGTGGCTCTCAGCTCTTGTGTTGAAAGGGACTGAAAATCCATTCCTCCCCCTCCGTGCTAAGCGAATCACACCATCCTAAGTCATCTTTTTTTCCAGAGAAGAAAATCCTAGCCTACTCAGCCCTTCCCACTGAAGCCTTGGATCACTCATTTCCCTCTTCTGCATCTTCACAGTTCCAGGCCACCCTTACTGAGATGAGTTAGAACTACAGTTTCCAAGGTGCAAGTGAGCAAAATCATTTTGCCAGCATATAAGTCTGCTTTAGTTTTGGATCCTTCCTCATAATTCCTTAAACTCATTTTGCTTTCTAGCCTGCTGTTAAGCACGAGCTGATATTTTCACAGAACTATCCATCACAACCCAAGGTCTCACTCCAGAGTGAGGACAGTTTAGAGCCAATCATTTCGTATGTGAAGCTAGGGCTGTTTTTCCCACACACATCAGTTCACATTTATCTACACTGAATTTCTTCTACCGTTTTATTGCCCAGTCAGGGTTTTTTCATATCCTTGCATAATTCTTCAGCCTGCCCTCTTCCTATCTTGAATAATTTTTGTATCAATAGCAAACTTTTTCATTTCATTATTCATTACCTTTTCCAGTTCATTTATAAGTGTTTATAAACAGTAGAGAACCTGTAGGACAATCCCCTCCACTGCATAAACTGATTTGTTTATCTTTTGACCAATTTTCTCTCCTAGAAAGAACCTCTCCTCTTGCCCTACAGCTTCTTAATTTCCTCAACAGCCTTCAGTGAAGAAGATTACTAAAAGTCTGTTTGAATTTCAGGTAGAAGGTGCTAACTGAATCACCCTTATCCTTATTCTTTTTGATCCCTTCACAGAACTTTGAACATTTTCTTCCATGAATATCTATAAAAAGAAAACACACTTAAATAGCTTAAATAAAGCAGCTTGCTTTTGAGACATTAGAGACAATCTTAACCACATAAAAGAGAAACCTGCTTTTCCCTTCAGCTCTGGAAATGAAAAATTGTTCAAATCTGACTAGGTAACAAACTGCTGCAATCTGCCATTCCCTAAACTACAACAAAAGCAGGCCAATGAGCAGTGGCAATAACCCAGTCCAGTTTCTGGCTGATTTCTGACCAGCTTTGGTGCCTCACAGGGCTCAAAGCTCTGTTTTGTCCAGCTCTCTGGACCCAGTGAAACCAGTAGAAGTGAAACTGCTCAAGATGAAGTTGCTCAACAGATGCCAAAGATTCATTTGTTTGAGCAATGCTTTTCTCTCTAGCTGAAAGAGGGGATGACAGAGGCAGTAGCTGCATAAACCCTTTTACCATAAGAAACAGGCTTCATAAACCTTTGTTTATGAAGAAAAATAAGCTAAATATCTTAGTAACACTAGGTGTTATTTAGATATTTCTAATATACAATGGACTCATCCAAAAACAGTCTATGAAGGTTCAGTTATTTTTACTTGTATCCTGGAATGGATTGTGAAATAATAGCAAGTGTAGTTTAGATGGGATAAACATTAAGGGCTTTTATGAGTTGTGCTTTGGAGCTTAAATAGATTGGCAAGAGCCATCTCCCTTGTGCAATGCTCACACTGGCATGGCAAAGCAGGGTTTTACCTGACTAGATGAAAAAAATGACCACTATTAGAAATAATTACAAACAGGTGCCTTTAAGTACAATGGCTGAGCTGATTCCTTCACTTTATTATTTTGGAAATTTCCTTGAAGGAGGAGTGTTTTGCTTGCTTGAGGGAAGCTTATTATTTTGATCCAACCACAGCATTGACAAACACAGCCATAAACTTATCTTCAGAGCGAATATTGGCAGGGAGAAGCAGTACATGACCACTTAGCATAGGCAGTTATATGCATAAGGCACTAGCTTCAATTATCTGCTCTGATCCAGCTATTTTTGAGCAGTTTTATCACTCACTAACTTCAGCAGTTGTATATAAGGAGCATAGTTAATCATGAGATGCTCATACTTGCTGCTGCTTCTGCACACGAATCCCTGCATGGGGATGTAGCCCGGCTGTAGGCTCCACCACTGCACAACTGCTTCCTGATGAGCATCCCTGGGGACTATACAAGCAACACAGCAAAGGAAGAGAGCTCAGAAAAACTAGCCATGGTTAAGTAATTCGATCTTGGGAGAGAGGTGAGATAGCAGGTTTACAAGGTGAAAAACATAATATTTGATTCATCCAAACAATAGAATTAAAGAGAATAAAGAATTCATTTCATGCACAGAGCAGTTTACCCAGTTTCCACACACAAGCATGAAATAACTTGAAGTTGTAAAATAAATTAAGCACAATTTATGAACTGACAATTGTGCTCAGTGGTCATAATAGAAGAATGTTATGGCTCCAACTGTTTATACGTAAGCAGCTTAGTTTAGACTTTGCTGTCTGAAGAGGACTGCATTCCTCACTTATCTGAAGAAAACACCTCCGTGCTTAAAAATTGAGGTAAAAATCCCAAAGCTAGCTGCTTAAAGTTGTGCTTCTAATACCCTCTGTAGCCTTCAGTCTGGTCTGACTTTTGAGAGTCTGTATTCTACTATTTAAAAGCCTGACTATAGATTAGAAAGCCTAATTTTAAGCAGTCAGATTTGAAACTTGCAGCTTTATTTACTAAAGGAGGAAAATAAAGGGAGTGAAATACCTTGAAGACAAGGTTGGGGAAGGTATTAAGCTGCTTGCTTTTAAATCTCACAGTATGATGCTATTCACACAGTGAGGGAATATAGTTCTTACCTTTAGACAAGCTCCTAAAACTAGAACATTTGTGAAAATAACTAGAAAGACAAAGTTACTGACTTGGTAATTCCAGGACCTTTTTTCAAAGAGCAGACTGAGTCATGGGAAATAACTAAGTCCATTCTCTCATGTATGACTGATATCAGGAGACAATTATATATGGGCAGTTTTCTGGATTAAAAACACTACATTTTTGGTACTCTGTAGGCACAAAAAACCCTCAAATTTGAAAGGAAAAGCAAATATTTGGTGAAATTGTGTAATTTGAAATTAAATTTTACTTTAAGAGAAAAATATATTTTTGTAGAATAAGCATATATAAAGCAGTTGTAATTATGTTTTTAAATATTTTAAAATTATTTCTAGTATCAGAGATGTACACTAACAGATCAATATATATAGGCGAGTTTTTCCCCTGTTGACTTTTAAGAATAGGGAGACAAACATTTAAAAGTCCAATCCACTAGCATAGCTGAGCCATAAAAATGTCATAGGGCTTACAGATAGAATGACATTTGAAACCTAAAGAAAAAAAAAAACATGCTTCCTGGGGGCAGTGGGAGAAATCATAGGAGAATGATATTTGCTGTAACATCATTAATGCTACACATTTAAGGACCAAAGATTTAGCTTACTATACCTAAGAATCATAGTTACCTAAGAGATTCTATTTTTGAGACATTTAAAATGTTAAAGCCACTTAAATCTAGTATTTTAAACATTACAAATATTTTACCACACTGACAAAAGCATATTTCTTTCACTTTTTCACCCCATTTTTTTTTTCCATAACAGGTGAGGAAAAGAGCTTTTGTTCTGGTCTTGCCCTTTCAAAGTTGCATATTTCAATGTTTGCAGGGGAAGGAAGTACAAACAACAGCCTGCACATGTGTCCTGGGAGCCTGCACACATCTGCCTCCTAGAACACATGATTACCAATGCAACTTCAGTTTACCAAGCAAAGAAAAGAAATTCATGGCAAGAAGAAACCATAGTCCTTCACTGGAATCAACATTGGTGGAAACAAACTGAAGACTGCCTGCAGCAGAGTAACAGAATAGTTAACAAATCCTTACAGGGACAAACATTCCAGTTGGTACAACTAGGCAACGTGTAGCAGCAGCTCATCAGAATGAAGTTAACACTCATTTACTGTAACAGCCTCATTCCTCCCCTGTTTAATGGCAATTTCTAGAGCGCTGCAGGTAGGAATTGTGCTCAGCACACCAATAAAACTGGTGAGCTGTATCACAAGGTCTGTCTTGATTTTCACCCCCCAGGACTGTAACTACCTTCAAACAGTGGCAGTTCATTGAAACCTCAAAAGTTAGAATCAAACAACAAGAGCATCTGGGGGTACAAAGGATAATTTTCCTAGACTTTAGGCCAGGGAACTCGCCACTGCAAGAGCCAGGTGAGCAGCTCAGCTTAATTAAGTCTGCCATAAAACAAAAAGCTGGTTTTGCCAGTTTGGTGTTCACGCAGTAAGGTCCCCATATCCCTCACTTGCATGCAAACATATGCCAACCTAAAGAAATTTTTCTATAGTCTTAGAAGGTGGTGAAGGGGAGAGCAAAGAGAAGAAAGAGGGGATTAAATAAACAATTTAATACGAAAAGAGAAACTCCAAGGCTAGAGAAACACATGTCAAGTCAGACCAGTTTCATTCAGTAACAGACTGGTAGCAGTAACACAGTAACAGAAGTTAGCTAATTTCCACCAAAACAGAATAACCCTCTGCACCCAGTGAGACAAGCCTTTCTTGGTCAGTACGGCAGCCATAGCAAAAGGCAGAGCTGCACGAGTGCATGTGGGTCAAATACTTGAACTTCTTTTCACTTTGCTTCCCTGTCTGCAGTGATGGCCAGTCTCAAGTCATGTCATTCACAGATGCAGCTATCTTGCCCATCTCGGGCAGGAAAACACTACCTCCTCCCTGAAGTCAGTGATCAATACCACAGGGACTAAAACCAGAACAGATAAATCAAAAGCTTTTCTTTCATTTTATATTACTCAAAAGTCTTCCAAAGTTGTTGTGTGCCACAAAAAATGCAAAGAATCAGTATAGACAAGAGCAGAAATTGCAATGGTTAAACACACGCATGAGCCGAAAAAGCATCTTCACTAAATAAGCCACAGGGCGATGCAGTAGCTACAAGCCTAGTACTAAAAATGGATTGCTCCTTTATAAAAAAAAACAGACAAATGCTTTTTTGTGCTGGGATTCAAATCTAATTTGTGTGTGTGCTGGAGCTATTAGAAGAGGATCAACATAATATTCACTACTAGAACAACATCACTTTCAGATTATTTCATGAACTCTTCTTTTAGATGGGTTACAACCCTATTCGAAAATCTGAATGTTCTCAAACTTAATGAGTATTCATAACTTGGATCCAACTTCTCCACATCCTGAGGCCAAGTCTGGTTGTCACTAACGCATACACACCCATACGCTTATTTCTTGGAAGAGGAAAGGTGTTTTGGCTTTCACTTTTCAGCACTGAAATTAAGACGACAGCCAACAGAATAATAATTGGAAGTGCCGCAAAAAACCCGCAGTCAACCTAGAAGAGAAGTTGCAAGAGCTATAGACCCATAACAAAACTGAAATTTCAGTTATCTGTAGAATATTGTATTACAATGATCATGAAACTCAAATTACTGTGATGGCAACCACAGTTTGTTCTGCTAAGTACCCAATCTAGATTTTCAGCGAGGCTATGTTTAGAAAGGTTATGTAGTTAATACAAGTAGTTCTTTTCCTTTTTTGGTTCACATTCCTTAGAGGGATCAGAGACTGCTCAGGCTGTCTAAGAGCTAAGAAGGATTCATAGGGGAGCGTTTAATCCTCATTGTGCAGAAAGACCATCACTCTCTAAATTAGAGCTAAAGGAAAAGATCATAGGTCATGGTCCAGCCTGCAGAACCACAAAATCCTTCAGTTCCTATGCATCACTATTATTAAATGCATTTGTATATTAAAAGATTAAAAACAAGTGGAACACAAAAGCAGAGATGGGCTTTGCTGTAAATACTGCTTTTATGCATACTCCATTAAGAGCCATTCATGAGCCACAGGAGGAAAAAAAGAAAAAGGGGGAAAAAAGACTTTCATCAAATATGCATCTATAATCTTTTTCCTGGCAGTATTTATTTTATCAAAAAACAGAGGAAAATAGGCTTTTTAAGTACTTGAAACATGTGTTTAAACTATTGAAAGTTTTAGTTCCCTTTAGAGATTTGAGTTAGCATTTTCTCAAACATCTAGAACTGATTTGCAATTGGAATGAGCATCCAGATCCAGCACTAGCAGCTACACGAACAATTTCTCCATATAGAAATAGTTTGTCTGGATATATAAAAAGTGACAATCGCATATTCTGTGAAAGTTCCCTGCTAAAAAGAAATACATAGAGGCTTCTCATTAGAAAGTTAGAAAGTCCATATTACATCAGCTGATTTTGTGTTGTAACAGCCAGTAACTTTAGCAGTTACATATATTCTTAATAGCTGTAGGTATATTCTAAAAGAAAAAAAAGATATATTCTTAATGGATCCATGGAAAAAAATATTAATTCTATTGGACACTAAAAGCAGAGGGGAAATTAAAGTTCAGGTGAACCCACAACTTTGAGCTGTGAAATCAAATCAATGATTCTCTCTCCTCTGGCTTCATTAAAACATTGTGATATTAAAAACTGTGAAGACCTATACTTTTTAGAATATTAAGACACAAGGTATGTCTTCAAGAAGAAAGAGTTCACAGCCTTTATTGAAGCAACATAATGATCTGAGTGAAGAAGAAATTTTAATCCATTTTGGCTGATTCGGGAAAATCTCACACTCTTAAGCACTCCCTGAAAAAAGTGTTTCCAAAACAGTGTCACAAAATAAGTTTTCTTCAGGGGATCCTCAGTTCAGAAGCATTTAATCCAGATAAGCTTTTCACCCTGTGCAGAAGTTTGAAGGTCTCTTCTGCTGAAAAGCTCAATTTCAGAAGTCAAAGTAAACACAAAGTAAATACCATAAATATGGAAGAGGTGTCTGATTAGACATGGTAAAAGAGGAGGTCTGTAATATGTTAAAAATCATAAAAATCTATAGGTCTAGTCTCAATAGTCTCAAGGCTAAAAGTATTTTTAGACTGCAACAGTCAGAAGAGGTTGTTGAAACTGTTGTCACCCTTTTCCTCATCTCTCAGCTCATACAATTCTTTCCTTCTTTCTATCCTAAATTGCTACTAAAATTAATTGCATAGAAGCCACTGAAAGTTTGTTGTTTTAGGCCCAGCTCAAAGGCCTCTTATTTGCAGAAGCACCTATTTCCATTTTTGTCCTGGCCTCTACCCTAGCAAAACAGCTCCATCTGTCCCAAACTCAGAAGTCTTAGATCATTTCTCCTACCATGTTTTTCTCCAGTCTCAGGAACACATCCAAGTCCCTCTCCCTTGCCCACCTCCAGCAGTTCTCAGGGACAGCACTCCCCAAATCCTTTCCTTCTGCCTCTGCTGTGTAACATAGAAGAGGCCACATACGACAGTGATGTTGGCTTGCAGTGCTCCGAGCATCCTCATCTGTCCACAGCCTCAAGCACTAGAAAATCTTCACTGCATCCCCCACGCTGCACCACGCTCAGTACGAGCCCTGAAGCCTCACCTGGGGCAGGGAGCCCTTGCACAGACCTCCCACACCTGAAGACTGGCTTATGCTGGCAGCTAAAGCACTGCTTTATTGGGCAGCTCCATCATCCATATGAAGTTTGTAGCAATATATTGCACCATCATAAACAAATCTTCGTCTTTATGTCCTTTTACATAATTGCAGCTACATTTAAGTCATTATTCCTGTGTACACCACCAGGAACTGCAAAACTGGATTGTATGATATGTAAGACTCAAAGGGCAGTATCTCACCATATATAAGTCGCAGCCTAAACTAATGGCTTTAAACAAAGCAAACTTTAGAGAAGGGGAGACAACCTGGAAAGACATGGGTGACACGACACATGGTTTAGGAAAGCTTACATGATCCATACTGACAAAAGATTTCCATCCTCCATAAATGCCATAGGAGAGACTGAGGTAGCCAGACAATTTCTGCTTTTGTTTTCCCTAATTAATTTTGTGTCCAGGCTAACATACAGTTACATTTACAACTATGGACCTCCAATCCTATGTAGTTCTTGGGATATAAGCCTTACTCTGGCTGTTTATGTCACATCTGGGAAGCTCCTGTTGGAGGCAAGTTTAGTAGTAGTGTAGTTATTACAGGTGGACAAAGAAAATAAAAATCCATAAATAATTCATCACTTGATAGCGAGCTACCTAGTGATCAAGAATAGAAGTTTAGAGTAAAGATCCTGTCACTGAAGACCTGCTTGTAAAATTTTCAAAGCTCCTGATAATGGAGGCAAAGAAAAAATAAATTCACAATCAGTCTGGATGAGACCTCTCATGTCTGGCATTGTATAATTAATTCTCTAAATTCTTATTGCTGTGCAATTTTGGCCGAAATCTGTTTTTCTTTATTGTAATTCTCCTTTTAGGTCCATGGCACACTCGTGCTATTACTAATGTAGATTTTTATTAGACTTGTTTGGTTGCAGTGGAATTTTAATACTTTTTTCCCCTCAGTTGATTTGGCTAGATAATATTTATTTTTACACACACGTATTTTATGCTATTTTATGTCTATATTTTTAATGAGACATTTGGAGAATGAAATACAAAAGAGTCTTGGCTTGACATAGAGGATGGCTACAGAAGCCTTTTGGTGCCAAGTCTTGAATCAGCTCAGCTACCCTGGCTGGTTGCTATTATACAGCATTTACAGTATCCTGAATATTTTACAGATGAAGTACACAAGGGTTGCTCTATTCAGGGTGGCATGTAGTTACTCACTCAGGGCCTTGTTTTCTCCTGTGGCTCTAAACAAAAGCAGCAACAGCATGAAGAATGAGAAGAGAATAGTCATAAATACCTGGTTTTGTCAAATTCATAAGTACATAGGAAAGAGATACAAAAGAAGAGAGACAAAGAGGTGGTCTAAGAAAATACATGTAGTGCACAGCCAAACAAGGGGACCACAGAACGAAGGACTTACTGGCAACAGATGTAAAGATGAAGAATGTTAAGAAAAATTCATACATGAAAAAGCATGAGCTGGAGATTACTGCAAACTCAAAAAAGAATTTTGCAAACAAAATTGGCAATTAAGTGTTTTGGAGAGACCCACGGAGACAAAAGCAACAGTATTCTTCCTTTAGAGATAATATTAACTTAAAAACAACTTTAATTTCTAGATATTAAAAGTTAGAAGCAAGATTATGATAAAGCAGCTGATCATTTTGTCTTTCATCCCTTTCACTCATAAAAATCAGTTTAGGAAATCTAGTCATTCTGGCTCACAGTACATCTGTCCATGATAGGAAAGTTTCGGTCATACTAGTACAAAAGCATTTCTATGCCAGTGAGTTAAACTAGGACAGTATAAATACGCTTGTATCTCTGCCAACTGCCCTAGCGCAGACAGACTTAGTAGCTGAACTTGAGAAAGGATTCACGTTTTCCATGAGTCAAATTAAAAGTGAATTCATTTCAGAACATGAACATGTACTTGTGGAAACAATTACAGTATTTATCCAGGATTTGTTAGATACCTGTCCCTCTCAGTTCCTCCACAGCAGGTCCAGCAGCTTCAAGTGCATTTTTCTCTGCAAGTGGTAGGAACCAACATGCAAGACAAGCTTAGTATTTTGCTATCATTCTGTTAACATTGTTGAAATTTTAAGCATTTTGGTCACTGTTTAGGCTATCAGGCTAATTAACAGTCTCACACACTGCACAGTCCCTTTCCACACATCCAGCCCCAGTCAGAGGGAACTCAACAGCACAACTTGCATCAGCAACGTGGGAGCATGAACAAGTGCTCAGCACACAGATCTGCAGGACACAAACAAGCTGGTACTAGTTTACACAGATATTTTTGAATTTTTTTTCCTCCTGTGTCAGAGGCAGTTCTACAGTGATACACTATCAGAACCACAAAAACAGGCTGCATCAAGATGCTGAACTTGTCATTTTAACTTTCACATGTTATTTGTTGAAGCCACATCTTGCAGTGTATGAGCCCAGAACAGACAAATGATGCTTTCATTACAAAAGTTTTCAGCATTTCTTTTAAAAATTCCAAGTGTATCACATTGATCTATAAGATAATGACTTATTTTGAGAAAAACGCACTTAAGACTCCTATTGACTAGGTATTAGTAGTGCATCAGAAGGTAGAATTTGTCCCTTAGGTTTTCTTTAGGCCACTCTAACATGTATTTGAAAACTGCCTGTATGTAGAAAAGAAAAGATAGTGGTAACAGAAAGCTGCAGCAGCTAATAGCAAACTGAAGAACTCTGCTCTGCAGGAAGGGCATGTGAGGCTTCTCCATTTCAAAGTAGCGCACAGATCATTTGCTAGATACCGACTTTGAGTTTCAGTGGATAAATTACAGGAAGTACTGAACAACAATCCCGCATTTTAAGTGCAACATTTTCTCAGCTCCTTAATTTCTATTCTATTAATTTCTATTTTCACTCAAATTGAGAAAAAAAATATGAAATCTAAGAAGAACTTCAGTCGGTCCTTTCCAGAAAAATTATTTTAGTCTTTTATGTGCTTATATAACCCTAATTTGTTCAGCATAAACTAATAAATCAGCTGCCAGGTCTTTATTTTCATCCCTTAGTCTTTACTATTTCATCTCACTTACAAGACACATACATAAGGACTGTAACATCCTTGGCTTTTGAAGAACAGCTATGTTCTTCAAAATGACTTACCTGGTCATTTTAGTTTGTCACATAAAACCTAGTTTCTTTCTTTTCTTCTATCACACAAAAGCTACCTGATTTCTTTGCTTTATTTCCGTTCTCATCCCTGAGCCTACGGCAATTATACATTTTGTGTATTCGCTCAGCATTGTTGTTTTTTTTTTTTTTTTTTCCCCTCCAGGCTGATGGTTATAAAACCCTCACAGAATTTCCAGTTTGCAATAATAAAAGATCTGAATGCAATCATACTTAACAGTTCTCTACTACACTACATTAAATGCTGACTGTATACCACTTTCCTTCAACCTTGGACCTTCATCATAAGCCCTTACAAAGACTCAATTTGCCTTCAGGAAACTGGCATTCGCAATACCATCAGACTATTCTGGATTTTGTGTTGATGTTGTTTCCATGATTTCTCCCAGCGGACTCCAGAAGTGATCAGTCCCAACGCAACAGCTGTAAGTGCAACCTACTCAAACTATACCCACTTCATTTACCCTAACACGCTTCAACCCCCCATGAATTCCTGCAGTGTCAGTGGCTGGTTAGATTAACTCTCATTGCTGAAGGAGATCGCCGTAAGAAAGTGCGCTCCTCAGGCTTTGAAAAAAGTCCTTTGTCAAACTCAGACTTAAGCAAACCAGTGTTTAACTCCCACAACCATCTCAGTATCTCCCTTTGCGCAAACGTGCAACTTCACCAGCCTGTCCGTGCTTCCTCACCGTTGGAAACACAGCTTCATTAGAGTTCAGTACCAGCAAGCAGTCCCCCACAGCAGTACCAAGACTCCCAGCTGCTCCCCATTACACAAGGTGAAAAATATGCATTACAGTACATGAACAATCCTGATATTTTAGAAAATAGTGTCCACACTAGAATGCACATCTGACACACGCTAAACTACTTGGGGCACTCATCCATTTTCTGGTTTTCTTTCGTTTTCCTTGATTATTTTTTTCTCTCTCCTCCAAAATCCTTGCTATGTTTAAATGCATGCTACTATTCCATCAACTTTAGTCACCATCTCTCAACACCTCCGCTTCTATTACTTTTTGCTGTGATTCAGGCAATATAGTCAGAGCAGCTACATTTATAAATCCTCCAAGCTGTCACTTCAAACAGCCAGAACCCACTGATTGCTTCTCCTCCTCCTCCATATTCAACCTCTACTTTCTCCAACAAGTTTGTCTGAAGTGCCATTAATTTGCAGAATAAATTCTCCTTTGAAAAATACAGAAATTCTCTTATACTTTCCAGCCCCACAGAATTTCAATAAGCAGATTTAGAAGAAATAGTGAAATTGGCATATGCCAGCTCCCCCTCCAAGCATTTATATCACTCTTCTATCATTTATCTATCTCAAAGCTGATAAGAGATATACCGTATGCATTAGCATTTTATCTCACATTTGCAGTGTGCCTTTCAAGTGGATCTCCAAATGACCCACACTTAAAGCAATTTGGTTCACACTATAATGTGGTACATCAAGAGCCAGGTCAGAACTTTTGGTGCTAAAGTAATTGCAATAGTTAATAACAATTATTTATGTAATGTGTACTACAGTTCAGCTTGGACTGCCCTTTCCCCTCTACTGTGCTGGCAGTGGAGTCTGGTACGTGTCCTGAGCTTGAGATGTTCCTGATGTCATGCCAGGAAGCATCAAGTCCCCTCAGAGTCTCTCTCACACACACACACACACACACACACACACACACTCAGGAGTGCAAATATTTGGTTTCTAGTGACCTTTATCAAAAACAGTACACTGACTCCTGACTTAAGTCTCATCTAAACTTCAGTCACTCTCTAAAGAGCAACTTCAAAGTTCAGAGTCTCAGTCTCAGGAAAGTTTTGTATCCTTTCCAGAAGTCCTGGTGTTGACCTGGGAATGAGATTGAAGAGCTGGAGCCTGCAGCAGCAAGGGCAAGCCCAGGGCAACAACAGCTTAGTGCAGTAGCTCAGTGCAGCACCAGGATTTCAGCGAACCAGTTGCTCAGCTGTAATTGCTACTGGCTGTGGAAGCTGCACATAATCTCTCTGTACTTATTTCAGGAAAATAGGATTAGGCCACTCCAATAAACCCAGAATTAAGAGAAAGCCCAATTTTATTTCTTTCTCCTTCTCAAAAGAGAAGTAGAGGTAGATGGAAAGCCCAACAGATGGTTCTCTAGGACAGCTGAAGACAACCAAGACATGACTGCAAAGAGGGCACTGTGCAAAAGGGACCCCCCCCAAAGCTATAGATTCAGGATGCTCTTGATGTAACGATAGAAAACACTGATACTTTCAGGCTTCAGGGCAGAATATTTTGAAAATAAAGTCTTTTTGGAAACAAATTACTATTGCTTGGATAGGCCCAGCTCTAATCGAGGTGGAACAGAATTTGAACTTCTTGCACATGAGCAAGCATCAGCAATATTTTAGGAAACTTAAAAATACATAAAAGCATCTCAGAGAACTATAAAACAATGTTTGCAGGTTTACAATTCTTAATCACAAGGGGCTCCTAAGGGGAACCAGTTATCCATTTCTACTTAGGGGTTTCTTTTTGTAGCTCTGACAGTAGTGGCAAAGATCGCTATTAAAGACAGATTAGTGAACAATGATACGGGTTTATGACAATTTTATCACCCCAATGCAACTCTGAAATCAGAACAGGGTGACTAGAGATTGTAGATGATTAGCCAGAAACTTGCTGTCAATAAAATCAGAGATAAGAAATACAGACAGTTGCTAATATAGGAGTTTTTTCCAAATATTCTCTAGAATGACAGCTGGACCCTAAGCAAATCTCCTTCAGATACTTGGATTGTTTCTTTTCCCATTATTTACATACACTGGAGTCCTTCAGACACTCCAAGCTAGTTTCCTATGTGTCCTCTCCTCAGTCTCACAATTACCAACTAATACCAAGCGTTTCATGGTTTCTATATAGCCTTCATCATTTCCTAAGCATTTCTCTTCTGCTAGCACTGTTTCATGTTTTGGAACTTTGTTATTAGGAATGAATAGCATTTCTTAAAGTTCCTTGCGCTTTACCTTCGGGTTTAGGGGAAAAAAATGGAAGGTTTTTGCTAGCATTCAGGGACAATTTAAATTGCAAAAGGAAATCCCATTTGTTTCAATAAAATCATAACTTCTCTCCCAGGGGAGTTTCACTATACAGGCATGTGATCTGGTTAACTATGATAGGATGCAGAAGTCTAAAAAGCCAGTATTAATTCACTACAATTTTTGACAGCCTTCACTTGAAGATATAACATGGATATAGAATGCAATTTATAATGTAGGTACGTGTTAACTGTCTAGTGGAAGTTACTGAAATTCATGACAGTGGTAGAAGATACCATGAAATTTTCTTCCTCTTATATAGCAAAGTTAAATCAGTTGAACATAAGGTTTAATAATTTTAGTGTTAAAATTAAAAATTTAATATTGTCCTCTAACAGTATAATTAAATCACTTTCCTTTTTCAATAAGTAGTTCCTATTTCCAAGGCTATATGAAAAGTTTAAGTAACTCATATCAGGACTTCTCATTTTGCTGAAGACTATTCTGGTAAGTAAGATAAATGTCCTTGAATGTGCCACAGTGGAATACTGCCAAACATTTAAGTTTATTCCTAAAACAGTCTAGAATATATTCTGGAAGCACATTTTTAGTGTAGTGTCCGTGGTATTGGTCTGAACAGTATGGATGCTTACTTTTTCATTTCTCTGCTTATTATGAAGGCAACACAATGAATATGTTACAAAGATAACCACAATTTTTGTTGGAAAATGGAATATTTTTTCATAGGAGAAATCGGAGAAACCAAAATACTTCTATTTGATAGAAATCATCTTCTGTAGTTTAGAAATTTGGATAGGGTCAATTCAAAATTGTAGAATTTATTTCAACTTTGAAACTCAGCAGTAGAGCCTTTTGGGGTCAAAAGATTAATCAGTATTTGGAAAACAAGGTTTGCAGGATTGTTTTCGTTTAGAGGAATAACACAAGGAGGTGGGTCTCAGTATCACCTTACTTATTCCCAGATATCAAATACAAGCTTTTTACTTCAGAAACAAGAGAACAGAGAAGCAACAGCACACAATCCTGTTTAGAAATCAAATTCACCTCTAACGAACTTGATGCCCAGGAAGTCATTCTCCTTGCTGCATCCTAATTTTTACTACAGTAAATTTCTGCTTATGACTTTTCTCTAACCAAGTCTGCCCCAGTGGCCAGCTCTTAGCATCAACTGTTTCCAGTTGTCTCACTATACCAAAAGATTTTTTTGTTTGAACCTGAGGAGTCTAATATGGCTTAGATTTTAAGCACATGACCACTTTTGGATCAAAGACCTTCCTGATGTCAGACATTTGCACTTGAGAATAATATTAAATGTCAAGTGTGATGACAGGTTTTTTGCTGAGCAAAGTATCCTTGTATATTTAATTTTTAGGCCAAATTAAATAGGTCCTTCATTTAACAAATTTAATCCCTTCCCCCAAGAAATTGAGTAATAAGTAGCTGCAGCATCAGTTACATTTTAGTATTTGCAGATTTTAAAATTTGTGCTGCTCTCACAAAAGCAAGAAACTCTCATATTATACAGATCTTAAAAATTCTAGGCAGATCATCTCTTTGCTATATTCAGTAGGAGCTGTCATCAACAAATCCTATTTACAAAGCATTAAGGGATATTCTCTCAGATCCGGTTCTAAGAGTCTACCTCATCTTTAGAAAAAATAAAAAGTACCTTACAAAACTGATTTATTGTCACAATTTATTTTTAAGGGCTTTACTGCCTAACAATAGATCAGCTTAACTTGCTTTAGGCGTTAACAACAGTACATTAGTAGGCCAATTATAACACTAAAAGTTTAATTTGTAAACTAGTACAAATCATTATTGTTTCACAAAATGAGGTTTCCATCCTATTACTAACATATATTAGCAGTGCCAATTTTAGTCTAATTGTGGGTTTGATTTAAGATGCTTAAGTCAATTTTATTGATAGGCAATGTCATCCACAATATACTACACATGACCTGAAAGTTTACACACGGAAGGCTAAAAACAGCAGAAGAACACTTCCTGCTGTTCCCTCCACCTTGTTTACTTTTAGGAATCAGGCATAAATGACACCAAGGACAATCCCAGGAATAAAATTGCTATCCAGAGTGATACTATTTATCATCTGTTTTACTGATCTACAAAAGCTTTCTCCTCCCAATGAAAGAAATCATAACAGTCACTATTGTATTCAGTCTCCCAATAAAACCAGGGGAATTTGGTAGTACTTTAAAACAGTTTAACTCAACTTACTGCATTTTTTGCCTTCCTGTATTAACACCAAGTGACTATGACAGTCTTAAAATAGTATACTGTAGACTTTTCTTTGCTATATTTAAGTATCATGGTTAGAGACTCATGAAAGCTTCGGTCCTATTAAGTCAGTGGTAGAAATCTGGTTTTATGATCATAATTTCACTCCTGGAGTTTAGAGGTGGGCTCCACTTTGTTAAAGGCCTTAAAAAAAATGAAATTTGATTACTTTAATCTCTGATTACACTTAAAAGGCACGCAAACAGGCTTTTCGCTTTGGGATGGAAGAGCAGTAGATGAGATCCTGAGAAGCTGCCAAGAGACACTAGAGAGAACTTGCTCCCAGGAGAGCACTCAGCTTCACTGGTGGCTAAAGACATAGGTCAGGCAATATGCAAGTTGCTTAGTGTCTTAGTCTTTGATGTTATAAAGAGCCGTTATAGATGACAGAGGCTTACAAGCCAGTATCAGAAAAAGTGGCATAACATCTGCCACGAACAATATTGTAGACACTTTAAATATCTCTGTTAATACAAATCCTGATATTTTTCACTAAATGCTGGTTCTTGTAGCTTGCATCCTTTCAAAAAAAATCAGAAGAAAAGCAATAAGGCAAGATGGGCCAAAAGACAGCAGCAAGTACATGCAAAGTGTTATCAGAGCTTCTTCTTTAATGGAGACAGTGTCCTCATAAGGAGTTAGTGGCTGAACCTGGGAGGAAGAACTAGTTTTGCGTGACTTCAAGTGCTAGTCCTATGCTATATTTAAGCATTATTACATTTGCATTTCCAGTTCCCATCAAGGGAATCTTCCCTCAAGTGTACCCAGGATAGAATTGGGACAAACATCATATATGCCTTATTGTGAGCCCTGTACTAACAGGCTTCAGCTTGAGCCAGCCGTACCTGCAGGCCATTTAACTTAAGCCATGGTTGGTTGAGTTTGAAAAGTCTTTGCAGCACGTTAGAAGTGTTGACAGCATCATGATAGCATATTTAAATACTCAGAATTTAAAATCTTTGACTTCTAAGGATGATGGCTCACCAGTCCTACACAGTGAGTAGAAGTAACAACACCCAAAAAGCAACTGGAGCACACCACAGCCTGGAGATTGACATCAGAGATCATGCATTAACTCAGTAGCTTGAACTGAAGAGTGTTGTCCTGAACACCTCTTTTCATACCTCCTCTTTCTGCAAGCTCTGAGTCCAACACATTTAATGATTTTTTTCCTTTCTTTTTAAAAAAAACCCAGTAAGTTTAGGTTTTAATTAGGAGTTAAAAAGCATGTGATTGGAGTGAAGATCTCTAAAGCAAGCACTTTGTTAGTCTAAACGCACTCAGCAACAAGAAATCTAGTTTTGCCTTTTTTGGTTTGTATTGCCAAAATTGCTAGTGTACATAGAAGCTTTCTTACCAAAGATATCACAAAAATATAGACAGCAATGCAAAAGTTTGCTTTTTTTTTGCTTATTAGGCAGCCTTATTGTTTTAAGCAGTAGTAGTCAGTCATTGAAAATGTTGTCCTGACTGTAATTAATAACTGTAGATACAAAAAGCCAAGATAGACCTCAAGAAAGCCAAACCTCCAAGAACAGATTTTTGTTCTGTACTGCTACCAAAGCTCACGGACTACTCCAAAGAACCTGTGGCTCAACTCTTCGAGGTAAATGGACAGGGAAAGAAAACAGTCCTGTTACAGCACAGTCACTCTCAAACCTTCACAGGCAGGAATAGAAAACAATTACTGATCAGATGAGAAGGATTAAGCAGTAATACAAAGTAATAACAGATACCTACAATATAAATGCAAGTCTTCCTTTCACCCATCATACAGAAGCTTAGTAAAACAAACTTTTGTAGCTATGGAAAGGTCTGCAAGTCCGAATGCCAAACGGTGCATGGAAGAGCAGATTTCATAACGGCTTTTCACAAACAGGCAAACCACAGCTATACTGAGGCAGGAGGAGATACAGCAGGAACAAGGAGGAGAAAATACTTGAAACAGTTCCTCAGATATGAGCTGACCTGGCTACTCTTAAGCTGCAGCTTCAAGGACAGCAAGGCTGATCCATCAGACCCGTGACACGAAAGGCAAGGGGGAAGCATGGCCTCCCTCCCCTGTGCACACCACCCCAAATTCAACAGGTCTACTTCGCTGCTGCTGGCTTTGCAGCCAGACTGGCTCACAGGAGGGCAAGCACTGCCAGAGCTGCTGCAGGGTAACACCACCTGCACCAGCACTGCACCCCAGGGAAGGGGAAGGACGGAGCAGGCTGGACCCTCTGCTCCAGCAGTGGGGAGGCACAGGTTGGGTTATCTTACTTTGCCTCATTAATTGCCACCTAAGTCACTAAAACAGGGACTGTCTGCACCAGCAGGGCTGTTCCTAGAGATCTGTTATCCAGTGATCCATAATCCAGTATATCTTCACCAAATGACACATTTCAAAAGCCTGGTCTATATCCAAGCGTCATGATAAACTGTAATACAGTGTATTGACAAAGCTGTTCTGGTTTAATCAAAAGCTTATATTGTTCAATAATGCTATTTTCAATGTAGTTTGAGAGCTTGTTCTGCAAAGAAAAAAAAGCTACACACTACTCCTTTAATACTATCTGTACCAGCAGAAGTCCTAGTGTAAATAAATTGCATTTAAAATATATCACCAGCCAATATTGCTAAGTCAGCAGAAGTTTCTAATGCAGACCTTACAAATGGAATTTTACATAAGATGACAGGCTTACATGTGGAAAAACTGTTTTTCAAAGTCATTGGGGGACAGCTCCACTACTTTCAGCTAAATCCAAGATGGACTTGGTCTTTGAGGTCAAATTGAATGTTTGATTTTTATTCAGTATTCCTCACTGAAAATAGGCATTCTACATATATATTTCCACATCACTTTGTATGTTTTTCATTTCATATATGAGAACATATACATTGTGATTTAATATATTCATTCTTAGCCTGTGTATTTACTAAGTAAATATAAAGACTAGGAACATATGCATTATTCCTTGCTAATTTTGTCCTAAGAGCTATAGATTTAGCTCAGAACCCAATCTCCATTCTTTTCCATGCAACATATTTCATATCTTCAATTACAAGTGTGCAACACAGGATGTCATTTGGATGTCAAAGCAGCAATCAGCTGAAGATGACTATCATTCAGAAGCCATTTAAAGACAAACTGAAAAGAACAATTTTTTAACCTTTAAAAATTCTACAGTATATTAAGAATGCAGGAATTGCTTCTATTACTGCCTGAAGTGCTGAATTTTTATTCATACTTAGGATTATTGCCTTTACAAAGTACTAAATCCAGCAAACACACAGCATAAATTATGACAGTGATTTTTATGTAAGAAGATGTGCAGCTGAATTGAAAGTGCAAAACAAAACACATAAAAAGAAATAACAAAATTCTTGTAAGCAAGAATCAGAGTCATCAAACCATCTTGAAGACCAAGGCACCCAGCCAAGCCCAGTTTATACCCCAGACTAGCTCTTTAAGTGGCTAGCTTTCCACTGACCCTGTCTGCCGTGACTCCAGCAGTAAGCTACAGGGTGCCCACCCAGGAGAGCAAGGTGACAGGGTCTGAGGAGCTGCTGAGCACAGGTGGGGAGCAGGGAGAGCCTCAGCCTTCTGAAGTGTCCAAGCCACTGACATGGCCTTGCTCCAGGAAGAGAAAACTCATTTTTAAAATAATATTAGCAGATCTGTATGCAAGAGTTGGTACGAAGCACCTTAATGCCAAACCTACACAGTTACTTTCAGAGTCTGGTAAAGCCCTGTTTCGAACATCCAGCATCAGACACTCACCAGCCTCTATAGGCAGATCTGGTAGGTGGCACACAGTGAAACAAGCTGCTCTAGAGCAAGGAAATTGACCCTTAAAAGGCTTGTAATGTTCAATTTATTTTTATTTCCAAAATAATCATAGATTTGTTTTGGTTAAAGTACAGTTAATACCTTTTTGCATTCAAATGTGCAGCTCTGGATTGTTAGTCCAAACATTTTCCAAGATACTAACACCTCAAGTGTAAACACTAGCTTTCTTTGCACTTGCATGCCTGCACACTGCACACCACCCCAGCTCTCTTCCCTGTTCCCCTCCCACTAAGGGCAGCAAACCTGGTTTCTCCAGCACTCTTGTCTTGCTTTGGCAGAGGAACTCTGACTCCATGTACACAGACTAATTGCTCCCACACAAAACCAGCTGCATCTCTCCCCTTGCTAATCCTACCTGATGTGCTCATACTGCTTTCAGATTAGAGGTATAATGCTGGAGGATAAAGGACTGATAACAGTGAAGGTATTTTTGAAAATACAAATTCATGGAAAAATCCAGACAAGTTTATGTTAGGATGGCAATTGGGAATTATGGTTATTAAAAGCTTTGCCATTTATACTTGCCAAGAATTTAATCACCTATTGCATTATGCCCTTTTCTAGTGGTACTTTGGCTATATTTACTCCTGACAACGATGACAGGCAGTACCTTTGACAAGAGCGAGATAAACAGAATATTTTACATGCCTAAGCCTCTCCACATCACGGGTAGAGAAAGCGTTCAGAGAGCAGGCTTTAAGCATTGGGCAGCAGGACTTGAGTTATCCAGCCCAATGGGACTGCACAGCTGCCATCCGGCTCAGGGAATCATGAGCAGAAGAGAAAACCCTGGGAGCTCACCAAGCCCACAGCCACCAGCCACCTCCTGGCAGTAGCAACACAGCCTGCAACCAAGCGCTACGTGGGTAACTGGGCGCAGTATCTCAGACTATCAAAGCCCCTATCACTGCGAGAGGATTGCAATACGGCACAGAAACAAGTACAGTGCATGCTGCCATAAGTAAACACAGGTTCAAGAGAAAGAGGTTACTGCAAAAGCACCCCTGACCTCACTGGAGAACAGCTGCATAGCAGAGGATGCTACGAAGCATTTGGACCTCGCGGCCATATTACAAGTTGCAATGTATAATACAAACTAGTTGGCGCAGTTCAAGTCCTAAACAGTTATTTCACTTTCTGGGACAACTAAGTAAATGCAGACAAAACATCCAAGAGCATTTATACATAGGAATTTCTGATGCAAATTCATAGATTCTGGATTTGTACTGAAGCAGTGGACCTCTGGGGGAAATTGAGTTCTCAGTATTATCCTCTAAGTAATAGCACAGGTAAACAAAAACTGTTCAGGAAGGATGGACTTGAATCAACCGCAACAGTGAATGAACCAGCAGGGACTAACTTCTGTCCCTCAGAATATATTTTCAGAGGGCTGAAGGGAAATTTCCACATTTAAAAAGTAGAAAGTCTCTTCAGTCAGTTTCCAGCCCTTGGTTGCAGCACCTGAAACTGATACCAGCTGCCACATCTACTATATAAGGATAATGAGTTGGGAGACAATTTTGTTTTACTTTACAGCTGCTTGCAGGAGTGCTCCTTGATTTTCATTTTCTTTCTACTGACAGTAAGTATGAACAGGATGGTTCTTTGCCTGCTGTGACATCAGATCACTGAAAGAGTTTGAAAAATAAGCATGCTGCTTTACAAATGCTTTGCAGTACCAAAGCTTGCAACATCTTCTATTCAGCAAATCATATTCAACTTAATTTTAATAGCCCAGCAAAGGCATGTCAGTCTAAACTAATGACTTGAAGGCTTATGAGGTTTAAAAATGACACTTGATATCATTTTAATAGCAAAATCTCAAAAATATCCTTTTGAAGATTCTTAAAGCCACAAAGAAATCAGAAAGACTCCTGCTGAGTTCAGTGACCTCTGGGTCAGAGCAGGTGCAATGCGCAGTGAAATCATGCTTCACAGACTGCAAAGTCTTGCCACAGGTGCTTTCACTGGTGCCACTGAATTAACACAAGAATACTGCTCAGCTTTGTCAGGACCGCACAATATTGAACTATCTTTCTTTGAAGTCGTCACTGGATCATACCAGGATCTACGCAAACATGAACTTCCCAAATGAGACTGGGTTGTATTAGAGAAGCTCTCTTCTGCAAAAGACAGCCTGCAGCTGCCTCAGCTGCTCCTACCTGCAGCCAAATTCACACAGCAGAGGTGTGAAACATCCCATTCTCATAACACATTACAGCTCTAGTCTCAGTCTGGTCCTTCAGAACCAGCATGAGTGAAACCCCTGATTATCATCAGCAGAGAACGACTCCTGGCTGCGAAAAAAGCACTTCAGTCATATAGCCAGCAGACTACTACTAATCAGTATGAGTAACAGCTAAATTCAACTGTAACTGAAACACTAGCAGTTCACAAAACTTCTAGAACATTGATAGTCATCTATACTTCTGTTAAAAATTAGATGGGTTACTACAATATCATAGAGAAATGCTGCTCACGAATTCCTGTTATTCTGATCTTCCTCAACATACAGAGCTGTGATAACATGACTCAGGATCCGTCATGTAGAACTGAAAACAGAATTTTGCCCTAAGCAATCTATATTCTGTGTAGCATCATATTCCTTGAAAACAAGAGGTATTGATAGGAAGCAAGAATAATTTTATCTAATCTAAATATGTAGGATTCCAGAAAAAGGGCAGACAGAAGACCAAAAGCATGAATAATGCATGCTGTATCAAACTCCTTACAAACACCAAACACCACTTTAGAGCTGCAGCAGGTTTTGCGCAGAAAAAGAAGTTAGAATGAACAATATTGAACAGTTTTATCCATAACTGGTTCTTACTCACCTTAAATATAAAATTTCATTTTATATTCTATAATAGGAAGACATCCTTATTAAGGAGTACATTTACATGGGTCTCTTTGAAAGGATTTAATGCAAACAAGTCTGAAATAATTGAAGGAAAGACATTTTCTGACTGTTCTCAAAAGAGCTTAGTGAAGAAGAGGATAGCAGGAAAGAATTACTTTATTATATTGATTTTCCCGGAAAAAAAAAAGAAAAAGAAACAAAGTACGGTGGGTCAAATAAACCAATTCTCTTTTGTACAGATCAATAGAGGCATACAGAACATCAGTGAATTTACATGTCAAGAAGTGTTTGTAGACATCCTGCAAAACAAGATCTGCACATTATTACTCTAATAAGGCAGCTAATATAACAGACTAGCTTGGTTCTTTACTGCACACTGCTATTTTAAGATTGTTTAAAGTGCAATGTAGATACCTTTTCCTAATCTAATCAAGCCATTAATCTGAAATATGAGAGATTATGTAGTATATTATAACTCACTAAAGTATGTTGAATAGCAAAATGACTGGCCTGAAGTTGCTTAAAATACATCAATCTGAAAATGAAAAACAGCTCTACACATAATGATCAAGATCTAAATAGACAATTTTCTTTGCAATGTTATTTACACAAGTCATACATTCTTAATCTCCAAGAGTCTTGCTCTGTGACTGAAGTTTATCAACCATCATCTGAAAGCTAAACACATCTGATTTCCACTCTGCATTCTCTGCATTTTGCTAGATGCTCAACCATGAAGTAAAAATGAATGTCTAAGAGTGCTTCAATATTCAGTAAAACCTAAAACTCCAATTGCATAAGTGAATTAAAATAGCTTCACTCTGTCTGAAAACGAGCCCCCTTTCATCTGATTAATATCCCCTTGTGGACACTGGTAATCCCAGACACTTGAAACTGAAAGTGTGTTGGAGCATTAACCTCAGTTCAAAGTTGGTCATTAATATTACTATCATGAATTATGTTAGTATTAGCTGTAGGACTGAATCCTAGTTTATACAGCCTTCTGGACCAAAGCTGAGAGCACAGTTTCTCAGCTGCAGCATAGCCACACTACCATTGGGCTGCAAGACCCCAGAGAGGCTGGTTTTCAACTTCAGTGATTAAAAATAAGAACCTACATGTGCGATCATAACATTTTGGATCCAATATCAAATATCCACTGCCTTTGACAGGAGTAGGATTAATGATAAAGAAATACAGAGCTGAGTAATCTCTTGATGATAAACCTTTTCAAGGAAAAAAAATGGAAACCAAGACCATTACAGGTCAGAAACCTCTACTACTTTTCCAAATTCAGTCCGAGGACTTCATCCTTTTCCTTCTGACTACCGTTGCCCTAACAATGAGTCCAAGATTCAACCTCATTTCTTGTCATATCACCCTTAACAGAGCTGTCCAACTGCATCATACTCCCTAGTGAGTACATGTTGGACAATAGAGGAATAGGTCAATTAAAAGCAATTATTGATAAAGGCCATTAAAAGTATGCAGCACTATTCTCACTTTCTCAAAGAAAGGCTGACTTCCTACCATTAACCTTGGTACTACCAGAATGGTCAAAACTTAAGAGGAAAAAAAATCTGAAAATGGTCCAAAAACAACACTGATATTCTCCTCCCAGCCCTTAACAGAAGCATTCAAAAGCAGCATTAAAAAGTATTAAACAGTTTCTTATTGCAATTTAAGAATCATGTATTTACTTTCTCAGTCTCTAACAGCTTTTTTTTTTTTTTTTTTTAAAAAAACAACTTCTCTATAAACAAATAATTCTACATTCCTCAAAAATAAACACAGGAAAGTTGCAATAAGATAAGAGTAAAATGTCAAGATACGAGGCTGCACTCAGCCTTGCATTATGTCCATTACTTCCTATATATAAAAAAAAAAATCCAGTTTCTCCAGGTGTTCTCTGCTTTTTATCGTTTCCCCATCTCCAGTCTAATGAGTTCCAATCAGTAGAGAAGAACATTTTTGCTCAAGATATCCATCACACAACTCTCTCCAGTTTCAATTAAAAAATAATAAATCTCAGAACAGACTGTTCCCATTAGCTGAGCAAGCCACACAACAGGTTCAAAAAGCCAGTCTAAAACCAAACTTCAAACCTCCCTCATGAGAGAAGAATCAAGCCACAGCTTTTCATTTCTAAAAGCTGGTTTTACTATGGGAAAAATCCAGCCTTTTACAAACATATCATAATTCAGTGTTTGTTTATAGCAACAGTTAAAACATCTCTGGCTTTTGTCTCCTTTTTGACTTTTATACACTCTTTATGACTTCTAACCACTATGACTTCTAAGAAGGAGCCAAAGATGCCTACCTAGGGGCAGCATGAAGTCAGTGCTGCCAACTGCAGCCTCAGCTTCTGCTGCCACCACCCTTACTGCTCCTGGCTGCCTTCCTGCAAGCGCCAGCGTCACCATCCGGAGCAGCTACCTCTAGCCTGGAGACGAACTGTATGGGACAAGACCATGCCAGCGGAGAACAGCAGCCAGTGTGATCTGAGCAACGTCACTCAAAGTCCTGGTGCGCACAGGTTATCTTCTGCCTGCAGACCTCACAGAAACACATGCCTGGCCTGGAGCAAGAGATGAACAAACAACTTCTGTCTCTTACATCCTCTTTTTCACTCTTTTGCTTTTGCTTTATTCTTTGGTGCTTTGACTTCCTGTGGCTACCTCATAAACATACTTTTTTCCGGCTTTTTTTTATTCATTTCTTTTCTTTCTCATTTAGTGCATATTTTTTTCCTATCCAGTCCTCCATCTCCTGCATATTTTCCCCCATTGCTAGTGTTCCCATTTTCTTTTTTTTTTTTTGTCTGGTTTGAAAAGAAACAACTGATGAAACAAAATGCCTCCACAGGACTGCAGCTCAAACTATGCTTTTGGTTTAAAAAAAAAAGTGAACATAAACTTCTATAGTCACTGAAAAATGAACCTCAAAAGAGTTGCCTTGAGACACTTTATTTTTAATTATGCATTCATAACTGTCAGATATACTATATTTGACTTATTTTTGTCTCATTTACTGCAGAAAACCTAAAAAAAATGAGGTAGAATTTAGAATATGTTACTCACCATATGCATTTATCCTGGTAACCAGACGCAAGTTTTTATGTCACCCAACATGAGTCCTCCTCATTTTTTTTCTTCATAACTCCATCCACTAGGTACTTAAACAATAAAAAAGAAAGAAAAAAAAAGAATTAAAGATTCACAGAAACAAATACTAAGTAAAGAGGTCACACAGATCTTAGTCTCTACATAAGAGAACATGAACTGCCTTCTTTTAAATATTCTTTTACACATTAAGTGACAAGATTTAGCCTTTCTCTACTCAGAGAATTGTCCCAGCTATAACCACTAGCAGCCAGTTACCAAGATAGTCAAGTCAACAAACTTGAGGCAAGAGCAGAGCAAACAACCATGGTCATCAGCAGACACTACCTCCAGCTGGAAGCCACTTCGTCAGCACGAACTGCAGCTTCCCTGGGGGATGGTGGCATAGGCTCTCCAGCAACTCGCCACTGAACTGGCAGATAACTCAACACAGACATGCTAAAAAGGGAGATTTTTCCCTCAGTTTTGAGTACATTAGAATTGAACCCGAAGAAGCCAACAAACTTAGCATCAAAACAGATAGGATTTCCCCTATAAGAGCCACCATTTACACAAACTGCCTTTGCTTCTTCAGGGACAGTCTTATTCCATACAGCTGCTTTACAGATTTGTTTGTTGAGCTTTAGTCAAGACTTACCCTAACTTCTGTAGTATATAAATAACATTTTGAGAGCCAGTTTGCGCAGCCTGGTACTTACCCAGCATTAAGGGCTGCAATACAAAGAGATGACTACAAGATGCCCAAGACAGAAAGCAAAAACATCCACCAAGGAAGAAAAGGTTCTTACTCTCCTTGCAGCAGCTCCAGAAGAGACAAAGCTTTTCAAGATCCTACCAGGATGAAAGCACTACCACCATCCCCACACTGAAAAGAAATCCCTCCCCTTATCACTGCAGCAGAGCTGTGAACGAAGGAGCAAACCCAAAGCCGTAAAGTAAGCTAGTACCTGGAAACTGCCAGAGAAGCACAGACTCCTGCACCCAGCCAAAAGCAGCACTGAACCAAACCAACCCACCTGCTGCCTCCTGAGCCACTTCATAGCACCCAATCAGGGTAACAAAATTCACCTGCTCCCACAGCCCTGCCAGGAGCTCAGCTGCTCTGCTGCGCCCCGTTAGGGTGCTGGGCCTCCCTGCCCGCGTCCCGGGGCCTTCACAGCTCCTCCTCGGCTGCTGAGAGCTCCGGTTAGCATGGGACACGCTAGCACCCGGGCCAGGAGCCTTCTCTTCTGGTCTGGGCAAATGCACAGAAGCTTCTCCTGACTCCGTTAGCGTTTGGCAGAGAGCAGCAAATCATTCAGTGTAAGAAAGCTCTGCTGTACGGAGGTATGCATTTGCCTCTAAAGTAATAGCCGACAAAGTATGGCTGATTTGACTTTGTTACACTACAGAGCTGTGTTAATATATCCAAATTGGCCCAAAGCTTAAATAAGCAGCTCTGGGGGAAGCAATTTTCCTTACTGTGCAGCATCCTCTTTGAAAAAGTCTTTACTGAACTGTTATTAATTTAAAAATACAATTATTGTTGATAATCATTTAAATCAAGGACTAAAACAGTTTGCTGCAGACCCAATGAGTACACTGAGTATACTGAAAATAAACCTTTTAATTCCAACAGAAATGAAAATGCTGTAATAAATGCAAGCCCTGTTTGTCAGCGTGTATCTGAACAGTCTTCTTACAGTTTTATCTTAAAATGTATTTCAATATACAAACATCTGGCATGTTTGAGGTAAAAGGGTTTTATTGACAGACAGACCTGGCAATTTATAACATAAAATTGGTGGCCTACCCAGTCGGGGATTGAATACAAATTCTAGATCTAATTAACAGTTTGATCCAAATGTATTTTGTATCTATAAGCTGGCACAGGCTGATGTAGAGGTAGGCATGTTTTCCTATACACAAAATTACAAGGAAAAGGAAAATTTTCTGTATGTCCAATGTTTCTTTCCTTTTATGACTAAAAACTGAGAGACTTGGCCTACCTATAGGAAAAAAAATATGTAGAAGTAGCCTTCTGAACAGAAAGCAGATATTAAAAACTGTCTTTGCCCCAAACTGCAAATGATTTAATTCTCTTTGACAATGCAAAAAAGTCAGGAAAAACTATCAGGGCAGGCTATCATGTTGCCAGGGACCGTCACAGGGCGCAGTTCCTGTTCTGCAACGTGCTTTCGCTGGCTCTCTCCTGGAGTCTCCTGTTACTCCATCTTTAGAAACACCTTAAAAAACCTCATCTCACTTCTGAGTTTACAATACTGAATTCAGAATGATTGCTTCTTGGTTAGTAACCTGCCATAGACTGGAGAGCGCAGGGACGATCGGACATTCTTCTCTCTTGATATATTGTCCGGTGACCACAATAGGAATAAAATGTCCTTAATATCAGGACACTTATAGCTTATTCCTGGGAATATTTTCTGACAACAAGGTCTCTATCTGCAAGATTTTCCAACCCTTCTGGTTTGTGTAAGCAGACGGATTTAGGGGAACTTTACTCAAAACATTCTTTTATACAAAGATATTTTCGTGATTTTACAGGGTTTTTAATCTGTGATGGGAGCAGAGGCATTTTTGAACAGGACAGTTGCACTGAAAACATGAAACTCGGTAGCACTGTAGCATTCCTTTCTGCAACAAACACAAGAAAGGTCTTCAAACCTTTTTGTTTTAATTTGCTGTGATTTTGAATTTGCGTGCCACATTCCATATACAGAAGTGGGGAGCGCAGGGGAGTACAAGTGGGGCTCAGGATTGCAGCACTGCCTGAGACGACCTTTCTCTGCCAACGTCTTTCTGCAAGACCTCGGAAAACCTCGTATCATAGAGACGTTTCTCCGCTCACAGGCATTACTGGCTTTGGCTACGCTGCAGCCATTCACTGTAATAGCATGGTGCTTCTCATGCAAGGAAATAGTTTTCTTATTGGAAAAGTGTACTTTAGTATATCTACCATAAATAAAGAAATGAAATGTGTAAGTGAATACACTAGAGTGAACCCAAACAAAAAAAAGGAAAACACTTTTAACAGCTTTAAGTATTTTTAATAAATATATTGTCAGCTATCTCATCTTCAAGTATCAATTACTTTAAATGGAGGAAATGAATGTAAGCACGTAATAAATTGTGTGCTGCTTCAATACACATTTATTTTATAAAGAAGGTATAACATCACAGAATAACCTTAATTCTGACCTTAAATAAATATTATTACAGCAGAACTCTCAGATTATAAACATAACAATAATAACTACTTCCATAAAAAGTTTTTTATACACATTAATGACATCCACTGACCAGCATCAAATGCAAGCCTGCAGACACATATTTTTTTGGAATAAGTGGAAAAATACTGTAATAGACTATCTAATAGAAATAACAGAAGTCACAGCAATTTAAAATTCTACAGCTTGTTAATATATTAGACTATTAAAAATGTCCATACAAGTATCCATTAACATGTTGATTTAAAGAATCCCCAGCAGGCTGGCCAGAGTCAAGACTGTAGCGCTGTCACGAAGTATGTATTTCTTTGTACAAAGCATGTTTACTGGGGGTGGCGGGAGATGACTGCGCAGCTTTAATGTTCAGAAGTATTCATTCTTTGGTTTTAAAAAGTTTGTTTTCTAGTGAGTTGCTATTGCCATTTTCCCAGTGAATTACATTTTATTTTTTTTTTTTTCTTTCTAGGAGCTTCTACTTAATAAAGTTAGCGGTGTTATAAATCTCAAAGGGAAATGTGCACGCAGATCAGCCTAGCCGAGTTCTCCACAGCCAGAGTTGTAGCCAGATACCGTGGTGCTGCCGTGCTTGTCCTTTCACCCCTTCGCCATCTCATTTCCGCAGCTGTTGCACACTTGCTATGGACCTCCTTCCAGACGGCAGCACCAAAAGAAGAGTTTGAATATATTTACCTCTATTTGGCACTCTTCTTCCCTTGCTACGATTCTCGGTACGGCTCACGAAGAACTTCAGAAAATTGAACCTAAATGAAATTACCTTGATAATACAGCATTCCTTTGGAGGCCACCTTTGAGAGCAAGGTTCAATACTGCAAATCTCCAGGCTGAGCAGGTGTGATAATGAATTCAAGAGCAGAGAACATGTCACTGTGAATTCAGTTGTTCTCAAAGCTTAATACGTGCATGTTGCAATTTGATGATGCTTTATGCAATTGCAGGGTTGTTACTGTCAGAAACAATCTGTTTACTTTGCATATTTTCACATTTTTGTGAGCTGCCTAGATTCCATTTTCTGCAATTGGAATGGAGATTTACCAATTTATTTTGTTTTTCAAGATGAGTAGCCTTGCGAAGGATTTGAAAAGGTCCCAGCGTTTAGAATTTGGGGAAATACTGGGACATAATGGTATTCATGAAGATGCAGATACCACATTCATCTGACCTTGACAGCTGAAGCTGGGCCAGAGGATCTCAAAGATCAAGCTCCATGGGTCAGAAATGCACCAGAAACAGAGCAGGAGGGAAATAGTACACTCTTGGTTGGCTCTAGAAAAATAAGCCCGGTACCCTGAGGGTGGGTGAATAGGCTCTTAGTGATGAGTAACCAATATACGATCATGTTTCTGAGGGATAATCAGTGTCACAAGCTGGGGGAAAGGAGCCTTTCAAAAGTTTGCAGTCTTTGCCTCAGAAATATTCTTTTTCATCTAGTTACTTTCTTAAGTGCTCCTCTTTTCATCAGGTGTGAATCCAAACTCTTCCACGACGCCCTTGCTTGTTCCCTTGCCACACAGGGGCCCATCGCATGCACGAGACGGCGAGCTGCAAGCACGCGGACACGCCGCCTCCGCAGAGCGGACGGTTTTCTGTTTGGGTGGCAAATGCAGTCTAGAAGCTCAGGCCCAGAACCTTGCCTAGCAATTTAAATTAGCTCTTTGGAGTTTTTCTGCCTTCTCTCTCACCTCATCAAGGTCCTTCTCTGAGGAGAAGAAAAGAGGGTTAAAATTCAAGCATATTTGAGGTCCCCATGGGGGTCAATGAGCTGAGAAACCTCTGGTACAAACTTCCCACCGCCCACGGGGCAGAGGCTCGGTGCTGCATGGCACGACGCAGCACGGAGGTCTGCGGCCCAGCGCTGGAGCTCCTTCATCTCCTGTGCCCTAACCCCGCGCGAGGGCCGAGATCAGCCCCCACCGTAGGCACGGGTTACACATCTCTGCAAGCCGTTACAGACTTCACCTTTTTAACACAGAAAGTCACATCTAACTTACTATAATCCTAGAAAAACTCTTCCTATGAAGCCTTTCTGTATAAAACACAAACACTACGACAGTAAAAGCTCTGGTTTCTAAGTTGTTCGATTTTCGGTCATTAAAGGTATCATATTAATTTTATGTAAGGACTTGAGACTGATGCAGTGACCATCAGAGAGTAACTCCCCTAAACACCAGCACTACTCTCATGAATTTCTTCAAAAGACAAGCTCCTTTTAGATGGCCTAACGTATTGCTAATTGAACACTCATGCCATATTCGGTGTATATTTTATATCTACCATATATATATAAATATGCTGTTCATTGGCAGATTTGTAAATCCCACTCCTGTCGGTAGGAATTACGTAAGCGCCCTCTGGAAGACTGGTCCTTTGGGCTTTCAACGCTGGGAGTGCCGATGCACAGTGTCTGCTTTGTTTCACTTAAAAATCACTTTCCTGAAGCTGTTAAAACTTTAATAGGGAGCTTTGGGAAGTAGCATTCTCCGGTGGGATGCTGCTTTATCAAGCTACTGAAACAATTTGTTTTATATCACATGCCATACCCATAGAAAATGCACAGCTTAATTATTTGTATCTAGATTGTGAATTTGATAGAACATAGAGTATTACTGTTCCTAAGGGCTGTCGCTCACCACCTGGTGTTCAGAAATACTCACCAGTTTTTACGTTCACGGACTAGATTTAACTGTATTAAGAAATTCAAAAAAAAAAAAAGAAAGAAAGAAAGAAAGAAAGAAAGAAAGAAAGAAGTAATAATATAAATTTGATCCTGGAAAAGGTGAGTTGCAGAAAATGAGTAAAGATAATGGTTTACAACATGATTTTGGAAACTTAACTCTAGCAATTGCTATTAACATGACTGCTATTGCAGTTCTTAACATTATTTCCAAACACTGAACATGATCCTTCCCTGACATTAATAAGTACCATATTTCTGCAGTTAATTGATGTCATATAATGCAACAGGGGATTATATTATCTGAGTATCTTGACCACCATATGTACACTTTGGACAGTATTTGTTAAAAATGAAAACATCCTGTCATATGTTCTACTCCTCATAGGAAAGCTCCAGCACATCTGGAAACATCATCTTTTATAGTTGCTGAGGCCCAGAGACTTTCTAAAATAATATATTTTGTTTGCTTTCAGTCATAAGTTCATTTGGTAAATGCTTTTATTGCATTATGAAATCATAATGATTTCATAAACTTCAGTATAAATTCAGTTAAACTTTGCAGGAAGCCAGCATGGTGGAGATTCATGGTGTGCTGCACTTCCAAGGCAGAAGGCTTTAATACTTAAAGAAGCCAGGTAAGGATAAATAAAAATTTTTTTATACTTTGTATATATATATATGTATATATATATACACACACACAAACACACACACGTGTGTGTGTGTGACTTTATATTATACTATACCTTGTGAAATACAAATTGTATATTTAAAAGTTATTTGCAAACTACACTAAAAAGAAAGAATTTTTTTTTGAAAATGAATACATCCACATTTTTCAAAAGTATAAGCTTTGAGTTTTTAAAATACCTAGAAAATTTAGCAAAAAAATTAGATGCACGTTTAAAATTTGTCCACAGTTTTTGAGATAGTAAAAAACATTTTCCAGCCTTTTATAGTGATGTATTAATTACGCAAGCTCAACTGTTAGTGTTAGAGAAAATATTTTCACAACTTCAGAAAAATAAGAGTTGTATTTAAAAGCAAGAAATTAGTGCTACATTTTACCCGAACCAGAACATTTGTGTTCATGCTACATTTAATTAGCATTGATCTGTGTAACTAGTACTTTTCTGGGGCAAGAATCTGAAGCTTTTTAGTGGCAAGATTTAAATCACATCTTCTTAAATCCAAGAATTGTGTATTCCTGACAACAAAATTAAAGGAACATCTAAAAAAATCCTTGCTTATAATAGTAGTTGCGACTACTCACCACTTCTCAGCAGGCACTCAGCAGTGTGCAGGATTGGGCCCACAGGTCTTGGATCAGTGAAAAAACTATGAAAGCAAAGCACTCCTGAAACGTTAGGTTCTACTTTCTCTATTTCTTTCCCCTAAGGCTGTCTGGGTTTTTAAACTAAATTTCTAAAGTTTATATGATGTCTTTTGTTTTGTTTATTTCCGAGCCATATTTTAGATTTTGGGGAGAAGTATAAGAGGATTCAAGAAATTTCATAAATTCTAAGTTAGTATTATCTATTTTTAGATATTAAACTAAGTGCATTCCTTTTTTCAAAAGATAGCCTAATGAAAGTAAAATCAGTCCAGAAAGTCAATTTGGGACTTACTTTCATACCTTTTTGACTCAAAATACATTTAAAATTAAGCTAGCAACGATAAAGAAAAAACTTGGTCCCTAGAAAGCTTAAGAACTGTTCACCACCGTTTGCTTAATTTAATTTTTTTTAATGTGGTTAGCATCTAAATAAGCCTTATCAAACATTTCTTGCTCCACTGACAATTTTCTGACCTCCTCGTTGAAGATCTGAGCCCTCACTTGGTCATGGATGAGTAATCACAGCAGGTCCGTGGCAGAACCTATCCTAGAACTACAAATATATCATCTGCAGCATTGTAAATCAAAGCCTCAAAGAGCATCATTTAGCCTGAAGCTAAAATTGCTTGTTTATCAGATGGTGCCTAGCTTAGCATGGAGCAGTTCCTTGTAAATCTCAGGGACCTTTTACAGCATACACTTAAGCAAGCATATTGGCTCCTGGGAGACTTTCTGAGAGCTTTAATGACTGCAGACAGCTAAAAGATCCAGGCCTTGGTTTAGTTAAGTGGTTACTTGTATAGCTTGGCTCCATTTTGTAAACTCCCAAAGATAAGGTGTCTGCTTTATCTGGGGAAAGAGCAAGCATTAGTTTCTTAGGAAATCTTTATATCCTAAGTGTTAATGTTCTTGTGGCTTTTGGTATTCTGACCTTTGTCTGTTCATTTTTGATTTACCGTGGGAGCAGAAACTTTTTCCCCTAAGCCCTTCCTATGTTTTATAGCTACTTTGAAAAGCACAGTGAAATACTTGCAGCATGGCTTTTAAAAGTAGATGCAAGGCTGTACTATTTTTGATCCATAAATATATGTTGTGCAAATTGAGACCCCCTGATAATAAAGCAGCGAGAAGACCACCCATTTTATTAAGAAATCTGAGATCGCAGCAGCTCCACGGGCTGCTAGACTGCCTCTGGCTGCAGCCCAGGTCAAATCCCAGCCTCCTTGTTGGCATCTCGTTCCTTCATGACAGGCAGAAGGTCCACGGCTTCTGCTCGCGCCGCTGTGGCTGCAGTGGGAAACCGCCCACAACGTTCCCATCGGTTTAAGAATATAAGCACTTGCTGCAGCCATGACTAACACATCGGCTGGATTTACCACTGGGACGCTGGTGGCCAGTCTGCTACTTTCCGATAGACACTCGCGTACCCTTGGTGTAATTTGCCAACAGAAGCACTCATTATCTGGGTCTCACTTTTTGATTTGAATTAATTAGAGTTCACTTCGCTATAGCCACCTGCTGTGCTGTCACACACAGCATAGAGCGGTACAACAAAAACAAGGAATTTTTTAACAGGCTTATTCCAGCAAAATGCACTCCCGCTGAAATGTGTGAAATGGCATCACTACAATGTCATAGAGGAAAACGGGGGAACCTCATTTATTTCAGCTGCTCTGGTAATGATGTAAATGGAAAAAGATGTGGTTCATTGCTTTTATAGGTAGAAGACCCAGTGCATCTTAAAATCTAACCTGATTCTACCAATTTTTCAGTATCTTTAAATATTTCTCACCTTCCTTATTTTTTCTTATTCCAAGTTAAGAGTAAAAAGGTCTGAGTTTTGCTATTTGTGGTGATATGTTTAAATTTCTTAAACCAAGAATTTTGGCTTGTCTTTTAAGAACAAAGCTCTTCCAGTACCAGTTCAAGGACTCCTGAGGATAAGCACACACTTCTTATCATAGAGCTAAATATATATACTCACTTGTTCCATGTTTTTCAAGAAGGAGGAAACTTGTATTTGCTTGATACTTTATAGTTCAAACACAGTATTAAAAAAATAAATTCTTTTTTCTTATACACAGTTCAAGTAAGTAGGCTTTTGTACAAAAGATATCAGGGCATCTGGAGTACATCTGCAGTTATTTTTATTTTTTCTGCACTGGATCCATAATGGGTGGCATTTATGCTACTCCATTACAGAGATCATGGAGCCGGCTTTATACTGTCTGCTGGAGATTTGGTTGCCAGAAGCTCAGAGCAAAACATCTCATCCTAGCTGCTGAGCTCTTCCCCCTAAAACTCTACTTTTGCCCACAGTTCAGTAGCATTCATTGTTCTGCATGTGACTTGGATGTTCATTTGGGGATATCTTAATGTCCAAATGCAGAGGGACTTCTTTAAATTTGACATATACTCTATTTTAAGAACAGTGTCAATACTGCTGGCAAGAGAAGTTGTGATAGCTTCTGATTTTTACTGGAAAGCAAAGTAAAAATAAAACAGGTATTATAGAATGAAAATTATGTCCAGATAGCTGGATAGAAAGACGTAATTTATGGTTCATATCAATTTCTCTTCCTGAAATCAGTTCTTTCTGAACCATTTGGGGCGGGGGGTTAAGACTACTCGTGTTTTCAAAGTAGCCCTTCTACGGGATGATACAAAGTCTACCATTTGCAGAAAATTAATTTAAGCTTTGTAAGAATTTTTTATTTTACAAAAAAACTTCTACAAATCTACTAAAACACAAACCCCTGCTAATTAAGATATTTGGCATGGCTTGACACTTTTTATATATTCAGAGCACTGTATCTCTTGAGTCTTTAAACTCCACTCTACCTCTGTGACAGTAGAGGCAGTGTCAATATCCTCATCTGGCAAATGGAGAAATTGAAACAGAGCCTCCAGTTTGGTTGCTCAGGATGAGAAAGGCTATGGCTATGCTGGAGTTACGTGACTGCTGCTTGCCAGCAAGGCCGGTTACTGGTACCAGTCCGTCACGGCCATGGGAGCTGCAAAATCCATTCAGATCTTGGATAAAAAGTACTGCCTTAGCTAAGTATTTGGGATATAATTTCTTAAGTTACAAGTACACCATTGGCTACATATGGCCACAGAGAGTTAGAGGTAAAGTCAAGATCAAAAATCAGTATTTCTTTGTTCCAAAAACAGTGTCATTTCTCCAACCTCACAAACAAGTGACAAGTATCAAAAATAGTGTGTGCTGGAGTGGACAAATCCATTTCGGTTTTCCCAGCCAGAACACACATATCATGTGAAAACACAAGGAGAATATCTTAAAAGGAATAAGAGCTCTCCTGAAAAAAGCCATGTCACAGCAAAAGCAGCCAAGATAAGAACAGAGTAATCGCACACCACAGACAATGTCTGCTAGCATAAAAACAGAGAGAAAACCTGTATATATAAGAGTACACTGCAGAACATAGTTGGCAGAAAGACGAATAAACGTATTCTCTGCGACGTAGGATGCACTGTCCTTTAAGTCTTGAAAACCAAGACTGCAAGAAGGGAAGGCTTCATCTGGTAAAGACAGTTCAGTATGTGATGCACAATATCCTCCTACTTCAGAAAGAACTTAAGGGAAAAAGTCCACGCGAGGAAAAAGGAGCTGTGTGAGCCTTCTAGTCACTGATTCGTGGTAGGATTTAATGTTTGGTCACTGCCCTCTTGTTTTCTCTTTTAATATTGTGGCCACCATGTCAGACTCCCAGATTTACCACCTCCTGGTTCTGTCAGGTGGATTATATTTAGATTTCAGTTCTAGAGTCTGTACCTAAATCTTTACTGCATGCAATACAGAATTTAAAATATGCAAGCAAGTTCATAAAGAATGAGTTTTCCGACTGATATATTCATCAGGAGACAATCATAACTATCTCAGAAAGTTTTAATCTCCTAATTTCTGTACACAAAAGAGGCTAATCCTGGACCCACCGAAACTGAGTGCAAAATCTCTGCTGACTCATTTTGCTGTGTGCAGCTGGATTCTAAAGAGCATCTGTTACTTCAAAATATGTTAAAATCAATATTTTTTTACTGTATGTAATTTATTGTGTTGGTGTTATGAAGAGCTAGACGAGAGTTGGAACCTAAAGGCAGACAATTTTAGAAGAGGCAAATGGTGCTAATTTTTAACACTGAGGATAACGAACCAAACCATCACACAAAGTATTGGATTCTCCAGAAATCTCCCAGGTAAAGCCTGAAAGCAGTGTGGGATGGTTCTCAAGTCAAACACAGATATTCAACTCAGTGCTGTGATAACAGGCTAAATTAATCAATATGTTGATATTTAAATATAGGTGCTAAAAGTAGAAGATCCAGTAGAAGATCCTCCTGCCCCGGCACTGAAGAACCACAGGAGCAGTTTCATCTTTAGAGAAAGCGGGAAAGTTGCAACGTTTCAGTCTCGCCTAGCTACAGAAATATTTGTAAACAGAAAAAATGGCTGAATATAAATACTTATTGGGGAAGAATATTTCTAATACAGTCCTGGTGGTTAGCTGGCAGCTGTGCAACTTCAAAGCACTCCCACACCTAGGCAGTCGGGTTTTGTCCATGCAGGTTGTTGTCATTGACTTCACCGGGCAAAAATTTTAACCCAAATTTTCCAGAGAGTAATGGTTTTAGCAGCCTTTACTGAAGCGTTTCACAGACATGAAATATCTCACAAGTTATGAGTCTATATGCGGTTGTTTTTAGAAGAGACATGGTTAACTTAGAACCAAAAACAAACTAGGGAGCAGAGTGGCAAATGAGTTCAACTAGTTTGTTTTTAAGACAAGCTAGGGAATACCTGTGCTATTTCTCCCCACCTAGAAGCTTTAAGGAGAACGTGTTTATTTAGACTATGAGATCTTTTGGTAGCAGACGTGTAGTGCCCACATCTGTTTGCAGAGCATGTCATAATTGCAGCTGTTAAAATAATGCCATTGAAAAATGTTTTACTGATTTTTCTTTTCCTGTGTGATTAGCCTGAGAGGATAGCAAGCCTCCTCTAAACTATGAAACCTATAGACCTCTTTCCTTTGCCAGATCGGTGCTCCCTCCTTGTCTGAGCCAAGTCCTGCCACCCTGCGCAGCCCAGCGAAACACGGCGAGACGGGCTCTGCCGCTGACCCGTGCAGCCGCCCCTGGGAGCAGCCGGAGCCCGGCACCGCCCCGGGCTGCTCATCCCTTAGCCCCTGGAAAAGGAGCTGCCGACCTTCAGCGGAATTCGTGCAGCTGTGACCTGGGCGAAACCACCGGTGCTGCTACACGGGGAACTAAGAAGCCTTTGTATTTCACAACCTTCTTCCATCTTTTGAAAAATCAAGGAGAAATTTTTGCAGAGGAAATAAACAGTAAGTGACTCTCAGGAGTCATTCCCACGGGGTATGGCAGGACTGCCCACCTCTCAACATTCCTGTGCGTATGGGGGATGGCAGAAAATCAGCTCCTACCTTAGTCGGAGGTAGCTCTCCATCTCTGAATCGACAGAGAAGGAAGTGACAGTAATATTAACTAATGCATTTAACTATCTTTGATTAAAATGTCTTAAGTACGAGGAGTACAACAGGCCATCTCCCATTTCACTTCCTCGTATTAGTACAGGTAAGTTTAATTAGATTTTTTCTTCCTCTGCTTTTCGAGTCACGTCAGTCCCAGCAATGCCAAGAAGGCATTGGCAAAAAGGTAGGTGGTTTCCATTGGTTGTTGGTTATTTATTTACATACTTTTACATTGATCCATAAATACATCCGGGAGCACTTGCACCATCTGCTGCACATTTGTCAGTCATTGAATGGAGGGTGGACATCTGGGGATGTGACTGTTTTTTGTTGATTTTCTCCTATTAGAGCTACTATTTTCTTTTTAACTGTGATGTGAGCCTGGCTGACTGCAGTAAAAAAGTGGACTGGGGGTGTTTGACACTACCTTCAAATCCTCTGGGTCTAAGGTTTCTCCCAAGCTTCCTCCCACTTTACAGAGCTCAGAGTATGAGAACTGTGTGAAACCCGAAAAGATCAATCCTACTGCCACCTTGCACTATGAACGGCTATAGGATGGCCAGCAACACAATGTTAAATGGTAATGTGACAAACACATTAAGCACCTCCCCTGTGCACCGGACATTACAAATTCCCATATTTGGGAAAAATCGCCTAAGTTAATATAGTCCCCTAAATTTTGTTCTGACAGATATTGTATACCTACAAAAATAGAAAGTGGAGGATGCATGCCCAGGCCCAGATCCCACCGTTAAATACTTATTAATACTCAAAACTTCCCTTTTTTGCCACAAATGATTCAGTCTTGCCTCTCCTTTTTCCTGTATATTTATTCACAAACATGGGACTTCTCAGCAGCATAAGTTATGACCCCCAGAATCACCAATCCTACCTTACCAAACATTCATGCTTAAACTCCGACTTTTGGGGACAACTAAGGATTATAATAGATTGATTTTAATGTAAGAACTTCTAGGTTATTTGGCGGATTTATATTTGGGTTGTTTCCAGGAGAAGCCATTCAGGCTGAAAGCTTAAATTCGGTGACGATTATCTGATTCTGGCTACCAAGGTGTAAGACGAAAACACTGACATCATGAGTGCTGAAGTAACCACTGCCAACTCCCAGCATTTTCTGCTCTGAAGATACCCAGTTTTATGCCTGCTGCTCAAGTGAAACAGCAAACGCTGCCCGAAAGCCATCGCTGTGCTGCAAGAGGAGGTCCCCAAAGCCGACCTGCTGGAGGCATGCTCCTGCCCACAGGGCACGCTGGCCAGAAGGGGAAAGCGCTCCATGCAAACTCGTGCACGACACTCGTTCGGTTCTGAAGGCACGCATCTTTCACGCGCCAAAATGCACTTTGCTGGGTTGTGGTGAATGGATTGCTCCTTCTAAACGTAGCTATAACCGTGTCTGAACATAGAAGTTCAAGTCTTTTGAAGCCTGAAGCAATGTTACTTGGGTATGCACAGATTTGTATGTACATACGTGCACATTTTCACATTTTCCTAGAGATTTGCCAGATGGCAACCTGCTTAGAGCTTCTTTCATCAAATTTTAAAAATCTTTTACTTCCTAGGGCTCATAGTTCACAATATACATAAGACAAAGACGTGTTCCCTTACCATGACACTTGTCATGCATGTCTCTGAACAGGCCATGAAGAGCATGTATGTTTTTAAAATACTGATCACAGTCATGTCAGAGGATGGATGAATGATCAGACTGACCTATTGATAAACTTTTCAAAAAAGCAGAATAAAATAATCTGCTCATTATATATTGACTTAGACACTTAGGTGTCTCTTGTAGAATATGTTGCTCATAGCCACATTGAACAACCGGACCCTTTGCCTTACCCACACTGTACCAAAACATGGTGTCCAAGAAGGCTCGTTTGGTTTTCTTTTAGCCCTCCAACAGCATACTGAAAGCATTTCAGAATTAGCTTGTGGCCTACAAGTTCTGACAGTAAAACTACTGTATGTGTTTCTTTTGAAACAGTTGTTATCACTACGCTGTATAAATGTTTTGGAATAAGAGGGATGATTTCTCAGGGAATCATCACGTGCACTGCTGCGATCCGACTCAGGAGGGGAAATAAGCCCTACTTGCCTGCACTGCATGGGCTAGTGCTGTGGAGTACAGTTCCTGCTGCCACTGGCACTGCAAGGTAGGTACACAGTAAATGCATGTTAATTCAACGTTGTAAATGTTATCTTACTCAATTTTATTTCAGAATTACCACTTACATTTTTGTCTCAGGTAAGCTGTCAATGTTAGAAGGGATATAAATGCAACCGGTTCCCAAGAAACTATGAACAGGTTTTATTTTCATGTCTTTTGTAACAAGAATGCAGATATTCTCTCACCTTCAAACTTCACTTTTTTAATAGAATTTCTCATATTATTTTGCTGCTCTCAGTATTGCTGCCTACAGGACGCTGATGAGATGAGATATATATCTCATCCTGGTATCGTAAATGAAATGAAAATAAATACTGCTCATCACTTGTTCGTGGCATATTTTCCATCTCATTCTGTTGCTTCTCAGGGTAATATAGCATTACAGCCATTTCTGCCTGAGAGTCATGAACAGAACTGCCATTCAATAAATGCCTGTGAATATCAAATTCAATCTGTGTGTACAGCAGTTAGGAACAGAACATTTGTACCATGTTCCACAAGTGGTTTTCTTTAATGAACTAGGACCAAAAGAAACGAATCAGTACCGGTTCTCTATTTGGATTACATTCAAACAGACAGGGACAGAGAGTGGGGAATCACAGGAGAGCTGTTTTAGTATTTTCATAGGGGGCAGCATTGGGGAGAGGGGTCATAGTACAGAATTAAGATGCTCAATACTACAGATAGTCTAAAAGCTACACTTGATTGGATATACTGATATTTTAATTCATTTCTTAATATTTCTAATTTTGTATTTGAATTGTAAAATAAGAATACAACAATGGGGTTTTGTTGATAACACATTCACAGATGATGGTAATGGGTTTTTTTGGTTTTGGGGGTTGTTTTTTGCTTGAGGCAAAATGAAGAGTCCATTCTTTTGCTTGACCTCTGTATATCTGGAGAATATGTAAACATATTGAAACTTTCTTGTGCTCTACAGTGAGGGAATGAAGTGCATCGATTGCTTGCGATTATTAGCTAGAGTGGGATAAGCCTTCTCCTTATTATGCAGATTAGTGAAGCTCTCAGTTCCAACATATTGTACAGATGCAGGAGAGCAGCTGCTCTTACAGATGGCAAGTGCACAGCTCCATTAGTATGGATCTATTGTCTGCTCCTGGCTTGCTCAGAGGCTGGAGGGGCTGGGTAAAGAGGAATTGTTACACAGTGAAATGTAGAGAACACATACTCTTAAAAATCCGTACCCAAGAGACTATTTACACAGCAGGGCAGACAGCAATCAAATTAGAAATCTACCCTAAATAAGGACTTTTGTATGTCACAATTAAGCTTCCATAATTTTAAAATAGATTAACCATTAAAACCAAGGAATAGAATTCAAATTTCTCAACTAAGTGGTACTAAATAACAAGAAATCCTGGGAGGTTCATTCAAAATTTGGTCATATATTTGGTTCTTCTAAAACTTCCTTTAAATTCTTTGCCCTCACAAAAAAATCAAAACAATTTTGCTCCCCCAAAGAACAAATCCTCGTTTATTTTGCATAACATAAAAGACAGAAAAGCAGAACTATGCTTCATTTATTAAACTTTTCACCATCAGAATATAGCATTTCATGCAATTTTTTTGCATTAATGAGAGCTGAAGCAGCTGAATTTAAGTTAGTATAGACAGCATTGATTGTGCATCTATGTCAATTATTCTTTGCGAAAATGCTAAACAGAACATTAGTTAACCATGTGGTAATTTTTAATGCGGTGAACAATTCCTGAGGAAATATATTGCTATGGGCTGACTACTGAAAATGTAAAGTAAAGGACAATTATTTAGAACACAGGTTGCATTTGGGTGCAAAAATTACGATTGTATCAGGAGATTTTACAATACACCTACATGTAGATTATCCTAATTTTTTTATTTAGTACAAAGACAGCTCACAGTGGAAGGGCATGGGAAGGGACGAAGAAAGAAGAAGGTAAACCCTAAGCTTCATTCTACTGTGAAAATCTGGGATGCTGAAGATCCCAGGGAAAGAATATGCGTTTTTTGAGCTCAGAAGATACTGAGATGCCCCTGTTTAAATCATAATGAATCTTTACATCATTGCTGAGGTTTGGAAAGCAAATTAGTGTGCTAAGGAGTCAAAGAAATGCTACTTAGTTTCATCCGAACAAACAAACAAAAAAAAAAAATGTGAAAAATATACCACGAAGACTTCTTCAGAGATCACTCTGAGAAGAATTTAGAGGCTGTCAGTTTTCTCCCTGCATTTTGAGTATAGGGCAAAAAAAATGGAATTTAGTTACACTTTCATGTTCTGCAGAACAAGCTTTACATTACCTTACTTTGCTGCTTTCTGGCCTTGCTAAAGACATAGGAGGAGGAGAACAGTGTTGTCTTCCATGAAAACGAAAGAAAGAGTAAAGAAAGTAAAAACAATTTTACTTGCAATTGTTCTTTGGTCCTTAATGTACTGTGGCAAATGGTAAACGCTGCCAGGGATATACCGGGGACTGGGACCAGGAGGCACATACCTAAGGGTAGGAGTGACACCAGCCGCTCTGGTTCTCGGTGGGCTGGGTTCCCAGCGCACCTGTGAGAGCTTAACAGGCACCACTAGGTCTCTCTAACGTTGTGGAGGCACTTGTCCTTCTCGACAGGCCTCTAACTCTGCACAGTCTGATAAAATGACTTACCGATGAGTTGAGTGGATTATATCCGTTCTCAAAGTGACAAAGAAAACCGGACGTGCAAGGTCTGGATCCCAGCTGCACAGAGGCTGGCTCTGAGGTGCACTTACTCCCCTTCCTGATAGTTTGGTCTATAAGGAAGTACAGAAATCATTAAAATTAATTTCTGTTACCTCTGTAGCCTTTTGGAGTTAGCCAAAAGTTAGCCTTCAGACAGTGCACGGCAATAAATCATAGCCAACACTATGGAGAAAACTGTTAGGAACTGTTTTGGCCTGATTCTGTTCATGGATAATGAGCTATTCGGCAGCTTTCGGGGTGCTTCCCTCATCTCTATTCTGGCTTAAAATCTTATCAGCCAGAATGTTGGTTAACGGGACAGAGCCCAAATTCCTTACTGGTTTCCTCTTGGTTGGCTTGTTCAGAAGAGGGATGTCGGACAAGAGCAACTGCATGCATGCGTGGGCTAAGCCACAGTAGGGCACGCCCTGTGTTTTCAGTTCCCACACTGCTGTGACTTGGGGATATCTACTTGTAACCTCATCCTAAAGCTGAATGCAGCCTGCACTTGGCAGAGCAATTTGCTACCTAGGCTAATTTGCAATGTATGTTTGAAGAACGACAGAGTTTCTCCGCACCTTGTCTCTGCACCTATAAGAAAGACAGACCTCAGAATAGGTCTCAGCACAGACTTTTTTTTTTTTTTTTTTAATATTATCTTCATATGCTCAGGTTTGCCACCATCATTTTTCACTTCCTTCTATCAAGTTCATTTTATCAGAGGCATCCAATACCAATGAAATGTTAAGAAACAAAAGTGCTGGGCATCAGCCACTGATATATTTGCCTCTGTTCTCTATCTAAGATGTACAAAAAACTTCATTAAAAAAATTGAGTGTTTTATTTTAAAAAGGTAGTTAAATTTTAATTTTTGTGGGAATGCAAAAGCACAAACCAAGGATCTGAAAATACCAGGGGAAGAAACCTGTTTTGGGCTGGCCAAAAGCTGAATACATTTCTCCACCAAAAATACAAAAAAATGTCATTTAATTTACTTACTGGGATGGGTACTTGCTTTTGTTTTTGTGATTCTAAGTGGTGTCAGGCAATGCAAATACAGTTTTGGGCTGGAAAGAAATGTCTAGTCCCCTAAATTTATTATATCAAATGGTACATTCACAGAGAGGCTGTTTTGTTCCTCTTGAATTCTTACTTCCTAAATACATATAGGTTTGTTTAAGGAAGTGGAGGGTTTTGGTTGATAAGGTGAAAATTTTTCAGAAAGGTGAATAATAGATCTTTCCCTTTGTCAGCAATGATTTACTACCTAACAGAAGAAAGTAGATAAAACCAGGTTACTACCATGACTTTTCTGGTCTACCTGCCTACAGGCAGTCCAAAGATAAAAGTTGAAAGTAGGTCCCACCACTCATAGCGTGTACTCCGAGTCCAGCTAAAATAAATTTAAAGCAGTTCTCAGCCCTTGCGCAAGACAGATGTTCAGAGCCTGGACACTCGAGCACCTCCAGACAACCTCAGAGCTCTGTGGACTTCACCACCACATCGGGCTGCATCGCAGTCAGCCCCCATGGGAAACCGAGGTGACTGGAGATCTATAGATTAGTAGTACATCCAAACTAATCCGGTATCTGGTCTCCCAGATTAAATGGATACACTTCGAGGATTTTGTTTTGAATGAGTCTTACAGGATTTGAGCTCAGATGGGAGCAGAATTTTTTCCTCCCTTCCACATGCATCCTCAGCATCTGAGGCGGTGGCTCACAGCATCGTCGGGGTGCAGCCATGCAGCCGCATCGGTCTCTTCCTAATGAGTACTGTTTCCACATTAATCCAGTAGAAAATTAACTTCCCAAATATTAGGAATCTTAAAACTCTTCCTTTAGCTTTGTTTTCATTATTAATGATCTTTATACGAAGATGATAGCATCATCAAAGGCAACATACTCTTTGGAAAGAAAAAAAGCCTATAGGGGCTACTTAGCTCCAAGTATTTCACTCATTTTATTCTTTCCACCATTTTTTTAATCTTTTCTGGACTGTTTTTCCATGTTACTAGCACACACATGCTGGTGCTCTTTTCACATAATATAACCATAAATTCCAGTATAAAGTTTTGAAACCAGGTAACATAAACATAAAGGTAACATTTTGAAACATAAAGGTAACATTCTCTTTTTAATACTTTTCTATTTGGTATTTTTATCTCTAATAAGATACACAGATTGCTTAAATAAATGGAAAAGAGCCACACACTTAAGACTGTACATCATCACCTGCCTGTCTCCAAAACTGGCTTTATGGCAAATTTGAGGTTATTCCAAAATTATTTGATATCGCTAAGATAATTTTCTCTAAACTCATTCTGCCTTAACAGATATTTGATTTGAATTTTATGCTGAAGCCTCCAGATGTCTTCAATATGACAAATTTGAGAAAGAAAAATCTATCTGTATTTATTTTAAAGTTAGATGTTTTTAATTCAGCCCATCTCCAAACCTAACAAACAGAACTAGGCCCTAACCCTTTCTTCTGACACTGGCTGTGTTCAGGTTTTAATCGGCATACAATACTCCTGATACACAGAAGTCTGTATCCACTGACTGCTCCTTTTGTTTGGAAATGTCTAATGCTCGCGTGCAGGACGGTAATAGCCAAGACCTGGGCGAGCGTGGAAGGGGGAGCAGCACGGCAAGAGCAGCAGAGCCCCTGCGGCTCGGGGTGCTGCTGACGGGTCTTCTCGCCCGCGGGAGACACGGTGCCAGCCTGCGGGCGCAGCAAAGCAGGGGAGCGAGGGACACCGGAACTGGAGCTTCACAGGCTCATACGGCATCATTCAAGAGACCGTAGAAAGTAAACGGGGGCTTGTTTTGGAAAGATGAAGAATGTGCCTGATCTTGCTCTGATTTACACCTTGTGCTCCTAGGCGTTTTGGCATTTTACATGGATAAGCAATTGTTGTGCATTTGTAAAACTGGCATATACACAGGCTACCCAGAGCTTATGGCTTTCAAGAAGAGATTGTACATTTGAAAGCCATGCATGAAGCAGAATTTGGAGTGCTAGCTTTCTGAACTAAACCTGTGGGATTTTAAGTGCTTTATAGTTTTTTTTTTTTTTTTAAAAAAAAAAAAAAAAAAAAACTTTTTCTGTATTATTTCTGTTTTTTCTTTTGAAAACTAAAGTAAATTATCTTTAAACCAGCTTTTCTTATGGGGAAGTCATGCAATACAAATGGTAACTGCTTCCAAAGTCCCTCGCAATATCAACGCTATGCTGAGACTGGATGGTCTTTTCGGACATTTGTGCTCCATGATGCAAGAACAGAAAATCTTAAAGAGAAGGTTAAAGAGCCCACAAATGTTGGTGCTCTTTTCACAGTGTACTCTAATTTGTTTCCATAGTGAACTGTTTTATACAGTAAGAACATATCTAATATGAAAAAAAGATGATGGGGAAAGCATCCTCATGTCCCCAGTGCTTGTCTTCAGACAAGAGCTGTTTTTCAGACCGCCACAGCGTGAGTTACTCATGATTATTTTGCATTCACGCAAAATCAGGTTTACACAGTCCCCAACTACTCACTCCATCCTTTCCATGCACTTAATAAGAATCTCCGTTATTACTTTAAATTAAATTTGAGCTTTCTCTAGACTTGTATGTTTGTTATATTCAATCAATTAGAGTAAAGTTTTTAGCCTGGGCCTTAAATGATTTCAAACACCATCCATATGGGGTAGAAATTCAGTCACAGATCTCATAGTGGCCAATAATTTAGGGTTCATAAGATGATTAAAACCTGGCCTACCTAATATACCAACCCATTTCTGGAACATTTATTAGATCTATCTGTAAACAGCTTTCTTATACTTTAAAGCTATTCCAAATTTCAAAATTTTGCCTCTTTCATACTAGAGAAAACTTCCCAGATCCTTTTTTCAAATGAGAAAATCAGTTCCAAGGATTTGGGAAAAACTTGTTACTATGGCAGTCACATGAGAAAGGAGAGCTGTTACACATTCTCTCACAGTTGCCAGACTGCATTGAAAAGCTTTTTTTATCCCAGAAAACTACTCTATGGAAATTAAAATTTTATTTGTGAGAGACTTGAATCTGTATCTCCCATCTTCCAGGTGAAAATTGCAACTGCTAATGTATGGAGTCCATCACTTTCTCTAGTCTAAAGAATATCTTATACAAGGTAGAAGAACTCATCAGGTAAGAATTGCTCCAGAGCTGCCGGTGCCCTGGGTGTAGTTCTGGCACCCACGGGAGTTTCTGATAATGCAGGTGACTGGCATCCAGTTTAAGATACCCAGGTAAGCTTGATGGCCCTTGATGTTTCAGAAAGAAATGCTGTTCTTGACTCAGCAACCTTTGCGGATGGCTTTGATTCCCTTCTGAGCAAGAACATGCTTATTTTTATAGTTTTTGCTAAGTTCTAATTCTAACAAAGAAACAAATCCAACCCTGAGCCCACTGAAGACTGCATGAGAGCAAAAATCCTCAAAAATGAATATATATGTTCTAGACCATTCACTGCTCAAAAGTAATTTCTTGGGGCTGCGTGTGATGAAGAGAGCACGTCCTCCTAAAGTGTCCTAAAGTGAGAACTGATCAACAAAAAAGGAAGGCAGCCTCGGAGCAGCACTCTGGCCTTTCGACACAAAACACCAGCGTTTCACGTTTTAGCAGGCCTGAAGACTGCAAACAACTTCTCTGCATCTCACTGTCCTTCTCCCCTCTAACTGCTTTACATTGAGGGAAAGATTTCTCAAAGTGCCTGAATGATTCAAAGGAACTGAAAACCACAAAAACCTGGCAAACAACAAGGCCAAATTCTTCTCTCTTCTACTCGAGTGAAAACCTCCTGGAGCTCTTTTAGAAGATAGTCCTTATGTACAAACACATGCTGCATCACGCATGATTTTCTGTTCTGTGCTGTGTAACTCTTCTCCAGAACTCATTCCCTGATGGGATTAGTAAAATAATTTATGCAAAATAAATGAGAAAATAGAAAGGTCAGTCAGGCTACCTAAACTACAGGAGGGGTTTGCTCATTTTGTTTGGTTTTCTTCATCTAGATCACCATTTAAATCTCTAGCTAACAAGAATGCTTAAGAGAAATAGAATAACAGAGAGCACGTGACAGGAGTTAGATGCCCTTAAGATTTTAAAACTTCTGGTTTAAACAAATTGCTTGAAAGACAAATCCTGACTAAATAAATAGAAATTTAAAGGTAAGTTTTTTTTTTTTTTTTACCCCGTCATCACACACCTTTGAATACATAATGTAAAAATACAGAGTGAACTTAAAGTTGAGCCATAGATAATGGAATTTATTTCTTTTTAAGAAGCATATTAAGAAATTTTGTCTGAGAGAGAAAAACTGAGCCCAAAACAGGCAAAATTTAATAAATCCTGCATACTTTGTGCTTAAACAGCAATAGTTGTGAAAATACGACAATCACAGCTGAAAAAAATCACAAGTGGGTGAATAAACACGTATTTCATTAAAGCTGTGCAGGAAATCTTTGTTACCTTCGGGGGAAAGCTCTGTCGCTAAGACTCGGGGCTGGGATTTAGGCTCCCGGACCGCTCCAAAGCGGCTCTGTGGCGCCGTCCCTTTGCTTCAGCACCCCACCCGTGAAGCAGAAACACCGCTTATCTCCATCTTGCTTGCGTAGCGCTTAAACAGCAGCGCCGAAAGTCAGCCGCAGCAGGCGGAGGTATTGGTGCCGCTGCTCCCCGTGGCCCGCTTTCGGCTCGGGGAGCTCCCCGTGGAACAAGGGCTGCCGAGCGCCGGACTCGCGTCGGAAAGCGGCGAGACAGCTCTGCGCAGAAAAGCCTTCCAGACTGCAGAACCAGAAAGGCCCTCGGCAAGCCACGGAGCGAGCTGCCGAACGTCAGAGGTGGATCAGAAGGCAAAAGCGAGCACTTATGCCCCTTGCCCCCCGTGTTCGTTAGAAGACAGGAGTGACTTCCCTAAGCGCGGGCCCATTCGAGTCCGCTGCCGAGCGGTGGGCGAGCAGGCGAGGAGGGGAAAGGCGACCTTGTGAGCTACCTGCTCACCAGCTTTCCCTTCCACTCAAGACCCGTGATTCTGCTATCTTTCCACATACCCTACAGGCTCCAGGCAGGAGGAACGCAGAGGAGTTGGTGCAAGCCCACAAGTGACCTGTCCTCTCCTAAATCCTGCAGGTTTTCCCTGTTTTCTTCTCTCTGAGTAGAGGGGTTCAGCTTCCAGCAAAATTTCCCTTGACAAATAAAGCATTACTAAGTAGGAAACACTTTTCTTTCCCTCTTCTGTCAGTCAGCACTGCAGGGTCTCAGCAGTCAGATACCTGAATCCTACAAAGGAAGATGGGCCAGGAGCATGTTCTCTTTCCTAAATACTGTTTTTAAGACATCTGAAACAACATACCTCTCATCTTGTCACCCGAATTGAGCTCTCAGCTACTGAAAGCCTACTTTTTCCCATAACTTCAAAATATAGGTCATATCATAATTTTGAAAAAACAGAAGATAGTTCTGCACAAATATTTCCTGTCCCAAACAGTTGTAATATGCATCAGATCATGCTTCCAAGAGCCAAACCGCCTTCATATGTCAAAATTAGACAGTTCATCAACCTGGTCTTGGACTTGCACATGTTACTGGCTGGACAAAACTAGGATCAGTGCCACCTGGTGATATTATACCTGGGAAAGGATGTATATTATGACATGACCCTAAGAAGAGGTTGTTTTTCCATTCCCATTAGGATCAGCCTCTGCAGAGACTTGCAGCACTTCCCTGAGCTAGCAGTCACAGATGCTACCTTGGGGCTTGATACTGAAGCCTTGACTCTGCCTGTATCAATGTGTCTGGAGTCCTGATACAGCTCCCACCCATGTCACTGTGGTATCAGTGGGGGCTTCAGTTGCCTCAGAAATACCCACAGTAATTTCCAGTCAGACCCTGATTCTCACTACCTCCTTATCCAACCACACACGCACATCTGTCTCGCGTGGATGGGACGAAGGGAGAAGTAGCACAGGCAGAATAGGATCTTAACATATAGGTCATCTTTCCTATCAAAAGAGAATTTTGTCCCTTTCAGTCAAAAAAGGGACAATTATTTATACCAGCAGTATGATAAAACTACTTACAAGATAGAGTACCCTAAACAAGTCTTCTCTAACCTCTAATGTCAGAATGGTTCCTCTTGTTAAGAGTTTTAATTTTCAAGGAATAAATTGCCCCCTGCAATCTAGGGCCATTACGCTTTTATATAGAACGTATTTAAAACGCTACTTCTGGGTGAAGTGACTTCCACTTTGTCTGTGTGTGCTTTGCCTGGGTGTCCTGCCTCACACTTGCAACGAGGGTGACATTTCCAACATCCCAGAAACAAGCATAAACATGTAGACCCATTAGTGAGCCAAAGAAGCTCCTTTACTTCTTTGTCTCATCTCCGCATGCAATAGCACTGACCGACGTACGAGGTAGCATATCCATATATTCAGATGGTCACCAAGAGTAGGCACATAAGCATTTCAGTGCCCATTTTGTTTGTTTGTTTGTTTGTTTTTCTAAAATAAATGAACAGGAAAGAAGAGCTATTTATAGTGGGAGAAATACTTGCAGGAACATGGTTACCCTGCATATGCTCCTCTAAGTACCATATCAGGGACCTTTATACATGAGTTACCAACTCAAACATCTTGAAAGCCGCACCCAAATTAACTTTTACAATTTAGCTTTTGCTCCAAAGGACGGATACAAAGCCCAACCGCTAGATCGCTAATCACTAGGGTATCATTAGTGACTTGAAACGACCGAAAAGAATTGATGATTTTGTGAGTATCATGCAAAAAGCAAGAATTCTATTTGAATTACTCACATAACAGATGTTTGCTAGGATCCACCATGCAGCCTGCATACACAGTTATGCTAATTTGGCACTGTTTCCCTTCAAGTTAGCTCGGAGTCATTAGAGCACACAGCTAGTAGGTCCTTCTGTCTAACTAATAATTGCCTATTATTGATATTAATTAACATTTTTTGCACCTTCCTTTGGTTTTGACCTAGTATCTGTTGGTAGTCTAATCACAGTGGCCTATTAAAAGTCAAAATACAGAGGCCTATAGCAGTCACGAGCCATTTATCAAAAAGCAAACAAGGCCAATTAAACAGGCAGCCAGACAGTTGTCTTGATTTGCCGCTGACTGTTTCTTGATCACCATTATAAATTGCTAATCGGGCAGAAAGTGCTAAGCAGTGCATCTGCAGGGGGTGGTTATTGCTCATTCCCTGCCTGGTGACAGGTGAGGGAGGCTAGTGATGGTCTTATTGATGTGAACTGCCCATCAGTTGGTAGTTATTGTTAAAGTTCATGATGCTACAGCTGATCCTTTCCTGCTGAGAGTCAATCAAATTAATTAGTGCTAGAAATTCTTCTGTATTATTCTAAAGCAGAAATACAGAAGGAACCTACTGTAATTTGGTTCCAGAGGCACTGGGAGAAAAAATCTCCATGTATTACAGAGTGGGAAAAAAAATCAAATATTGCTTCTTCCATTATTTTATAATAAGGGCTGCGGCTAAAGGTTTTTATAGCCACAGATCAAGAGATCATAATAGAAGCATATTGACAGATTTTTTTTCTGCAATACTCCAAGGAACTGGCTGTAGCAGGAAAATATATCAAAACCTTATCATCAGAGCTGAGATCTTCTGTGAAAAATCAATAAAGAGTTATACATGGTTTGAGTTTAAACAGTTCTCTGTAGTCATTTAAACATAGTGCATCTGTGCAGCTTTTTACCTCTGGAGACTGGGGTAGCCTAGCAACTGCAAGGCTTAAACCGATTAACTACAAATGAAGTACTGTACGCCTATCAAAGCAATTGTTCATGGCTGCCTTTGTTGCAGAGGCTGAGCTAATTGAACATGATACAGTATGAAGATAATTAACACCCATGAGTTTGTTAATTGCCTGTTAGCATTACAACACAGTCTCCGGGTATCTTTTTAACTTGCTCCTTCGCTGCATCTTCCTTCTTTAAAAGGGTGCAGGACTTCTCTAGTTAGCAATGATAGCTAGTAGTTTATTAATCCTTTTCAAAGGAAAAAAATAACCCTACTGTAGTAATGAAGCAAATAAATGCTCTGTCAGACACAGACTCCCACTTAGTCCATGCAATTTACAGGGAGACCAAATTTGGTTTACATAGACTGTACAAAATATGTTTATTTTCAGGGCTAATTTATTTCAAGCAATTTAGCCATTATAAATGCTTTAACATATCTTTTGTGGGCTGCTTTTATGACTCAGCTGCTCTGCCTTCTAAACTGAACGATAAATGTCTTTTAGGGTTGGAATATTAATTGAAGGCAGCATCTGGTCAGCAGCTGACCTCCTATACTTGTCGTCTTTGTTGACTACTCAGTTAAAACTAACAGCCTATTTGTTTTATTTACCAGCTTCTCTTTCCATTCAGGGGGTGAAGGGCCAAGATCACTTTTATTTATGCCAACATGTAGTGCTAATATAAAATAAAATTGATTTTCCACAATCTATTAATCTGCAATAGAGCTAATCTGAGCAAATTCCTTTTATATTGGTTATTGTGCTTGGAAAGTACTTCCTTTATTATACTATCTTCTGAATTTGTGAAGAATGCATGTGAAAGCTCATAAAGACAAAGTAATGCATGGAATATAATTATATAGGGCACTTCCTTATAAGGAATCAGTACTTAAACCTAAGCAAAATATAAGCAGAATAGACAAAAATAATAGTGCTGGGTTGCCATAGGCAAGTCTCTGATGTTTAAGCTCTGTTTTTCCTACACTGCATGTAACTGCCTTGGCTGTGTCACAGTTGTTTAGAGTAGATTTTCTTAAATAATCTTGGATTTCTTAGCTGTTACTGTCATAGTTAATACTTGCAGAGAGGCTGTTCCCTTGAGAAACACTACTAGTGCCCAATTACAAGTTCCATCATCAATCATAAGTATTATTTATTCAGCAAAATGAATTGCTAATTAATAACTGATGAGCATTATGGCCTTGAAGTCTGTAACACTATTAATTACCTTGGCAATGGGGATTCTGCCTGCGAAGGACTACCAAACCCATTTTCACAACAATTAGTGCAGCGCCGTTCCCAGGTATGTACCTGCTACGATAACAAGGGGGTGACGATCTCTGAGGCTTTCAGAAAGCCACGTAGTTTCTGCGAAGAATAAATAGCCCTGCCGTGCTGGACCGTATCCTTACAAACGTTCAGTGACAAAGAGGAAACCGTCCTCCGCAGCGCGTCGACTGGAGGACTTGGCACTGCAGCCCGGAGCGGGCGTCCCCGCACAGAAGCAACGTGGCAGCAGTCTGCTGGACGCAGTGCTGCTGCCTCGTGCCGAGGATCCCGTGGCTGTTTGGCTGGCGCAGGACACCGTGATTAGTACGCTGACATGCGACTTTAGACCTCCAGCAACTGCTAGCTACATGGTCTCAGAGCGGTTGCACATTAACATCACAGTAAAAGTGAATATTTAATGAAAAAAAGACAAATACAATCTACAAAAAGAGCAGCCTTCTCAGTGACTTCAGTATTCGGTATGCTGAGGCTAATATTGGTCTACAAGTTAATGACTTACTCACAGTTTTCCTTCTCAGATATCCTTTGTTTTCTCTTTCTTATTCTCGTGTCACTCTTCTTTTTGACTGTAAATTTCTTGGGGGCAGAGACTTGGTTTATATTTGTCTGTAAAGCACCCAGAATATCTATGGAGCGGTACAAACAACTTGAATATTACCTAATAAAATGCAAGATTAAGATCAGCTCCTGCCACAATGCCAAGGCTTGTTTTCTGATTGTCAATAAAAAAAGTTAAGCTATTTCAAGAGCTCAACCAACCCCCTAGATTGTGTGATTGCTAAACGGTGATAAAGACCAGAGTTACAACTGTAGAATACAGAGGTCTTCCTGGGGATGAGACTCTAATGTGCTATATGCATTATAAAAACGCCATTTTGAGCTGTATTACACAAGCAAAGCCCTATATAAAACCCATAATATTTGCATTTGTTTTCTTGAAAGTGCTAAAACAGCCTAGAGGAGGATGGAACCAAACCTGTGTAATGCCTGCACTCTCTTGGTTGCACTCTGCTGGCCAGGCCCTACTGTCATTTTAACTCCTTACCCCTAGGCCAAATTTTGCCTTCATCAGACAATAAAACCAACACCAGTTTTCATGCTGTGCAGCAAGGAGATGTCTGCCATCCCACTAAGAAAAGGATATTTACTGTAGCTATCCTGCATGAGGCTGGCAATGTATGTTCATCAAAACGAGGTAATCAGCTTTGCTGGAGGTCTCAGGGTACTGGATGATTTTCAAACAGCAAACACAAATCCACAAACTCAGCCTTATTCATCACTGTGCCTATTTTACTGGAAGCTTTTTACAGTTTGAGCTTAGATGGTACATTTCTGATTTGTGTATGTGAAGTGAGAAAGAATAAATTTTTCCTGAAAAAATGTTTCCTGAAAAATTACACAGAGACAGTAATGATCTCTCTGATCTTTCGAAGAGAAATCTCCTGTCTTCCACGGATAGCTTACACATACACAATTTTATTTGGAGACAGGAGACTTTCTTATCTTTTCTTCTAAACTCAACAGTTTCTACTGATTGTCAAACTAGTTTTTGTCCATGTATTGGCTAGCTGTAAAACCCAATAAAATCCTTTGCCTAAAGAATCTCTTAAAAAAAAGAAAAGGAAAGAAAGAAAGAAAGAAAAAGAAAGAACTGTGAAAAACAGAGTGTGGAGAAAAAGGCTCTTGCTTACAACAGTTGCCTTCATGTGAAATACAACACATTACAGTTACCAAGCTGGTAATCGACTGATTTGGAAAGATTGGCCACAGGAAACCTTGCTGGAGATGAGCGGAATAAAAAGAAAGATATGAGACAATCCACCCTGCTGACCGGTTCTTGTCGCTGTTTCTCTCTGGGAGGCTCACCCCTTGACCATCACGTGTCCATTCGCTCTTCAGCTCTAACACAAAGCAACGCCGGTGAAGAAGGGAAGACACTACTGACAGAGGGTTTGAATACAGCCTGCACCGGGTTTTGTTCCCCCTACCCAGAACTATCTTTCTGCTGCTTTTCTGGCCAGCCTCACGCTGTCTGACATATCTTTACATCATGACAGATACTGTGAAAACATAAGTCTAGAAGCAAAACAGCTTTAACAATATTTGGCCATCTGGCTTCATTTGTTTTAACTTGGGATCTGGAGAGAGTGAGGGGCCTTGGCTGTAATCCCCTGGGATCTGGCCCAAAGCTGAGGCCACAACCAGGAAATTCCCCTCTCCACGTAGGAGGTCATTTGTTATATGGGAAGCAGGCGAGGGGTCTGGGGCACGTGGTGTGCTAGAGAAGCTTGCTATACAAAATCTGTGGGGTAGGTACCACACCAGAGCATACTCCATGGGACACGCAGCGGAGGGGGGCAACCTCTGAACAATAAAACCACCCAGCCCCTGCCTCGCTCCACGATGCACAAAGACGAAACATATACTCTTCTGCTCCCAAACAGAGCGTGTGCCAGGGCGAAGAGGTGCACTACGGGAGCTACCGCAGAGTAGCCTCAAAGTTGTTCTGAAGCCAAATCTGTATAAAGTATCGTTGTCTTTTCCAAAAACTGTGTGTGAGAGGTGCCAAAAGGAACTCCGACACCTTCAAATGCCCTCGAGATGCAATAAGCTGAGATATGCTTTAACACAGGTAACAAAGGACTTATTTTACTCGTTTTCTCAGAACATTATCATATTCTAGGAATCTGTGAGAAGTTGACAAGGTTTGCTAGAAAATGCTGTACAACAGTCTGGGACAGTATTGCTTGAAAGAGCTGAAATGGTTTTGCTCTCTCTCCAGTTCTACTTCTTTGGATAAAGGGAGGAAAGAACTTCGGATGTCGGCTGGGTTATGTGTAAAGAGCAATCCTGGAAATATTCATGTCTGCAGAAAAAGCTTGTGCTATATTTTGCATTTTATCTTGAGCAACTTTTGTTGACAACACAAACCCCAAGAAATGTGTAAAGGTCACGGTCAGAACTGAAGAATAAAGGAGCTCATTTTATGAACAATATCTGTTACAAATTTTAAAGCTGATAGAGCTTGCTTTTTGTTTCTTTCATTCCTGACCAGCACAGCATGTAAACTAATCATGAGGTATTCAGATTAATACCTGTTCCATATTTCATAAAATATAAAATAGCAGATTTTCTGTTCCCTGAATAGAAGTCGGGGGGGGGGGCACAAAGCTGCCTACCAGTAAAATCACTCATTTGTTCAGTTTCATCAAGCTGATTTTTGGTCCTCCAGAGATGTGATCATCTCTAGAGAATTCTTTTAAGAAGTTACCACGGAAGTTAACGGAAGATTGAAGCTAATGGTACACTCCAGGGAAAAGAAACTGGAAAACTGGGTTCTGAAAAGCAGCATGAGCTGTTTGAGACATGCATTGCAGAAACCTTCAGCTTTCCTATATGACGAGCAAACACATTTCACTGTGAATTTTCATTCTCTTCTTCAATCAACTTTCTTCTTGTCAAATCCCTCTTCATTTTATGCTATCTGCAGCAATATATTCATTTGAATTCAACAGTATTCTACTTAGCACTGTCTATGATAAAGATCTGGTTTAAATATAACTTGTAATATATTATAGATAGTAAGGCAATTTGCAGTACGGGTCTAATATATCAGCTCAAAAGTATAATTCTTGCCAAAAAGGAATATAAAGTCAAATAGACTTTACAAAAGTTAATTTCCCATTTCCACTTATGGATTTAGTAACTCAGGGTTTTATGTAAGATCATGCTGATGAATTAAGCATACAAGGCTTTTAGGGAAGAGAGACTATGTCTTCCACTGTGAAGAGCATCAAATGCAGATCAAAATATATATTTCTGAAAATAGAATGTGATGCAAATGCCTGAAGTTTATTAAACTCTTCACTGAACTGCTGAAGAGAAAAATTAGGAAGATGTAAGACAAACCAGGTGGAATGCTGAACATCAAAAAAAAAAAGTAAATTTTCTTTTTAAATTACAAATTTTATTAACTTATTTTGTAAGTTTTACCTATAAACAATAGCATGTAATGGAGACAGTAATGGAGAAAGTGACAAAGCAATTCAGAACCCTGACAATTAATTTTATGAAGCAATTGCTAATATAGATGCACTTTTCCAGAAAGAAGCAAGGTATAAGAGGGTGGGGAAAATATTTCATAGAGGAATACACAATTCTGAAGGGAACAGAAATGAGATTTTACAAGGCTGTTTGAGCTGATGTCAAACACAAGAACAAAGGAGCGTAAACTAAAGCTAAGGGAAGGGTCAGACCCTCAAGGAATTTGGGCAGAATTTCTTTAGATAGAGAGTAGTGAATATATCAAATAAAAGACAAAGGGCAGCAATGGGGGGGAGGGAACCCTGAAAAATATTTCAGATAGCTATAAAGACAGTGCCAGATCTCTAAAACACCAAGAAGTGTTATGGAGCATAATTGCTAATAGAGGAGAGAAATATAAATTGTTGGGCTTGTTCCCTTCAAGGCTTATTTTTTGGTTTTCCCCCTTGCAAATGCAAAGTGAGATTTGCAGAAGCCCCCACATGACTGTCTCAACTCAAGTATCTGTTTATCTTTACCAAAAAAAATGAAATCCTTAACCCCACCATGCAGTTGCCAGCTATCTCCAAAATCACCCAAAATCCTTAAAGTCTTCCGTTTTTCAACACTGATTTTTGAGATATACCTAAAAAGTCTGTTTCTGGGTAGATCTTGACAAGCTGAGAAGCCTATGGCCTCTCTCTCAAACCTATTGCTTGTTTGGAACCACAAAAAAATTTTTCCTCTGTTTACATTGCCTTGGCCTCACCCCAGCAGACCTAGAAGATGAGAAGTCATGCACAAAATACTAAGGGAGGGGGCTGTTGACTTACTTCCTGAGAAAGTCAGGAAAGAGGTCACCCAAAGTGCTGAGTGAAACTCAAGTTTCCGGGGTCTCAGTGGGTTCCCTGGCACAAGGTCTTTGGGGTTTATTCTCCACTCTGCAAACCAAGGAATTTTGTCTCTAAAAACTTGAATGGTTTCTGCCAGCGCAAAGTTCTCATATTGAAAATATCCCTTCAATTAGGAACTCTCCTGAGAGATATCATGTTGAGTTCCTCACCCAGAAGATTTCTAGGAAGACAGATCTTCCACATGCTGGACAAGTACAGTAAACACTAAGCTTTCACAAAACAGAACACTGTCTTCTTGTCTAGATACACTTGGAGAGATAGGATTTCCTTCTGCTTACCTTAAGAAAAATGGTGGCTATTTTCTAAAAAGCTTTTGTGTCTCCTAAGTAAGAGTTGTGTTTCCCAGAGGCACCAAGCCCACAGGGTGGGGAAGGTGGAAGCAGCCAGCTTTGCAGCTCGCAGGCTTCGTGCTGGGCTGCTTCCCGCTACGCTTCCCGTCGGTCTCCCGCCTGGGAGCCACCACGCTGGGTGCCCAGCTGCCATACGGAGCGGTGAAGCGTTGACACCTAGGCATAAAACACTGCTGTGGGGGTCCTCACTCTTAACGGGGAGCTAGCCCTCAAGACCACGCTCTCAGGTATTTAGGTGTCTCACTGCCACAAATTCCAATAAGGCTAAGAGATCAAAGCCAGTTTGAAGGTCTAGGTTTAAGTAGCTTCTGCCTGTAAATGATACCCTTTAAACGCTAAAAGCACCCCAAACGGTACGTACCTCAGTCTCCTGCTTACGCAGCCTCCTTGAACGCATGCCTGATAACATTTTGCCCAGGCTAAGCAATCTACAGGCTGCAGTTTCCACTGCTCCCCATGGACAATCACTCAGCAGCCTAATATATTTCAGTAATGATTTTTTCCTAAGATTCAGCTTAAATTTTCTCTTGCTTAATTTCACCCCATCACTCTTAGTTATACCTTTCTGTACCATCCTAACTATTTTCTCTTTCTCTCTTTTTGGAGTTCAGGCTCCCTTCAAACTTATCCGTTTCCAATCAATCACCTTCTAGCGAAGGCACAGATACGGCAGCTGGCTTTTTTTTAATCTTTCCTCATCATTTGGTCCCTTCTGTCCTGATCGCTGCGTTGCTCCTCTCACCTTCTCAACGGTTTGTCAGTATTTTCATAACCATGTGTTTCCCAGCATTTCATGCAGTATTGCAGGTGTGCCTTCGGAATGACACCTAGCAAGGCTACTGCCACTCTGATGTAATGTCTTTATACATAAAAGCTCAAACTACATCAATTGCCTTTATTTCTACCCTAGCATTCCCAGTTTGTTAAAGAGACAGAGCCCACCTTGGTTTTCAGGATGCCCCTGCTTAGGCTGTCAGGCCAGCTTGCAGAAAAGCCCTGCATGCAGGGCACAAACCTGTCTCAGAGTCTGCACACCTGAGGCGATTGTGGTCCCAGAAGTAAGTAATAAATGTTTAAGAAAAATAAACAAGCTGTTTTTGAGCTCTTTTGGAAAACTGTCCTGAGCTTCACCTCAACCACATTCAGACAGACACTTCTGATCAAACTGGGGCAGCCCCAAAGACCCCATCAGCTGTGACGCAAAAGACATGACATTTTCACTCGGGGAAGCTTGCGCAAGAATAAGGGAAGGTCCCCTTGAAAAACTTAAGGGACAGCTGTAGATTCAGTTTTTCACTCGGGAGGCTGGAGCGGGAGTACATAAAGGGTAAGCCTGTCATCTCTCAGACAAAAGACCTAAGAAAAGCCAAATCAAGCCTTTGAATCACAGCAACGCCAGAAGTCCCCTTCCTCCACAGATTTCTTACAGATTGCTACCAGCTCACCCATAATCCTTGTACACCTACTAGCACAGGGAGACTGCCAATCCTAATCATTATTTTAAAATGGAAACAAATAACTTTACTCTCATCAATACTGCTTTAATAAAACTACCTCATTTCGTGACCTGGGACACAATAAACGTTACTTTTTTTTCAGTAAGCTACTACAAATATTTCTTTATGTTGATAGCTTCTTTCAGGAATTTCTTACTCTCTCTTTTCCTACTCTCCACACATAACTTAGGAAATAATATGTTTACTATGTAGCCACATAATATGCAGTGTATCTCCTGGGAAGCAGTGCTCGTATAATTCAACTAAAAAGAAGTGAAAAGATAAACTTTAGTGCTTACCACAGTTCAGGCAGTAAAGTGCCAAAGCTCTGCTCACCAGGTATTCGTGTGAGCCAGAAGACTGTAATTTTGTGGAGAGCTATTGCATTCAGTCAGTGCTCACAGGAAAAAAAGGAGTTCCCTTATTAGTCCGGTACTGAGGACTTGCCTCTGAGGGTTATAGCAGATAACTCTGATTCATCCCTGCGAAAGGAAAAGAAGCAAGTGAACACTCAGCCAGGGTTCCTTCATGCGCCTTTCTGAGTTGCATACGTCATTTGTTTCTTCATATTCTGGTTCTCTCTCAAAGACTCTTCCTCAGAGCCGGACCACTTTAACAACTAAAACTTCTCCAGCTGTGTTTGCTGTTCACTTAATTAACATCTAATGATCAAAATTCAAAATCAAGTCTACTGACTTTCCTTTACTTCACACTGAATGAAAGAAGAGGCACTGTGTAATAGTACCAATAGTGGACGAGATTATGAAGAAAAATTTTCTTTTACACTTTTGCTTAATAAATAAAAAAATAATAGTTTTAGTTTGTTTAAATCTTACCCACATGCAAGACTCCAGTAAGACAGAGTGCAGGTGTACAGAGAGAGTCACAGTGAGTGAATTTCTGGGCCCAAACTAGTTACTGCTCATTAGCTGAGCAGCATTATTCTACAGGCTCTTAACCTATAGTAATTGCAAAATAGAGTATATTAGCTTTAACCATTCATTTCAGTTCACCCAAGGGAGAGTTTCAAGCCCCATAAACTAGCTGAGACACAAGGTACTAAAAACAAACAGAGCTTGGTGACTGTCCCCTCCTCCAGCTGACCTGTCATTTGCACTTGCTAGTACAAATCCCAAGGCACATACAAGTTTCAGAGTTTAGCTATCCTCCTGAAAAATATTTTTGAAGAAAGGCAGCCTGCAGTGACATCGGTTTGGTCAGCTGCTGTGCAGAGGTGAAACTGGACAGCTGATCTCAGCTAGCCAGGAATAACGTAACCAGCTAATAAACTCCATTGGTATCTCTTTGGGTCAAACCTGGATATTGCATGTGTTGTTGGGTTTGGTTACAACATGATAAAGTAAAATTGTTTATTTTATAAGCTAAGTTTCTAGGAGATAATTGCCACACCAGTTCAAAATAATCATCCATCTAACATAGCAGAAGGCAGTTCCTACCATAGCTTCAGATTTCTTAGAGGAAGTGCAAGAAGCCTGTAGAAGTCGAACACAGAATAAATGTGCACAAGGGAGATTGCTTCCTCGCAGCTCCTGATTATTCATTTGCTTAGCCCCTGAAGCCTGAGTGCTTACGTTCCTCCTAAAAGCACGTGCACTTTGTCTAATGCAACTCAAAGGAGACAATGTAAACATCTAACTCTTTTTTCAAGATTCACTATCTACTTGGCTTAGATTGCACCTCATTGCAATAAGTCTCATGAGACGAGTTCAAATATCTTCTTTTTTAGGCTACAAATGTGCACTTTTTCCATTTAATTGATTGTCCCTTTATTTAGGTGACATGAGAAGAGGCAAACAGTGGATCTGGATTTACCTTCTCAATAACATCTGTTACTTAGTATACCTCTGTCATGTCCCTTCTTATTTATCTTCATTCTAAATTAAATAGTACCAATCTTTTCACTCTCTCTTCATTCAAAAGTCTTTTCACATCTCTACAAATTTCCATCATCCCTATACAAGCCCCTTATTTCTGCTATTTCCCTTTTGAGTCAGGGTAATGAGAACTGAACACAAAGAAAGGTTTTTCTAATAACAGCATTCTAATATTCTCACTGTTATTTCTCTTTCCCTACTTATGTATTTCATTCGATTTTTACCCATGGCTATGCATTGAGGAGAGCCCTTCACCGAGCTGTCCAGAGTGATGCCAACATCTCTTTCGTAAGTGGTTGCCGTGAATGTGCAATCAGTAATGTGATCCAGATCTTCCCTCGTAATCTCTGCCATCGCTGTCGATGCCGAGTGCCGGGAGCCTCTGTTTATTCATTCTGTCAGACCAAAGAAGCTGATTACATTTGCTACTCTCCTAAGGCCAAGCCCCAAGGATTTTAGTCCTTATATTAAATCAAACTTGTCCTGAAGGCAGTGGGAGTTTGCCAGAACACAAAGACTGAGTCAAACTCAGTCCTTCAAACTCAGAGCAGCTCAGACCTTGTTGGTAATGAGCACTATAGGGCCCGAAGGTCAAAGGAGTGGGAGAAGCTGTAATTGCAGACCATTTATTGTCAAATCATCAGTGTGATATCTGCATACCTTACAAATCCTCCCCCCCCACAAGCCCTTCGTTTCTGTTCTGTTGGTTTTGAAAAGTGAGACTGCAGAAATCTGTAGAGGTAGGACAGCCATTCCTCCTGTCAGCTCTGACTTTCACCATCTAAAAACTGATCCCCTCATATCCTGTGATATGAGAGGAATGTAGCAACGCTACGGAATAAGCTGTATATATTTAGTCGAGCTGGCAACAACATGATTTAGAAACAGTGCAGATGTTGCCAGGACAGAATAATCTTTACAGAGGAGCATAGTTCTAATGGTCCGCTCACTCCAGCTGACAACACTCGCTATGCTAATTCCCTCCAGTCACTTGTAGACTACTGGGAGGGAGATGGGAGAGATTAGTGAGGAAACAGCCTGCCAGCTCCATGTCCTGCCAGGGAAACTATCACACCTCCTTCCTCTGCTCCATCAGTTTCATTGCTCATCTTCTAACATCCTTTCCCTCCATAGCAGTGCTCCAAGGTGATGCTCAGATAAGTCCTCAGGTTCTGAGGACTGGCTCTGGTGACATTTCTTCATTGGCTTTTGTTCTTCACTGGCTCTGGTGACATTTTCAATAAAAATAGCTCAAACTGCATAAGATTTTTCATAGGCTTTTCTCCTTGCATATGCAGCAATGTTTTGTCCCAACTTCTCTTCAAATATGAAAATAGCAAGACAGAACCTTGGCTTCTTTCTATCACTGCTTCCAGTCATCAGCACCTTCACTTCTCTGGGCTATATACTTTTTATAATAACATCAGTTATTTGTTTTCTTCTAGCTTCCTAAAACTGAAAACATCAAATAACTCAGAATGAGCAAAGACTAGCTGGGACCCTGGCGGTATGGTCCCAGTCTAGGTTTCTTCACTACATTTCTCTGGCAAGTTGGTCCTGCTGCAGCATGATTTGAGGAGTTTGACTCTTTTGTACGGTTATTTCTAGGTTAGTACATTCCCTGTGGCAGACATACAAACAAGTCTTTGGAGGTGCCTCTATGCCTGAATTTCAAGAATTAACTCAGTAGTGAATTCAGACCAGTGCGTGACTGGTTGGTGAGGTTTCATTCCTAGCACCAGTCTTATTCACAAGTGTTACCTTCTACTTCCTGTTACCTAGAATTAATCACAGATCTTGCCATTAATTAAGAGCAACCTATGGTTTATTGGATATGCGGATGTCAACTAATCCCAGAAAACATTCCCTGCTGCGTACAGCTTCATCCTCCACCACCTAGTAAGCGATATGGCTTTGAGCTGAGTTTGCTAAGGGTTTGCATGAGCTCAGAGGCATCAGTGTGGAGCAGTTCACAGTGGCAGGGCCCCGGCCCCAGAAACAACCCCTGGTAGCATGTGTTTGGCATGGCAGCACCGACAAAGCAGAGCATCAGAAGTTTGTAATGATGCCCATGGAAAAAATCCCACTGAAGAAGCAGTACAATTAATCCCACTGAGGGCTTCATACACCTGAAATTGCCTTCCCAGTTGGTGGAGACCCTCCCCAGACGCAACATCTGTGATGAGTTATTGCATTCTTTCAGCTAACTTAGCTAGCCCAAAAACGTGCAACAGACTGTGTTGGCTTCCTTGAATTAGTGAAGAAATACTTTTTGAATGACTCACCAAAAATTCTCCCAGTTATCCTGAGCTTTTATACTTTCAGGTACATATAGGGTCATAAATCAGTTTCCTCTGGAACCTAAGAGAATAAATAGCATTTTATTGACTGTTACACAAAATATATTTGCCTGTTCATACACAGCAGATATTTGTGTGTATTCTTAAGCACTAAGCCTCTTTGTCACTACCTGTTATTAATATATAATTTAATAATCTGTATCCATCACTTGTTGCCACTACTGACCATAAGGGTCTCTCTCAGTCATCATCCAGGCCCACCAGCTTCTGCATGTCTAGTGTAATGAATGTACATATACAAAATACACAATGAGCACTTCAATTCATAATACCACTATTCCCATACCGTTAGCATTTGTTACTTGTTTTCAAGAATATTCCCAGAACTAGATGAGAAAATGAGATGTTTATTCTTCTTCAGGAATATGAGTGAATTTTTGTGCAGTGATTAGCAGGATATATTTATCATCCAGCCTTTCATGTGACAAAGTGGTTGTACAACACATAGTAAAAGCAAACTAACTAAACCAAAAGCCATCAGGTACCATCAGGTAACAAGACAGCATGGGTATCCTGCCACTGCTTTTCTGTTTGGCAAAGCCAGTTGAGTTGAAACAAGTTGCAGAGTTAGAATTATAATATCAGTTTAAAAATTATCTCCTATTATGAAAAAAGCAAATACCAGACAATCAGAAAAAGAGAGAAAACCATGCCTCTAACTTTTTCAGCTTAGGCACTTTTAGATGATCTTGTTTTCCTGATGTTTTCACTTGGCTTCCCTTTTCATGCTTTTGTTCTTTTGCCTAGTCAGAGGGAGAAGACAAAATAGACAAACCCAATGCTATAGTCAGGGCAATATAGCAGTCAGTTCTCAGTCCCTGGAATTATTAATTCATGCATTTTTTTAACCACGTTTCAAGCTCCTATCATATACTGTGCATAGAAGTTTTAGGGAACTAAAGTGTTGATAAATTCCTGCAGAAAAGCAGCATTTATTCATTCAGATATCTTATGGCTTTATATAATGGAGTAGGAGAGGAGAACAATTAAGAACTCACAGCATCTGCAGTTGGATTTTTAGGCTTAGTATAGAAGAAAATCACAACCGAATGACAAACATTGAATACCTAAAGGTCTATCGGAGGACATAGATATGTGGCTACCTTGCCAAGCAAAAAGCAGCTTTATAGTCTCTGCTACCAACATGGATATGCTAACTTTTCTTATTGTCTTGAGGTACTACCTGATGAAAATCAGTATTCCTAATGTGCATAATCAATATGAAAAGCTGCCCACCAGCTGCTGCCACAGTATATGGCATAAAAGCAACCGCATCCTTAAGAACTAAAACAAGACCAATGAGTTAGATCTTGAACGGGACACATAGCACAAGAGCAAAGTCAGTATGAGGCAGAGGAGACAAGGATTTCCACTAGATCTTGGGCACCGGCCTGTCCCGATACCAACTTATTTTCCAGCCAGCCCCCTTCAGCAGAATACACTAGAACGAGCGGAAGCAGGTCTTGCGAGAAAACAAACGGTTAAATTAGATCCAGAACTAACCTTAAGAAATCCATTTTGGGCACAGATTCATAGCTCCCCAAAGCATTTTGACTACTAGAAGGACTCTAAAAGTCCACTAGATGATTTGCATGTTCCTGGATTTCTCTCTTTTTGTTCCCACATCTGGGCCGTGGCACTCTGAATAAAGCAGCAGATATTAAAGAGTTAAGCTCATATGTGCTGTAGGAGACTAAGGACAAAAATTTTTGAACTGCTGAATTATTTTTTACCAGATCTTTCATATTGCAAAAGAAAAGGGGGTTTGGGGAACAGCTAGAATAGTCCTGCTGAAGGCTACCAGAGAAAGGATACAGAAATGAGATTGGAATTAATAGGCCCATAAATCTGACATCCAGCATCCCGATGTTGCAATCCGCTCTGCACCTGCAAAGAGACCGATGGATCTTGCCAGGTTCTGTATGTACATAAGGGCCTGTCAGGTACATCCCGTCGCAGGCCCAGGGCTTTCGCTACTGCAACAGCAAAATGGCTCTATTTGGAACAACCTAAAACATCTACCATGCAAGAATGAGTGTGTATTCCCACAGTACTTTTTGGAGGAAATAATTCCCATGAACTATCTAGATTTCTTAGGGTTTTTCACACTTGCACTTGCTGTCACCTCACCACCATCATTTCTACTGGACTTGGTCTTTACACACCTGTGCAACAAAGGGTTTTTGCACAAACACAGGAACATATTCCTCTCTCCATAAAGTTGCCAAAAACATTCTTTGAATTTTAGTGAAGAGCACTTTTAAATTACATTTACCAGCCATTTCAAATAACTCAAGTAGATCACTTGCTCAACTGACTGCTTTAATAATAAAACAGCAAATTTTCTTTTTAATTAGGCAAAGTAGCATTATGAACTGCAGTTTTCTAATCACATCAATAGGTGGTGCTATCAATTTCCATAATGGTTCACTACAACTTTAGTTGAGAAAGAAAAGATGAGTTATTGGCATGGTACTTAAGTTTTCAAAAGCTGAAATATGCCTATCAATAAAGGCTGCAGTTCTTTGTTATGGCACATTAGCAAATATTCTCAGCAAGATCTGAAATTAATGTGTCAGAAAAAAGACTCATCACTGCTTTCCCCCCCCCCCCCAAAAAAAAGTCTAAGTAATTCTTCAAAGTTTTCAATTCTAAGTGTTATCTTCTATAAAATCAAGATTAGTTTCCTCCTCCCTGCCCCAAACAGCTGCTGTATAACTCAAAACCCTCATCTTTTTGCTGGGATATTATGTCAGTAATTGGTTCCTTTGAGTTACCAGCATGGTTCTCATGAAACAAAACACATCTTACTGCCCATAAAGTTCCAGATCTTGCTTAAATGCAGCCAAGAGCAGACATTAAGGATGTGATTTTTCTAAACAGCTCATTTCCCAAACTTAGGCTAGATTTTCAAATGTTTTCAGCACATACTGTGACAAACTCTTTCGAAAATGTTGCCTAATTATCACAGAGGTACTGAGATATGAAACACTGATCAACTGTATATACTGGACACGTGAAAACTTGACCTTTTCTTAGTAGAAGTGAGAAGTACATAATTTGAAAATACTGTGTCCAAATCATGTCCAAAGTAAAATTATGCTTCAAATTGACTTTTAAATCTGTTTATTTTCAAGTAAAATTTATTGTTCATTGTAGATAGTCTTTTAAAAGAAAGAAGATAAGTAAAACCTAGTGTATGCATCCCAACTGCTATTATAATTATATTCAAAAAAAGACTGTGAATATCAACAGTTGATTTTCCAAATTGCAGGCACTTCACGGATTGGGGAGCTCATTTTTTTAATCGTTCCTTTCTCAAATCATTGTCTTTCTAGTATGCTATATAT